>NW_022990199.1:0-585534 GCF_902827175.1 Gymnodraco acuticeps | reverse complement strand
GACCATAAGATGCAATCCAGCGTGGCGTTACCTTTGTTTGCCAGCGAGGGGTCTTGTATGAGCAGCTGAGAGAGGTCAGGGACTCGAGCACCTGCAGCCGAGTAGATCCACTCCTTCTCTATGGGATCCAGCTATCATAGAGAGAGAGGAGAGTGAGGTCACACACACACACACACACACACACACACACACACACACACACACACACACACACACACACACACACACACACACACACACACACACACACACACAAACACACTACTGTCCACATCCTGTTGTGTGCTCTATAGATCGTGCTGAAGCCTATAATCCATTTCCTACAAATGAGTGAGTCCCAGCCAACTGACACAGAGAGGGAAACTCCCATGATGCACTGCACAGAGTCCAGCAGTTCATACTCTTACTTCTGCTGGTGGTTTAGAGCAGAGCTGGGACCACGTCATTGTTTTGAAAGTCATTTGTCACTCTCAAGTCTTAGCACTCAAAACCCAAGTCAAGAGAGACAAGTCTCAAGTCGTATACTTTGAGTTTAAAGTCCCAAGCAAGTCATATACGTCTGGTTTTTCACAGTTTTTGTACACAAACAAATGTATCTTTGGCATATTTTTTTTAACAAGCAGTCAGTAACTTAACGTTAGTTCTTATCGGTTCTTTCTGCAACTTGTTAGGTTAGGATGATGATTGGATTGGTCTAAACAACGTGGATTTGAGGAGATGTGGACTCAACTCCAAGTTAGGTCCCAAGTCATTCATATTATATTCCAAGTCAAGTTACAAGCCTTTTTTCATTCAAATTGTTTACGATTATCCGACTTTTGACTGGAGTTTGAGTCAAATCCACACCTCTGGTTAGAAAGGAAGGAGTAGGGACACCCCGGGAATTGTTGATTACCAGGACTAAACTTCAATGATCATCTTTAAAGCTTTTTCCTTTAACTTCTCTATCCATTTGTAACCTATTAGAAAACCCTTAAAAGAGGAAGGAAAGACTCACAGCGACAGCAGCCGATCCCCTACTGCCCCGTACTCTCTCGTCCTGCTCTGACCCCGACTGAAAGACAGAAAACACAGGACTGTTACTCAGGGGTGACGGGAAGTAGACTGTAAACATATCAGTCATAATGTCTATATCAGACATATTGGTCACACAGCATCGTCATAGGACACAAATACACACACTCTCCATCACTCCCAGACTGCGTGTGATGTTCCTCAGCTGACGAGACGCGACCAAAGGGTTGTCAGACAGATCGAGGGGTAACGAGGCAGCGAGACAAAGGTGCCGCTTTCACACATAAGGGATAATGAATAACAATCCAATTAACAATTAACCAAAAAAACAACACGCCAACAGCCAGGCCGCATCAACCATGTAAGTATCAAGGGGCCAAGTGAAAGGGAAGTATAGAAACAGCAGTGTAGTGTAGCGGTGTATAAAAGTGTCACTGGCTGATTTATGAGAGGGGGGTTATTATCCTTCTACTTGAAATTGTTCTCAGATCTTACGGAGACACGATGTTAAAACACTCGGGCCTTTCAAGTCTCTTGCCTCAAACTGTCACACGTCAGCGTGCTGAACATGGAAGTGGACGATTGTATTTATCCAGCCGACTCCACTCAGGCACAAGAACATTTTTTGGGGTTGAGAGAGACAGAAACAAAACACTGCTCAGCATGGAAAAGCTCTTTGATTTTTTTCATTAAGGATATTTTAGCGCTGCAACTATTATTTTCATTGTTGATTCGTCATTCATTATTTTTAGAATATTCCTCTGGTTTGAATTGGCAGAAAACACTGTAAATTACCCAATTCTCCATCGTTCAAGGTGACGCCTATAGGTTCTATTAATATTGATTTTAAACAGAGAAACCAACAAATGCAATGTAAATAAAACCAACGTATCGATTCATGTTGAACTGATTGGAACAGCCCTTTTTGTTTGTCTTGTATTGACCTGAGGAGAAGTGAAGTGAAACTGTATGTTTTATAGCCTAAACTCATTTGAAGAAAGTTTTTAATGTAAAGGGGGCATCAGATGGAGGCGTGTGGCGCGGTGGGCTAGTGCGTTGGTGTTCGGATCAGGGGAGCACAGGTTCAAACCCCACTGCAGTCAGCATGTCGTTGTGAGACACTTCACCCCTTGCTCCTGTGGGGATTGCCCACAGTATTGAGTATGTAAGTCGCTTTGGATAAAAGCGTCTAACAACATGTGTAAATATTCTGGAGCATATGATCAGCTGACCACCAGTAGAAAGTGGTCTCTCATGACATTTCACACGGAGGATTCTTCTTGTGTTTTTAAACAGAGTAAGATATATAACTACAGTTATAATGTTGGATATTTAAACAAGAGTCTGCGGCATCTCTCGCAACTTAGTGAGGCTGGACTGAGCTGAATGCTAACATCAATGCTAACAATGCTAAGCTAGGCTTTTCTTATATTGATGTCAATCTTGCATCGTCCACGCTATCGTTTCTCCTAAAGACACCAACACATTTCTGATAAGGGAAAGTTGTATATGAGCATGACACATGTTTTACTCCAAGATAGACTCTTTCTTTCTGGAGTAAAAATGATATAATGGAAAACTATTTAAAAATGTACTTTAAAATGTATTTTGCATGCAAGTACTGCAATTTATTTGTACTTAACTTACCGATATATTTACACTATCATTTTCTCTATTCCATCCCAGGTTCAGGTTATTTATTTGAACACAAACAACAGACACATCTCTAATTAAAAGGACTAGTAAAAGTACAAGTATACCCTGCTCAACCAAATCTCAAAATATTTCAAAAACGTTTTAAGAAGGAAAACACTAGTACAAACATGGCCATTTAAAATTCATAATTAAATCAATCAAAATAGGCATCTGTGTGCCGCTCCTATGATGTGTTAATGTGTGCAATAGCTGCTGGGATAAAACTGTTTTTATACCGCTTCGTTCTACGAAGGAAGAAGCTTGAATTCTGAGTGCAGAGGGTGGGAGACATCATCGTCTAATATGGAGCTGGATAACCGCTGTCACTGCCCTGAGGTACAGGGTCTCCAGGTTCAGCTGTGGCTCACCGATCAGTGCTGGACCCCTTTACGATCCGACAGGTCACCAACCATGACATTAGTGAAAAAGACAGAATTGACTCGATTAAAGCACTAAAATAGGACAGTTTCCTAAGACGCTGGTGCCCCCCTTTTGCACACAGCTTCACTCCAGAGAGTCCCTCCTGCATTTTGGAGCCTGATGTCATAAATCCCCTTCTCTTTTAAAGCCTCCAGCCTCAGGTGTGTGATTAGAATAGTTTATAAAAACCCGCCTGGTAGCTTGTGTAATATGAAGCAACTCTCCACACTGGGTGTCCCAAATATAAACTTCAATGGTGTGACTAATACCTTAAGCAAACGCACCTAATCTGAATACTGCTGCTGTATTACACTCCAACATATTCCGTCTGTCATCAAGGAGCGCCACATACCTTCCTCTGGGACGCATCTCAATGTCTTTAATGGACACAAATGATTATTATCTTTCTAATGAGTTCCAACATGTTGCTGGTTAACATAACAGAGAGATTCATTTAGATGCTGATTCTCCCCCAATGGGTCCTCCTCCCACTCAGCTCCACATACTGCAGGGTGCACATCTGGGGGATTTACTTAGCTCCCCCTGGTGGCTGAAGGAGGTGAAATGTTCCGTTTTTAATGTCAGTCCAGGTGGTGCTCTTCCTCTGAGCTTAAAACACATTTTAATGATATTTTTCGGAATTTAAATGAATTTAATTATGATAATGTTTAATTGCATTAGGTGCTAACCACTAAGATGAGATAAGATGTACTTTATTGATCCCAAATTGGGAAATGTTTGCGTTGCAGCAGCATAAAAAACAAGGCATTGAACACAAGTAGAAATTAAAAGTGTAGAAATAAACAATGCTAAAATAGAAACATCTCAAAATGGAAATAAAACAGTAGGCAAGTTGACCGTGAAGATAAACAAGGTATACACATCTGACAAACACAACGCTATTGAAGGGTGAACTTTCAGTTAACACAATATAAAGCAGGATATTATTTACTTTAAGTGTGTAAGGAATGGAATATTAAATTAAATGTGTGAGTTAAAGTCCACTTAGCTTACAGTTATAGTGCTAGTTCATCTCTTTCGACACAAAAAGGTTTCAATCAAAATGAGAAATTAAAACAGTGTTAATGGTTTAGTGCACATGTGTCAAACTCAAGGCCCGGGGGCCAAATCAGGCCCTTGGTGGATTTAATTTCGGCCCGCAGGATCATTTTTAATTACTATTAGATCTGGCCCGCCGGTATATTGCACGCACACCTTCACTCCATCCTGAGGGTCTCCTCAGCTCAGAGCCTGAGCCCAAACATCGATGAGCTTGCACCCAAGATGAGATGCCAAGTATCTGAGCTAGCATCACAGAGCAGCACACTGAGATAAAGGAGGGGAATAGTTTTTTGAAGCTGCTGTTGGCCTGTGGAGAAATGTAATCATGAGAAATGACTCTGCAGATAGAGCCATAAGAAATGAATGCAACTGATTATTTAATGTTGTTTTTATAGGCAACAATTTAAGCTTTGTTAGTTCCAGGTTTAATATGTGCAATAAGTTCATTTCAATACGTTTTGCACTAAACATTGAACCAGTCCGGCCCTCGACTAGCACCCACTTTTTTATTTTGGCCCACTGTGTATTTGAGTTTGACCCCCCTGTGTCTTCATAAACAGTTCAAACAGAGCTGCATAAAGTTATTTCCACCACAATATTTGAGGTCTATGTTTTGAAATATAAAGAGTATTATAATATATTGCATCAGGTGACTTCAACAGCTTGTCTATGTTTGACTGAGAATGACCAGACACTAAAACAGTGTGTTATTTGCTTTGTCATTGTTCCCTAAAATGATATCTTACCATATGTTGTGTAAATGTTCCTTTTGATATGAATGTAAAGTCCAACAGCTATTTTACCTGACATGTCTATAAACTATTTCACAGCTTTTCAGATCCGCCCTGAATGAAACTGTAACTAGTTGTGAAATATGATGATTAGAAAAGTAGGTCAGTTTATTGACCCCCACGTCCCTGTCAGATAACCTCAAATACTCCAAAAACAACTCCTCAAATATGTTCTTTTGAATGGAATTTGAAGTGGATGTTACTCAACACTATTATATCAAACTAAAAGTTGTTACAATATTAATTTAACACATCAGATTAGATAATTGAGTATCTTTAGGTCATTCTTTCCCCTTCTTTTAACCTGGTTCGGTCAATTCTCTATTCGTACTGTATCGTTATGACTGAGTGGCAGAAGATGGACATTGAAACCATATATGTATTACTTTGATCCTTATCTTTGACTGTTCTCTTGGCTTGTTAACTAGTTTCCACACTGCTATGACCCCCTCCACTCCACTAGGGGTCTCTACCTTTGAGTTCTGCTGCCTGGCTCTTGTTTGTGTTTCCGGTGATCAACCTGATGAGCCACACCTGGGCCGCCGGGCGCTCTCACTCTTCTGTTGGACACGGCCGCGTCTTTGTTTCTGCACATTTTCACACACGCAATCATTACCACATTTATTAGGTTCTTTGAAGACCTTTGGTTTTTGTGGGATTGTAAATAAATATGCTTTTGTTACACTTAACTTGTCTGGTCTCCCATCTTTGTTGCAGCCTATGAGCCGGGCCGTAACCCACGGGGGCTCGTCCAGCAGCTGTTGTTCAGGGAGGTGTATCTGTGCAGTCGGCTTTTCATGGCTCAAAGTTCACTGGTTATTGTGACATTAAATATACTTAAGATCAGCCACACAGTTATTTGGAATCATATGTGTGTATAATTAGGGATATTTATCTTTTACTAAATCATATTTGTTTGTGATTTTAAATCAACCGAGCTTCCTGTCAGTGTTTTAATAGTTTAAAGTTTGGCATAAAAACGTTGCAAAACTGATTCTAAATAAGACGTCTTGAACACAGCACGCATGCAATGTGTTGTTACAAGTTCTGTGTGTATAAGGCAACTAAAACAACTCCTACTTGTTGTCTTTAAATCTGTCATTCACAATGATAGCTTTGGTGGCTATTTAATTGTAGATGTGAGCGCAAAATGGTGATCTTTAACTTTTTGTGCATGAACTATTTGACTCACCTCTACAGCTCAGAGTCATATCTGCCTTTTTCCAGCTGCTAAAGTATTTCATAGCTTCGGACTCAAACCAAATACAACATCCACTCCTACAGTCATCGGTAATGTAAGCAAGGATAAGCTCAATTCCAGCATTGCCAAATCGTCACCTTTGACCCCGAATCTTTGTCCAGCTCATCGTCCTCGTTGGAGGGTTCCTGGATTTGGATAACAGGAAGTTGCAGAACTGCGTGCTGCATGGAGGCTGTTCCTGTCTGCTGTTCCAACACAAGAACAGACTTTACTTTAGCTGACACTTTGCCGGCACCATCTGGGTGTGGATACATGTTGATGTAATGCCTGTTTGAGCAAATAATGTGTCAGGACATTAAAACAGCTGCACAAAATACATCTTTCAAACCTATGATTAAATGCTCAAGTTTACAGCAGGGACAATATGTAGAAGTACTACCAGAGGATTATGGTGCATTAAACCGCCCTTTCTAGGGTTTTGTCTCACAAGTGCTTCTGTGCATTAGTTTGAAACAGCTCTGCCCTTTATGTAAAGACATAAGCTCTCTGACCGTCCCGTGCTTTCATGGCTAACTTAGATACGTACCAGTGTTCCTCTGTGAACCAGACACAAGGCAGTGTAGAGGAAAGGCAGAGGACACTAACAACGATGGCCTTGTTTAGCAATAAATGCGTCTTTCACAAGAAGAGTGCTGGGCTGATAGCAGATTTAGCTATTAGTATTTGAGCCCCAATTGGTGTTTGTGATTCAAGGTTCAAGGCTTTTATTGTCATGTGTTCATAGCAACAGTTATGACATATATATATTGATATATATGAGTTGCAAACAGATGAATGTTATGGTTGTTCTTTCATAAGTGCAGGTGTTTAACAGTCTTATGGCCGGTGGGATGAAGCTGTCCCTTATCATCCAGTGTGTTTAGAGATATAGAAGAATAGAAGCTGGTTTTAAAGTCACCTCTGCAGCCTCGTCCTGCTCTCCACACAGCATGGGCTCGTCCCGCGGGTCCTTCTGTTGATGAGAAGAAGTGGAGGGGTCCGAGGCGTCCCACTGAGCAGCAGCCGGAGCGCGGGCCGGACTCGAACCTCTCTGAGCGTCTCCGTCCGTCCCGTGAAGTCTGGCGTCTCGATCCTGCAGCATCTGCCTGTACTTCTTCTTTAGGACGAGATACTTCTCACCCTGAGACAAACAGGCAAGGACAATATGTATTTGAAAAGTTACTAAAAGTTCACAGTGAAGAAACATTAATGTTGGTTTAACTGGCTTATTGACTATATGACTTCAGTAATCGAACAATATCCACATAAGCATATATTATGTTTATTCGTCAATGACAGGAAAGAATAAGATGTATTTTAAAGAATTTCTAAGGAGGTGATGGAACTTTCTTGGAGGAAAAACGTCATAAAGAAACTGCCGTACTTCACATCTGTACAGCTTGAGGGACCACATCTACGTCAGGGTATTTTAACTGCACGTAAATTGTGGATAAATGTTTCATTGATTTGGTTAATACGTCAGCAAAATAGTTTCAAGGAAACTGAAAACTGCAGCTGCACTTCCTCTGGGGAAACCAGTGGGTACAAAGAGTTTCTTTTTAAAAACAAAGATTGGAGAACTCCTTGTTAAGTCATGATGGTTTAACAGGAACCTCGTAATAGCAGCAAACATGTTTATGCCACGGTGTTGACATAGTAACACAGAATGCACGGGAGCAGGGCTCTTTCCACAAAAGTTCATAGTATTGAAACAGTTCACTCACATTCTCTGACTTCACCGCAGCGATTCGGTCGATGATGAGCTTGAATTCCTCTCTGTATTTAGCTGCAGGGAAACATGTCTGAGGTTAAAACTACATTGTAAATATAGCTTTCCCACAACAAACAATGTCAAATAAGGGGGGAAATATTGCACAGACTCAGCTCTTGTTGTTTTATTTGGGAAACAGAAATAGACTGCAATAAAAAGAGCTCGAATTAAGTTTGATTTACACACGGAGTATTTCCAGATGCAGCTAGATTGTAATGGTGTTTGTTTACGATCGATCTGTGAGCTACTGTCTGCCGGAGTTGCTGAGTTGTGTTTCTGAGAGGAAGGAGGTCAATAAACATCCAGCTGACCAAGCCAAAAGCAGCTCACATTGCAGAGAGATGTTTGCCGCAGTTAGAGCACTGCGAGGAGAACAAACATGTCCCTCCCAGAGGTCCAAACAGATCCCAGTGCATCCCTAAAGGCTAGAACCTGAGTCCCTTAAACATACAGTGAGTCTCTCCTGTGGGAACCAACTACAGCTGACAGATCCCCACAGATAACGCTATCTCCCTTTGTCTTCAGCAGTGAACAGATATGTGCACAGTGTGTGAAGCAGCCAGGTCGGCAACACAAGGAATGTCTCCAGGCGAAGGTATGCCATTCATGCAGAGGTGAACATGGGCATGCGGCTCGGGGACAATTGAAGTGTTTCCTTTTCCTGATGTGGACGGAAAGAACATTTGTAGTGAGACAGTTGACTCGCCTCAACAACAGGAAATCCAAAGGAAGCGACCACTTACATTTGTCTCAACAACAGAATTCCTAGCTAACCAAAGTGAGAAACACGCTAGTTATTTATTAGCCAAAGGTCTCCACAAACAAGCACAGTTACCCCCTCCTCCACCCCCTCCTGTGCAGCTACACTGCCCCAGTTTTCCGATCTGATGAAAAAGCAACCCCATTAGAGCTCTACATCCACCCATGCATGTGGACTTAATTATGATTAAAACACTATCCTCACAATTACCACATGTAAATCTGCAACCACATGCTACGACAGACTTCAAATGTCTGGGAAGCACTTTTGTAATTGGACCGAGCCGTCAGATGGCCGCTCTCTAAACCTCTGTCAACAACTGCAGTGCTGACATGGCATCTGGACAGAACATGCTGCTGCAGCAACACAAGGTCACTTTGGATAATCATTTAGGGAGGTTGGAAAACCGTCTGTATGTGCCAAAGGTAAAGGTACAGCTAAATGGATAATGATTCAGTACATGATGTTATTTGTCTTGTTGGCTAAATATATTGTGCCATTAAACAGCAGTCATTAATAGGTTGTGTGTGCTTTCTCTTTTAGGGGTTCATACCACTAGCTAAAACGTATGCAAGCTGATAGAACAGCACTGCAATCAGTCATGTCCATCTCACAGGACTATGTCACATTTGAAGGAATAATTGACAAGATCTACCTCAAACAAAATGCAAAATGTATAAGCGGTGAAAAAGCAATATTGCTCATGCGGCCTTACTTGTAGGGCTGCTTAATTAATCGTATTTTAATCGCAATTACGATTTTAGCTTGCAACGATTATGAAAACAACATAATTGAAATAAAAGTTTATTTTTTTTTTTTTTTTTTCAGTTGAATTATACTTAAAGTTCAGGGTAATCAACTGTTAAATACATACTGTTCAAACGTTTTTTTTCAATAAATGGATGTTTTCAAAGTAAATGGATAATCATTTTTAATAATCGTGATATCAATTATTGAGATTATGATTTTTGCCATGATCGAGCAGCCCTACTTACTTGGTCTGGTGTCACCAATAGCTTGTGGTAGCTAACATTAGCAAACGTTAGCTACTACAGTGTGTTTATGTTTTGATTTACTTTTGTGATAAAATCGTTATCTGTGACATGTTTAAATATAGAGTGAGTTGGCCAGCTACTTGTATTATAGATTCATCTGATGGTTGTTCTAGTAATTGATTTATTGAGATTGTACAGTGCAGCATACAACATAAGAAAACAGTAAAAGAATGTTCATCCACTTAAAAAGTCTGGTTTTGTTTTCACCCAAAACCAAAACGGTATTATAATGTGATAACAAGAAAATCATCAAATTCTCACATTTGAGAACATGTATCCATCAAAGTTACAGCTTTCTTGCTTTAAAAATGTCTGAATCATTGAATCAATTATCACAATAGCTGCCAATTGATTTTCTGTCCATCCATTAATTGATGAATTGACGGCTTTGCGGCTTTTGCTTACCACCACAAGTGATACAAGTTCACTCTTACACATAGACACACAGCTAAAAACAATGACAACAAAGACTATGTGAGTCAGTAACACAAACTCTCTCTAGTGTATTAGCTGAGCAATACTGCGTTGTATTGCTTTTTAATTCCACTTTCCATTTGTACCAGGCACATTCTGTTATTTCTTCTTTTAATAGATGGTGGGATGGACCTGATGTTCTTCAGGGCTATTAAACTGCATTAGCTGGCTGTGTGTACACACAACATTTTTTGTAAGGAACCAAAAAAAAGGAAATGTTGCTTTAGGCCAAAGCAGTGATTCATAACAGTTGCATAAGCATGTGTAGACCCACACAAAGTGGTGGTGGAGAGCAGCAGAGAGCCACTCAGCAAATATAACTGAGATCATCTCTACAATTGTGGAGAAACGCGAATTTATCATTATTAATCATTTAGCTGAGTGACAACAGCTGGGCCTTCACATGACACTGCATGGTGTCATACAGTGTATGTGATGGAGACAGAGGTGGGAGAAGTACTCAGATCGTGTACTTAAAGTGGACCTATCATGCTATATTTGAAACATATATTGTAGGGCCATACCTATATAAAACATGTCTGTAAAGTCTTTTTCTCAAAATACCAAACAGATCATGCATTTTAGCCGTGCCTCATTTCGCTCTATTTGCTCTTTTCCAGCCCTGTTTTTGCAAGGGCTGATTCTGCTTGTGTGGCAGACTACAGCGCCACTTACAGGCCTGGCATATGTACTACAGCGTCTCCAGCGCTTTCGAGCGGTCTCTCATTCCCCTGATAGGTGGAGAGTTGCCCATATAGGCGGAGCACCCCTTTTCTGACGTCATAAAAATTCAAATAATAATCAGCCCGTTGCAGCCCCGTTTTGAGAGATTTGGGTATGGAGGAAAAGAGAGAGGGTTGTGTTTCCTGACACTTGGTGAGTTCCCTGACACACCGGGGACACATATTCATGTATAAAAGACGTACACAAGTGCATTTTGCATGTTAGGTCCCCTTTAAGTAAAAGTAGAAGTATCAGAGTGAAGGAATACTCTGTTACAAGAAGTCCTGCAATCAAAATGTTACTCAAGTAAAAGTAAAAAAGTAGTAGTGTCAAAATATACTCAAAGTACCAAAAGTAAAAGTAGTCATGGTGCAGATTGGTCCATTTCAGAATAATATATATGATATGTTTTATAATGATCATGAAAGTGTTCTCAAAGCTGGTAAAGGTGCAGCTAGTTTTAATAGCTTTGTATACTGCAGGGTAGCTTGTGAATTTACTCCAGGTGGAACTAAAGTCTGATTTAACACTTGATTATATTTCAAATACTTTATCAAAATCTGCAAAGTAACTAAAGGTATTAAATACATCAGTGGAGTAAAAGTATTTACCTCTGAATTGAAGTGGGAGAGAAGTACAAAGTGGCAAAACATTGAAATACTCAAGTAAAGTACCAGTCTCTCAGTATTGAACAGTACTTGAGTAAATGTACCTAGTTACTTTCCTCCTCTGGATGGTTTTGTGTTCAGGCAGCTCAGCCCGAGGGAGGAAATGACACAATCCTGCTGAAGCTGTTAGAGGGGCTTTTAATGCAAACCAGATGTGTGCTTTACAACAGAGGAACAATGAAAAGACATAAAACCAACACGTGTAAGCAGACTAATGGAGGCTGCGTTTAAATAAATCGCTCATCAATGAATTAAAGAGGTGTGTGTCATCTCACAGTACCGATAACACTGACACCGCGCTGCAGCACCACGTTTCCCTCTTTTTACGGTTATTATTTAATCTTTCTGAATCCATGAGACAATAACTCGCTACTTACCACGCAGCTGCACGTCACTGTGGCCAATAAAGGGCTTAAATGTCTTCAGAATATCTGCATTTTTCACCCTGCTTGAGATGCCTCCGGTGGAGTAGAAATAATCCAGCAGCGACTCTTCACTCACTCCACTCATCTTTACTTATCTCTGTAGCGGATGAGTTTCTGTTTTAAATTGAGTGCTTTCTCTTTAGACTTGGGTTTTTTTCACTCCATAATGATGAGTCCTGTTGGCTAATTTGTTGTAGTACATATCTAAAGTTCACTCCACCCAAACGAGCTGACCGTTGCCTCGCCTCCTCCTGTTAACCCTTTAAAGACTCCACTTTATTCTCACACTTCACCCTCAGCGTTGGTTAAGTCTTTGTTTGTTTCCCGCTCTCGGTTAACAACACTTAAGCATTAAACTGTGCACGTTATATGCGTACTCCTTTGGCTTTTTGTAGGTGATCGTGAAAGTCTCATAATTATTATACACTATTAAAAAAAACATTATTTTGTGGTAGGCTAGTTAGCTACACGTATTTATACAGTTAACTTCTCAAAATGTAAATGTAACACTAGACGTATAGAAATGGTCTGATACAAGTGAAAGGACAGCTGCATACACATACATATACAAGTATTTAGTATTATTTAAAGCATCAATGATGGGTTTTTATTAAATATACAGTTTATTGGTGATACAGGTGATAGTGAACGTCTCATAATGATACACCATTCAAAAATAGCTATTTTGTGGTAGGCTAGTTAGCATAGGCTACAGTTATCTTCTCAAAAATGTAGGCTATGCAATGGTTAAACAATTAAGGACTACTCACATTTTTGTATTAAGAAAAACTAACTACAGTATAGACATGGTCTGCTACAAGTAAAAGGACAGCTGCATTCAAAAAATATATAAAAGTATTTGCTATTTAAAGTACCATTGATGGGTTTTTATTAACTATAGCCTACAGTTCATGAACATGAATGTCTAATAGTCACTACCTACTTAAAACTGTCAAATACAGTCAAATGTACAATCTCTGCCTCAAAATTGTAGTTAGTAGGCCTACGGAAAAGAACACATTTTTACTATTTATTAAACGTAAATACAAGGCTTTAGCTAATTGTAACTCTTCTACTTATTTGTTTGTGTGTTTATTTTTCCCTTCAATGCTGATATGTTGTGGATGTCACATATGATGGAAGTAATTGTTAAGATGTTGAGGTCTTCAGGTCAGGTATTTGGGGGAAACCTGTTTATAATTTGTCAGGTGTGCTCTGAAAAATATTGTCCACTGTGTGAGAACATTTGACCTGACAGAGCAGTGGGACTCCTCGAAAATGTTAACATGGCTTTACAGAAGGGCAACACTATAGGTGAAATGCATCTACAATAATATCTATTTTTCCATCACAATTTAATTTAAAAAAGGCAAAAAAACTTCATTTTCAAATGCCACTGACAGATAACCGACTTCAATAGCTTTCTGTAAACGCCAACAAAAAGCATAATTGTCCCAGCCCTGTGCTTCCCTATGATTTCCTCCTGAAAACAGTTTCCGTTGTGTTGTGAGCTTCAGGCATCTCTTTTCTAATAGCTGTGCATTTATCTTCAAGATGATGCTTTTGTGTATGTAAAAAAAATGGTGTTGTTTCTTATTTTCCTTGTATTGTGTCTTTTTTGCATGCGTTTTCCTCATTTGTAGTTTGTCGTACTCAGGGCCGTCGTACATTTAGATCACAAGTTGTAAACACAGCCCCCCCACAGAGCCCCAATTCTTGTTTCTCCCCCCCTCTGTGCACACCAGGGGGTTTGAAGGCCAGTCATATCAGGTATTAAACACAAAACATATTGTCAGATTATGGATTTAAAGATCATTTATTGTCATTGTGCAAGAAAGGGTTGCACAATGAAATGCATTTGTGGCTCAGTCCTTTAGCTACACACAAAAACATTGACAAAACAGAAAACAAATATTTGTAATGAATAACTGAAGTAACGTTTTAAATTTGCGACAACAGAAATGGAAACAAACCAAAACAATGATGTAATATGACATATGTAACATTATGTAATAATAAAGTTAAACACATTTGACAACAGGGAAACATGCCCATCATATTTATTTAATTATGTATTACTCACAATGTATTTGTATTCCACTGTACAATATTTAATTGTACATTCTGTTCTTGTCTATCTCATTCAATTTATATGTATATAAACTCATGCATGACTTGGTCACTTACAACATTATCTGCACCATTTATCTTATTGTATCTTTTCTGACATGTATATAGTTGACTTAATCTGCATTATTTGCACATTGGTCTGCAACATAATCTGCACTGTTGTATTCTACTGTTTCTTCTTGTACTATTTTAGTTTTTAAATTAGTTTTATATCTTATGTTGCATTGTTGGAGGAGCCTGGGACTGAAGATTTTCTTTGCCTTATATACTGTAAATATGGAAATAAAGCCCTCAAATTTGAATCTGAATTTTACATTTTAGCATCAAAAATCATTGAAGATCGCAACCCGCCACCCCTCCCCATTAATTGTGTTTGTGCTGTAAATATTAAATGTGCCAGACTTACACGTTAATCCCTCTGTCCTCCTCTAGCGCCTCTTTGAACGAGTTTTCATTTAATTTAGAAATGGGCGATTTGTATTTCATGTTTTAGGTTGCTGCTCTAAGACGACAATATTGTAATTACAGTAAGCTTCTTATAAGCTGATACAATTATTGAGGTGAGGACTTTACATTGTCCATTGAAAGTGGGACCTTATGCTCTTTCAATTTAGAAAACAACACAACTTTTACCAGGATCAAGACATTTGATCCCGGAGCATATGCCAGGTCTTTGTGGAATGAATTCATGCCAGAGAGCAGCTGGCAATACATTATCACCTTGATATTACTGTCAGGGAAAACAAACCAAACAGAGGAGGCATTAATCTGTCAGGGCGCCCAAACAGACCTGTGGTGGGAGAGGAGAACTCGGATATTTGAAATATTACTTATATTTTCTTTTTTCAAATCTATATTTCACGAAAACGCTCTGTTATTTAGAAAATCCTTTCCTTTCTGTACAACTACTTTTTGTAGCTACATTTTAGTATTTAAAGGGAACATAGTCATTCTGCAGCACATTGTTGATTGTGACCGATATATTAGATTGTAAATACTAATGCATATACAATTGGACCATTGCTGATTAAAGTAGAGCTAGTCATTGTTTCTTAACCTAGGAAATCGGCAACATTCAAAGGGTCACAAGATAAATATGTGGGTTGTAATATGATCAAGATGGCAGGAAAGAAGAAGAAAAAGTTCATATAATGAATCCATATCAAGATTGTGGTAATGTAATTTTAATGTGTTTATTCAAAAAATTAAAATGACTATCAAGGGTAAGATACCATTACACTTCATTTTTACCTTATTTGGGTCATTTCATGTTGATTTTTTTTTCTTTCTAGAATAATTGAGTGAATGAATACATAGTGTTTTCGTATTGGGCCATTTATATGACCCATTCCTCATGAGATTATTTAGACATATAAAGTCAAAATGGACCAAACATCCGGCCTGTTAACCCACCATCATCTTATAATAATCGTTAGAATAGCTTTATTTTTAAAGAACCTTTCCAAAATTACTTCTAAGTGCAAAAACAAATGATGAAAGTACATAAAATCCTAAAACATTAATTACCAACTACAAGAGATACAAACAAAAAAGGCCATATAAAAGTGAGTTATAAGATTTAAAATAAGAATGTGATAACATCAGGAGAATGGTGTTTAGTTTAAGTTTAAGTGAAAAAAAAGTTACTATTCAGGAACCTGGAGTTGACCATTAACTCAATGTTTTTGATCTGGTGATCAAACTGAACTGTCCACCATCCCTGTGTTGCAAAGCGAGGTCTAAACATCCCATATGGGTTTCTCTCTGTGTGTCTAATACTATTTCCAGGGTTCCATGGAACAGAAAGAGGGACCAGATGTTCTTGTGAAGGTCAAAGCCTCCGGTCTAATGGCGGTACACGGCTCTGATGGAGGGCAGATGTTTGCGGGGTTATCCACTCCATATGGCCGCCACTCGTCCACGGGCCTTTTCACAGCACAGCTCTTGTAAACACGCTTTAGTTCGCTGTTCTCTTTTTTCTGCCCCTGTAAAACATGTCCTAAATCCAATCACCTAGTCCCTCTAAAGGGGATGATGTTGATGAATGGGAATGTGTAGTGGTTGTAGTGACCTATAAGCCCTGCTGAGATTACAGGCAGCCAGGCCGGGGCTCCAGGAAACAGCCAGAGCTTAGAGAGGGATTGTTTAGATAGACAATGGTGTCTACCTGGTTTTAATCCCCGCTCAAAAAGAGTACAGGGGATTGTCAGAGTTTAATAAATGAAAGTGCTCGTATAATCAGGATTTGTCAAAGTGCCCCTTTGTGTTAATCGGACATTTTTTACAGCATGGTTTTTGACATCTGCCACAGCAGGTGGTGTTAACCTCATCTCTGCCCCATCTGTATGCAGTGTACATTTACACCAGACATGCAGAGAAGTGCACACAACACAAACAAACAGGGAGGGTATGCAACGTCTAAATATTTACCATTTTTTTTAGAGGATGCAGACAAGCCTAAGTTTCTCCAATGTAAAGCCAAAAGAAGTTTTAAAATCCAGAATTGCCAACTTAAAAAAACAACTTTAAATTCACAACATAGATAGCATTAAACCCCTGAAAGTAATATATGGGATGCAGCCATAATGCGGCCACAGCTGACTTTGGCACAACCCTATGACTTACTTACTAAAAGGCTAATAGAGCACAGATGTGGAATTACTTCAAAGCTAAAACAGAAAGCTGCATTTTTATAATTAAAGTCCAGCGTATCAGCGATAAAGCATAATAAAATTGTTTTAAAATCGAGGATTACAACAGTAAATCCTGTGGGCCAGATGTGAGGGTGGGAGGGGCTGTTGCATTCTGGGACCAGATTAAACTGAAAATCCCACAGGACCGCGCTGCCTTTTCTCCGCTGCTTAGAGGCTTGTGTGGACTCAACATGCTGTAATCCACCGATTAGCTGATATAATCACCTGTAAATACACCTTGGCCATGATGTTGCTGCGTGCCATCAGCCCTGCATTACGTCCCTCATGTGTGTTGGACACTTTGTTTTGGAGACGGGTCAGTTTTTAACTTTCTGGGAAGCAGAGGCAGACGCTCGGTCCAGACAGACAGCTGGGGGAGAAATGTGATCTGAATGAGTTTCCAGAATCTAAACTGTACAGATGATTAATGTTCAATGTTAACTCCTACCAGCTGCAAGAGACAATTATTATATTTCAGCAGTAGCCTGAACCTTAATGTGAAATGGGCCATTCTGCTTTTCTCGACATACATTAATATGACTTTTTTCAACTTACATAGTGTCACTTTCTTTTAGACATACCATACATTGAAACATTGACTTTTTTGGACATAGTATTTCATGACTCTTTTTTTGAAATATTATACCATTATCCTTTGAGACATACTGTACATTACTAGTTCATTTTTTCTTTGACATTCGATACTATGACTTGAACATAATATACTATTTTATTACCTTGTTTTACATGACTTTTATTCTCACTTCATTCTACATATTTATGACCTTTTTCGACACACCATACTATGAATTGTTTCCACTTTTTTTACATTTGACATATTTTAAATGACAAGACCTGTCAACATGTAAATCCACTTCCTTTCCCTGAACACATTTGTTTGCAAACTGCTTTTAAAACATGACAGACAAGAGCAGTAGGACCAGTTCATGTTTTTTTTTAATGCTTAATACAATTCAGTATGCAATTATTCCCCTAAAGTCACTCCATTACAATGGATTAAACAAAGAGGGATCAAGTATTTTAGCATTTGTATTCTGTAAGACACTTAAACACGTCATTCCTGAAAGAGGAAACGCATGGTTTTGGTTCATAGCACATTCATGCCTGGCAAGAAAAAAAATATTAAGACTACATCAACACATTTCTTTTTTTACAAATCATGGAAGCAAAACAATATAAACAATATCTTATATATAAAACATAGCAGGCATAATAAATATTACACATAAACAAAAAAAACTAAAAGTAAACAGTTAACCTATTTGGTTTGGGCCATGTTTGGAATAATTAAATCACTGAACTGAAAAGCTGAACGTCAGTTAAGTAAATCTCCTGGGAAAAGTTCAACTGATCACTCATTGCAGAATATCCAACCCAAACTGTTTTTGTTCAATCTCTCTAATAACATACACAGGTAAAGTTTTAGTTTTTCCTATGACCACGTTGTTTCTTGTGTGTGTGGTTTTAATACCTCAAGAGTTTAATGAACACTCAATCTGATGTATTTAGTGCAGGACATTCCTCAAAACAGTTTTAGTCATCTCATATACTGAATATTGTTTTTAGGGAAATCAACTCATTAGTTCAACAAACCAAAATTAACAATAAAGAAGGAAGCCCGCCTGCGTGTTGAAACATAATGCTTTGTACCTTTTGGGTACACTTTTCATTCATTTTTTGGGGGGTGTGTTAGCGTAATCACAGGAGATGGGAATCAGTTTTCTTTCAGTCAGGAATCAAGGACCATGTAATCATTCAAACACACACACACACTCACACACAATCAGACACAAACAGCTAACAATACATTCTAATCCATTGTGTGACTGTAAATTCACTCCTTAGTGATTCTTCTACTTAACATAGATAACTGTGCAATTTCTTTCTTTTTTTTTTTTTTTTAAAGCAAACCAGGAGTAGTATAAATATCAGGAGGACGTCCTAGGTGCTGTTTTTTATTTAATTTAGCCACGTGTAGAGAGCATTTTCAAGACGTATTGTTCCTCTCTTTGACTCTGGTGACGGAGAAGATGCCCCCCCCCCCACCCACACAGTCAGCCTTAAGGTCCCAGCCCCTATAATGCTACTTCCGTTGCAAAGTGCAAGCAGTTAATGTCTCTCCGCCTCTCCCTTCCACTCGGGAACCAATGCAACAGCAAAGAAAGGAAAATGTTCAAATGCAACAATGGTACGGTCAGTGTCCAAAAGAAAGCAACCAGAAGGGAGAGGGCAGCAAGAGAGAGTGCATTTGTGTCTCAAGAAATTCAGTCCATCGAAGCAAGAAAAAGTGTTCCTTATCACGTCCACGTGCCACTGATCAGCTGATTGGAAGAGTGGTTATACCTCCCTAGAAAGAAAAGAAAACAACATTAATACACATATCCACTAACGGGAATAAAATTCACTTTCTTTCAAACGAGAGATGTTAAAAAAAGAGGATATTGATTGTTAGAGCCAGTATTTTGTTTTTATGAGAAAGGCCACCTAATCTGTAGTCAAAGTACCACCAAAGTATAAAAGACTACAATTCCCACGGCGCCTCCTCTAAAGTGACAGTGATGGGCAACCTGCTAGACAGATGCCGTCGAGGAACAGTTTTTAACCGCTCAATTACCCTTTAAGTTATCAAGTTATATAAGCCTTAACAAGAAAGAAAGCAAGAAAGAACACCTAAGTTGTTTGTTATTTTATTTGAGTTTTGCCTACTTGTTTTGACTATTGCAAAGGCCTCTTTTCTTTGTTGCTTGTGTACAAGTTTGGTATTTTATTTTGAGCAAACCCATCGCATAATATCATCCAAACCATCGGAGGCCAAGCAACTCATCAAAACGACATTGATCTTATATTGAACCATTCCTTTTAATGTGGTAAATCTGTACATTGATATTGCAGAGGTAATGACTTACGATGCAGTGAGAGTGGAGTTGAGGACCAGAGTGGTGCGTATCCTATACAGCTGAGCGAGCGTCAGCTTCTTGTGCTGCTGGACCGGAGATTTCCTCTTTTTAGGCGACATCTCCCCCGAATCACTGGGGGCTGTTGTGTCGTTTATCCTTTCTACGCAGGCAGGTGGCGCCGTTTCCCCATCTGAGCTGTTGTTCTGGGGCTCCTCACACTCACCGGGGGGCGTGGGGGGGGCCTGCTTCGCCTCCGCTCTCCTCAGGGTGGCAGAGAGTTTATTTGAGGTGGCGCTCAAGCAGTCTTCAGACCGGTCGATGTCGCTGGAAAACATCTCCAGGCAGTTTTGTCCGAGCTCCGTCAGACTTCTGCTGTGAGCCAGCGGCGATGCGACCCTGCGTTCTGATTGGTCCGGCCCCTGAGAGCTGGGTGTGTCCGTTGTTTGTGTTTTACCGTAGAGGCGCTGCAGCAGATTGTCCTCGGAGCGGGAGAGAGTCAGGGTGGAGAGCCTCTGGAGGCAGTGGAGTCGGGGCTGAACGTGAGGCCGCCGGCGGGGTCTGGAGGACTGGATCACTGAAATCTGAGACCCTAAAGAGGCCGCATCCTCCTCTTCCTCATCCTCCTCTTCCATCTCATCTATCTCTGCCTCCTCCACCTCCTCCTCTCCTTCAGTCTGGCCGGGCTGAGGCTCTCCCAGGAGGGATTCGGGGGAGAGGGATTCGGGGGAGAGGGTACCGTAGGCGCTGTCCATGGAGAGGGAGCGGCTCTGGGGGTCCGTCTCCTCATCACAGTAAACACTGGAGTGAACTCTGAGAGTGGACTGCTCGACCTCCGACCTTTCAGAGAGGGGATCCACGTCCGAGTCTTTCTCACCGGACCCCTCCAGGTTCATGTTGGGGGCTGGGGGCTGTTCGCTCGGTTCATCGATGTCCATCACTGACAGGGTCTCAGTGGAGCCATCTGATTGGCTGAGAGGAGAGACTTGGTTAGTTAACTGGATCGCTACTCATGAAACTCAAATGTTTAATGTCACTACACACACACGCTCAACAAGTCGTTCTCCATCCAACACACTATAAACAATACACCATTAAAAGAAGTCTCTAAAACTAAAAGGTAAAAAGAGACACATCGGGGGTCAGTATTCACGGATAATAAATATATATACACACAAACAAATTCAACAATCACACAATTTTATGTGATCTTTGATTACTTTGATTTATGCCTATTAGTGAGTTTTAATGGGGGTTGATTTGTTCATTGACTTGATCCTTTAGAATAATATTTAGGCCAGTAGAAAAAAAAAGTTTGAAGTGAGTAGTATAGTTTTGTGAATACATCAAGTTATATGTATAAAGTTTTGTTTTCATTTAAAAAAATTATAATATTTTTGGAAGACTGTAGTTATGAAATGGGTGTAATTTATTTCAAATGATGCAATCACATTCACATTAACATCCATCCATTATTTAATACAGTTGATTAGTAATATGCAGTACCTCGAGCTCTGCTGGTTTTTGTGCCTCAGGCAGGGGGAGCTTGAGTTGCTGCTCTCATCTTCCTCCTCCTCTTCCTCACCCGTACACCTCTTCTTGCTGCTCTGCTGCCGGAGAACCTCCTCCGTGCGCAGCCTCTGGAGCTGGTTCTGCGGGGGGGAATAAAACCACATTGAGTTTGGAAACAACATCACAATGTCTCTGAATCTGATTTGCAAGCTCTGTGTCTGCAACATTTAATACGATATGAGGTGTCTCTCTCACCTGGACGTTGCAGATTGCATCGATCCAGCTTCGCCCCTGGGTGGCGCTGTTGGCTTGTAAAGTGTAAGCTGCCACTGCACTCTTAAACTCATTGAGGTAGATGAGGATGAATGAGCCTGCAGGGGCAAAAGCACAACAAAACAGGATTAGATCTCCAAGGGTGTACATTGAGACAAAAAGGTACACACTTGAAGTAAAAAGTCAGTCAGTGATCTCCAGAGATGGAAATGTAACTCATTTCGACTATATGTCACGTATACTTGTAATCCATTACATTTGCCTGACAGTTTTTGATTCCTAACTGAATTTCTCACATACATCATAAACTATACTATGACCAAAACCAACAATATTTAAAACAGTTAGAACTAGCAAAACCCTTCACATCTACAGCAGTAAAACTCAACATGCACATAAATGCAGTAGGGCTCCGGATATTCGGTAGTAATCAGCAGCGAATATTCGGGGGGGTGGTTGACGCTTCAACACGTGTATTTTGGTGTATTCACGACATTCATTTTGTTATTCTACAGTATTGTTGTTTTATAGTTATTTGTTAATGTAACCCAATTTGTGTTCTTTGAAATTGAAAAGGATATCGCATTGTGTGTGTTTCTTTCGTTGCAGTTGTATATGTCTTACGCTATGGTCTTAAGTGTAATTTGGCTTGGCTTCCTGTTTATGGACATGCTTTTATTTTGAAGGAGAGGTAGCGCTGTTGACAGGAAGTTGTTGTTGCTTTGGAAACAACATGACGGAGATTAACGGAGAAAAGTAATATCTACATATAAAGACGGAGAAAGTAAACGATAACGTTTATGGTTAAGTGTTAGCCCCCGCCCCCCCTGAAGAGGCACAAGCTCTTACGTTGATATTGGAGATTTCAATCAATTCAATTTGGGAAAAAAACGGGGTAAAAACAAACAAAACGAATATCCGGATAACGGAATTGAAACCTGAATAGTACTCCAACGAACGAATATTCGGATATTCAGGTACAGCCCTAGAATGCAGTGATATTTATCCCAAAACATCACATATAATAGTAAAAACAACGACAAAGAAAAATAAATATTCAAAAAATTCAACTAAAGTCATTTGAAGATTCTTATATATGTCAAAAGTGTCTGAATTAGGAAGATGATCATCTGTCTGTCTGAGCACTCACCAGGGTCTTTGAGCTCCTTACAGACGACGTTTTGAATGAGCAGAGGCTGACGGATGATCTTCACTTTCTCCACTCTTTTCACCGACTTGGTGATCAGCAGCAGGTCAGTGAACAGGACACAGTGGACGTCCATCTGCAGGGAGATACACTCACGTCAGGTCGGACAGAAAGGTCATCCTTTTAATGTGAAATGTGAGGCGAGAAGCCAGATGTTGAGAATGAAGGATAAGAGGAGCTCGTGGTGTGTTTACAAGCTGAGAGTCAGACTTACTCGGCTGTCCTTGCCCTCTTTCATCTTCAGCGTCCCCTCCAGATGCAGCTGTCGGGTCTCCTCCGGGGAAACTCCTCTCATGGGAGCCATGAGGTCGAAGCGGTTGAACTCCTTGAGGATCTGACGGGAGGAAAAAGACAAAAAGCATGAGGTCAATTCTTACAGAACGTCTCGTATCGGACTGAGCTTTCCTGAAGAAGGAAACGTGAGAAAGCCAGGAGGAACTGTAAATAGTTTCCTACCTTCTCCACCTCCTCACTGCTGCCCTCCACAGCCTCGTAGGAGTCTATTCTGGCAGAAATGGTGGCCAGATTCTGTTGTTCCTGGCGCTGTCTCATCTTCGACTCCACGCTGTTGATGAAGCCTTCCACCGCCGCCACCTAGAGGAGGGGAAATCACAAATACACGTTTAGATGTTTTTCCGTAGTTCACATTCTGTCATGTGGATGTTTTGGGTTTGGGAAAATTGTAACTCTTAAATATTGTTGGGTAGTTTAATCTGCAGCGATGCATCAACATAACCATGTTTGTAGTGTCCTTGTCCTGAGAGAACAACATTTCTCTGATCTGTTTTTAGATGTTGTGGTGCTGCATTTTCAGCCGGTCCCAGAGGGTTTTTAAATCGTTTATTTAGCTTAAGAAGTAGGACAATTTCTTCAACCCACACTTCATCCTTGCAGTTTATTACAAACATTTAAACTCTGAATCAACACATTTGAAGGTGCATGATTGACCCTAGATAGAAAGGCTATATGAACAAAAATCAGTTTAGTAACTAAAACTGTCTGGCAAATGCAGTGGAGTAGAATTATAAAGTGACATAACATAGAAATAATGGAAGTATTCAAATCCTATACTTTAGTAAAAGCATCATATAATACTGTACAAATACTTAATACCAACAAGTGACCAATCCTGTATCGAAAAGTGTATTCAGCTAAAAGTATGTAAGTGTAATTAGGAGGATGTATCAAGTATTTAAATGTAAAAGTACTTGATGCCAATGGGTTATTTAAGTAAACTTAGTTCAGGGTTCATACACTTTTTCACCAATGATTTTCAATGACTTCTCCTTGACTTTACCTCATTTTCCATGACCACAAAAATTACTCTTTCTCAGCGGTACCACTGAAACATTTTTATTTTAACATGGAACAGGAAAATAAGGTCTGCATATGAAACATGTTGTGAATCTAAAACAAATCAAAGAGTAGGCTTACTAGCTCCAACAGACTAAAGCACTGTAGACTAGAGGGTGTGATTGTAAAACTCTCTCACCAGCAAAACACCTCGACAGTTAAATGCCATTTTTCATTTCATTACTACGACACAGTATTTATTATCGTTATAGTATTACTGTTTCGGCGATTAGATAAAATATAAATTATATTTGATGCAACTTTGGTTACATTTCCATGACTTTTCCAAAACTTTGGGAACAAATATTGTTTTCCAGAACTTTTCCAGGGCCTGGAATTTGCATTTTGAATTTCCATGACTTTTCCAGGTTTTTAATGACCGTTAGGAACCCTGTTTGTTACATATTAATAATGTTCTTACCATGCTGTTGACTTTGTCCCGTGTCGACTGGTCGTCCGTCTTCTTCAGGACCCTCGTCAACAGGAGCGGGTATTTGGTCAGTCTCTGGTGAGGCTTGGCCAACATGTCGATCAGCTTCAGGCGGTTGCACTGCTTATGAGTCTCTGCCCACTGAAGAGACAACAAAGACAGGGAATCAGACATTTAATGAGGCATACATATGTAAACAACACACCGTGAGTATCTGGGATTATCTTAAAGGTCTCCTATTATGCTATTTTTAGGCCTATTCTATGGCTCTCAGATATATAAATTCTCCCGTGATTAAATGCTCCAAACCACATTAAGGATTATTTCTGAAACAGTATGGAGCTCAAATACTTTTTCTCTCTCAGGTTTACCACAAGGTGAGTTCCTTTTTTTATATCCAGCTTATTTACACAAACTCTCTCCAGTACAGGTTAGCTCTGAGTGTGAAGATAAACTTCTGTTGTTGCAATGTTGAGGTAGAATGAAGGAGTCTGGAACGTCGTTTAGCCAAAGCACTGAGAGTTTTATTGAACACAGTACATTAATACGGCCGGGGAGATCACTTAGTTTCACACTGTCCTGTGCTCCACCATCATGATCTCTGCCCCAGAATAGACCCAACACGCATCAACATGAGGAGAGGCGGGCTAACAGAAGCCCGCGTTTACCTAATCAATAGCAGATCGGCGACAATAATCTACTTGTCTCAAAGAGATGCAGACAAGCCTCAACCCTCCCCCACGGATATAGGAGAAGCGTTTGACCTGTGACCTCAACTTACAGAGGAGTCTTTGACTGATAAGTCAAACACATGTTTGCAGTATCACAGAATCTAAGAAACTATAGGAAACTCTATAAACAGATCAGATTAAAATATTCTCTTACACTGAGTGTTAGCAATGCTAATGTAAACAAAGACCATATTACGTCCAAAACAGTCGGGCATTGTTTCTGATAGCAACTTTCTGATAGGGCCGTGGGTCCGCATTTCCGATATTACGTCATATCGGACGCAAATCTGGATCAGCTCCGTTGTACCCCCGTTTTTAGAGATTTGGGTTCGGAGGAAAAGAGAGAGGGTTTTATTTACTGACACTGCGTGAGTTCCCTGACGCACCGGGGACACATGTTTATGTAGAAAAGTGGAGGACTGACCGTGACGTAGGTCCTGAACAGATCGTTGTCCCGCAGCAGCGTGCGCATGTTCTCCATGATGCCCTCCTCCTCCATGCAGTACCGGATGTACGGCTGGAACCTGGAGCCAAACTGAAACAAACAAACAAAAACATGCATGAGAAATATTACTCACATCCTCCTGAGGGAAACATATTCACTTATGCATCAGTCTAACGTCAACATTGCATTATATTTCTAAGTAAAACGTTTATAAAACAATCCAGAAATGATCTTTAGTGTTCGAATATAATGGGTATTGGAGGTGCTGGCATATTAAAGTACTTCCTTCTTCATATCTCATTTACGCAAGTAAAAAAAATGGCTGCAATAAAAAGTGTGATAAACATCAGCTTGAATAAGCAAAATGTAAAGTAAAGTACTTTTCCCATAACCTTCAATCAGTCGATTAAGAAAGGGGGGATTTCCTCGGACTTGAACCAGCTGATAGAGCAAACACTTAACTTTTCCCGAGAAATAACTATTTACTTTCACATCAAAAAGAACACAATGTCATGGATAATATACAGTCCAGATATTCGTTCAGTAAAAGGTCTAAAAGAATAGATGCAAATCTAAATTAGCTACTAAGAGATTGATAAAAAATCACTACAATTCAATTTATCAACTGACCTGTTTCGTACCAAAATGATTGAAGGTATATGGAAACTATTAGGTTTCAATAGCACATTTTATTGATGAATTAGGTTATCTGACAAGTCAAAAATATGACTTATTTGTTGCCTTTTATTGGTTTTAAGTTATTGAGAGTTGTATCCATAATATCCAAGACACAGATAATAAACCAAACTCAAAACATTCTGTAGATTTGATCGAGGTTCCTGGGTCCATTAGAACAGAAATGAATCGGCTTGTTAAATGGCCCATTAACCTGAACTAATCAGTGCTGTGTGGTAAAGTCCACAGGTTCACGGTGTCCTGATAACCCTTTGTTTAAGTAGATATTGGAATATATTGTTACTATGTAAAGATTAAGATTCCTTTTATCGTCACTACACAGAGTACCGCGAAATTCCAAGCATTCCTGATGGTGCAATCCCACATAACAGACAGTATAAGTATGATAAGTAAGTATAATATCACAGTGTGGTGTGTACTGACCGTCTGGAAGCCCTGGTGCAGGTCTGAGGGGTCCAGCAGCGCGCGGTTCTGCCGGGCTTTCTGCAGGACGGGCAGCATGACGGAGTTCCACAGGGCGGTGTGCAAAACCACGAGCTCCTGGATGTTGCTGAACAGCTTGGTGGGCTCCACCTCCGTCAGCAGCCCGCTGTCCTGCAGGTTCAGCAGCCCACACAGGAACAGCTGGGGAGGGCACACAGAAGATTGAGTTTTAAAATAATGTTTATTGGCTTTTCATTTTTTCTTTAAAGTATTTTTGTAAATTATGTTTGAATCTTGGAATTTCAACCTCAGCTTCTATAGTACTGTCTATTTTTTTTAACTTTTTAATGCTATTTTATTTGTATTTCAGAAATATTTTGGACTGTTTATTTCTAGTATCTTAATTTCTCTATGTTGCTGCAACGCAAAACATTTCCCTCTGATTATTTAATGGTTAATATTGTTTTTATAGGCAATAATTTAAGCTTCGTTAGTTCCAGGTTTAATATGTGCAATAAGTTCATTTCAATAAGTCCGGCCCTAGACTAGTACCGATTTTTGTATTTTGGCCCACTGTGTATTTGAGTTTGACACCCCTGTTCTAGAGGATTTCAATTTGTATTTTTTATAACTTTTCACCAGATGGCACATATTCTTTCCATTTGGGATTTTGTCCGGGACTGAAGTTGATTAAAAATGTGACTGATGAAAGTGCCGAATAATATCATCATAAAAAACATTTTTAAAGCAGACATTTGTGTCCTATACTATAGCATTAAGCATAAAGGTTAAGCCGACAAAGTCTTCAAAGCAGAAGGTTATCACTCAACACATCACAGGATTAAGGTCTTTTTCTAAGGCTTTCTGAGTGGTGATAAGGGGCCGTGTTCCTAACAAGAGAATCACTGTGTGTGTTATCTCTGTGGGTACAGGAGCCCGTTGCAACACATCCATACAGTATCAGTGGTCTGTACAGTAGTTCCTTACATCAGTGATGACTCGGAGTTTCTTTATGTAGGTCGCCTCGGTCTGCAGCAGCTCCCAGATCGCCTCCTGCTGGTGGAACTGCCGCCGGGTCAACGTCTGGAAGCACAAACATCTTATTAAATATAACAGAAACATTGACAGATTCTTCATCTTATTGCATTACATTGTTATTACTAGTGATGTCTCGTGAGCCTAGGCTTTAAAAATACAGGATGGTCAACGTCTATAAAAACAAACGCATCAGATTGTTATAAATAAAATAAACATTAACATATTCTTCTTCAACTTGTCTCGTTTGCCTTTTAAATACAGGATGTTATAAAGGGCACCCGGTGGAACAACGCCTCGTAACATTTACTTAATCACTCTGTGTTTGAGTAGGCAACCATTACACAACAAACCCCGTTCCTGTTACCCTTTACCTACGATACTACTATAATGATGTGTTAAAATTAGGGCCGGGACTTTAACGCGTTAATTAAGATTAATTAATTACACAAAAATTAACGCGTTAAAAAAATTTACGCATTTTAATCGCACTTATTTTTGCACCGCGGAACGTTTCTCACTGGATGAGTTTCAGGCGTACCGATTATACTGGAGCACCAACTAACGTTCATGACTTCAGACAACAACAAACCACAGTGAACAACAGTGGGAAATGTTGTTTTAAAAAACGGACGGATGGAAGCGTCGTTAAGAGCACGGTTGTGTGCAAATTATGCAAAAAGGAATTCGCATATCACCGCAGCACATCAAGCCTCAAGTATCACCTCAATGCAAAAACATATAGAAGCTAGTGTGGACGTTAGCCTCTTTTATCGCGTTCACACCAAAAAGAGCCGGTACTAAAATTAGTTCATGAGAACCTTTTTACCCCCACGAAAGTCCCTGCTAGAGAGCAGAGAGCTGCTAGAGAGCAGGGACTTTCGTACGGCTCTCTTGTGAGAAAAGAGCTATATTTCTGATTGGCTGGGCGGATTGCAAACCACGCCCCGTAAAACTCCCAAAAAGTTTTGTGAAGCCGCCATTTTATTATCCTCGCATTAGCATTATTAGCATTAGCATTAGCCCAGCGCAGAAACGCAGAGAGACTAACTTATGGCAACACAAAATAAAACATGGGAGCGGTGGAGATGAGGAGGTGTCGGCGTTCTGACGATTTACTCGGAAGGCTTCAGTAGAAGCTGCTGGGAGTCCCAGCAGCTTCTACGGAAGCCAGTCCCCAACTCCGGGGACTTCCGGCCGGGGACTTTGGGCGGCAGTATACGCCGTGAAGTGGTTTGCTGCCTGCCAGTAAACCCAATGCAGAAGAAGAAGAAGTGACGTCAGCGGCTTCATTTGCCTAATCCTCCCCCAGGTTCAAAGAGTTCTCATGAACTAAATTCTCATGAACCTTTGTGGGAAAAGTACTGCGGTGTGAATGCGCCTAATGGTATACTAAAATCCATGTGAAAAAAATTGCTTCTCACTGTTCTCAGGTCAAATATTTATATGTGATTAAAAATGCGATTAATTTCGATTAATTAATTACAAAGCCTCTAATTAATTAGATTAATTTTTTTAATCGAGTCACGGCCCTAGTTAAAATCTGTTTAACACATATACTTTGGCTGAAAATATGATTCAAATATGATTTTTTTAAAATTAGATATGATTCGATTTGAGAGGCCTAATTAAGCTTTTTGGGGGTTTTCTCTTTCTTGTAGTGTATTATATAGGTTTCTGTGCATGTCAATGGTCTGCAAAGGCTACAATCCCAAAGTTCAAAGTAGAAAGTAGAACATTAAAGAGCTTTATCAACATTAAAGCAGGGAGATACGTCTCAGTAGAGCCACAAAATACACATATGAACCTGAAAAGGAGCATATTAGGGCCCCTTTAATCTTTGTGCTTGCTGACGTATTACTACCTCTATGAGAAAGCTAAAAGCCTGATCAAAAAGACGATGTTTAAACTGACAGTGAGTCATACATTCGTGTGAATATATCGTGTTTGTATCGATGTATTTCATTTCCATTGTTTGTATGCAAGCTTTTCAAATTTGTATGATGTCAATGAATTGTGCTGTTCGACCCTGTTGTTGTTGAGCCATACCCTGAAGGATTAGTCACATATATAAAAGGATTCAGTCCTTTCTTCACGCTCTCAGACACCAGAGAAACTGGTTCTGATGTTTTCCAGTAACTCATTATCTTGTCAGTGTCGTGGCTTGTGTAACTTTGGGGTGAATGTACATTATGGGAGCGAGCAGCAGCTGAGCGTCTTTCTGATCAAACATTAACAGGTGGACAGCGTGCGATGATATCATTGACTTTGGCATGTAGGGTTCACTGACCGCAGTGAAACCGTAAATCGCTTTATGAGCATCATTCCGGGAAAACAGGCATCAGGTGTGAGTGAGACACACGATGAGGAAGTGAGAGTCAGGAGCATACTTTAAGCTAAAAGCTATTTGTCCTAATTCACAATTAATGTATTGAAAAAAGGCACAAAACCTCTCAAGTTTTATGGAATTAAAGAACATAACATTTTTTATCTAATTTGGTTTCTAGCTCAATTCCTTTTTCATTTGACATTATATTCCAGTGTCTTTACACAAACCCCCCCAGCCTGTGTGTGTTTTCACCTCGGAGTCGTCCAGCAGCATCTGCCAGCTGTCCTCCAGCACCAGGTTGGTCTCCTGCTCCTCGTCCTCCTCCTCCCAGGAGTCCTGGTTGAAGGAGAGCTGCTGCGGCACCTTGGGGAGTCCGAACGTCATGTAGGAGTGCAGTTTGCCCTGGAGCTGCTCCAGACGGTCCGCCTCCTGCAACCACACACGAAAAACAAGCCTGATTACATTTCAACAAGGTTAACGGCGAGACGGCGAGAATTACTGTCCACTTCTGTCCTTTGTGTCTCGATTTATTGTTACACTCAAACAGTAAGTAAAGATGAGTCCCCGCATTAGCATTCAAATCCTGTCCTTCACTGGCGCCTTAATTCTTAAATCCAACAGTGGCTGCTATTCAGCCCTTTGTTCAGCCTGGCAGGCTTTACGTAGTTATGAAAATGAGCTCTGTGCATTGAGACCACTTTCACAATGGGAGACTGAAGGGAGGGGGCAAAAGCTACAGCATGGAGAGGGGGGGGGGGGGCAGAGGTTTATAAGTCATGACCCCCTTGGAAGAAGTACTATTAATAGAGAGAAATTGTACAACAGTGATCAGCGATTAGCACTTCTTTACAACGTTTTTTAGTGAAAGGCCGTGCTGACAGTGGTTCATCTCCACAATATGGATGGAGTGAGAGGTCCAGGTCCTGGGGAAGGGTCTCTGGTCCTGGAGGGGTGAAGGGGGACGGGGTGAATAGAGATGAGGCAGGCAGTGACAGGTGAGTGACAGATACTGTCTCTGCCTGACATCTGTTACTGTGCAGGATGTGACCTCAGGGCGGGAGACAATCGGAGAGTGTGTGTGTGTGTGTGTGTTTTATCAGAAGGAAGGTGATGATTATTGTTTTAAACATATGATACAGAAATGTAAGGAAAGGTTTGACATTTCCACGTAGCTATCTAAATGCTGCTACATGGACGACGACTTATTTGTCCTTATTTTTATTGTGTTATTACTTATGTGTGCTTTTTTCTATATTTAACATGTTAGCTACGTTCTATTTAAAACAAATGCTGGATAGAGACAGGCTTGCTGTTTCCTCCAGTATCCAGTCTTTAAGTCGAATTCAGCTAGCTAACATTGGAAGAGAAGTATCTGGTCATCTAACTTCCTACCATAGCATGCAAAGGTATTCCCAAAACGTCCAACTATTGTATTTTCAAAATTGAACCATGGATGAATTGAGCGAGGCTTTTCCTCCTCCTCCTCACTTCCAGAGGAAAGTGTGAGAGCCGACAACACGAGACCTCCAAGGGAAATTACCTCATCATCAGGACCTCAAGGGAAACGGCCTCCGACCCCCTCCCACTGCAGCTCGCTACCGTTTAATGCTTTTTTATTTTATTCTGAGATTTGTCTGGGAAGCAATCGAGCCTCATATCAACTTATACAACTCTACAACAGGCAGAAGAGAATGCTATATTTCCCTGTGATCCTACGCTAGTATACAATAAATGTATGTAGAAATAAACCACAGCAGCCATTAAAACCAATTTATATTTCGACCGTTAGAATAACATCGTTTTCGCAGTATTTGTCGAATTTGTTCATGTTCCAAGAATGCATAATAAAAAATGTGTCCGCATCAGTATCAGTTTGCATTAAGTGCTCTGAACTCAGGAAAGGTCAATATGATGTGTCATCTTCTCTGTCTGATCGTTACCTTTCCGAAGGCCCCCGTCCCAGCGCTGGAGCTGAAGAAGCCACTGAAGCGGCTGGCGGCTCGGTTCTTCCAGCTGTCAGGCCCGGCCCCGATGCCGGGCAGGGAGCCCAACCCCCCCAGAGCCTCGGGGATGGGAATATTCGCTTCTCCCAGGAACTCGGTCATGTTCTTTCTCCGTCGAGCCTGACCCTGCAAGAGCCCAGACAGAGAGACATTTAAAACAAACAGAAAATGAAAGACTTGGCACGAGGGAACTTGTCAACGTTAAGGGGAAGGACGAACGTTTCCAGTCAGTCGGAGGGAAAGAGACAATGAAGGAAAGAGAGAAATACACAAGGACAGGATCAACAGGAAATCAGAGGGGAATTCTGTGCAGGGATGACATCAGCGGACCGTTAGAGCTATCCTGATGATCCGACACAAACAGGAGAGGGAAGGACGGCCACTTCCTCGCCGTGAACGCTCATTACATCACAAGGAGGTTGTTCCATAAGAACAGACCGCTGAGTCTGGCCATTGTCCCCCTCCATTGTTACCCTGTCAGCGGGCCCTGCCTCGCTCGGACAATCTCTGTCCACTTTACGAGCTGCAGCAAAGCAAACAAACAGGGGCCACCGCAGTATCTGAGGAAGCAGTTGTTTTTGCCGTTAGAGAGGAATCTGCTGGTGGGGAGTCCGGCCGCTGACCCCCCTTCAAACAGCGACAAGGAACTCACATTCCAGGACACTGACACTAAACTAAATTCTTTCACTGATCATCCCCCCCTCGACGAACGCACATACAAACACAATGCAGGAAAACCACTTATGTCCAAAGTTGGTATGTCGCCAACAAAACAAGACATTCCTGCAGATGCAGCAAAAACACATGACACTATTAGCTTTCCATTACAGCTGACACTGTTATCTCAGCAGAATAAATGCAATCAACCATGAGCATACCAATTCAGAACAGCACACATGTTAAACTAATAAGCTTCAATTAATTAATAACCAAACATTTTAAAGTACTACAATAGGTGGGTTTCCAGCTTACGGCAGAATATGTCGAGCCTTTCTTTTCAAAATACTTTGAATAAAGTATTTTGAAATGATTTCTACATGATGTATTATTAAAAGTCTAACCACATAGAATCCTGATTAAGCGTTGCACTTCTATAACATTGTCGGGCTCAAGATGGCGAGTCTTTTTTAATCAAGAAATCAATTAAGCTGAATTACACAGACTTATGTTTTTACTCAACTCACTGCTTTGCGAAAAACCCGGCCCTACGTTACCTACAACAAAACTCAACTGCGGAAAGTTTGATCTGAGATCCAGGGGTGTTATGCTAATAGCAGCTATTGTAACCTTGAGCCTGAATATTGACGGTAAACAACATTTTCCATCCCTGCACCTCTCGGTCTACATGTGCCATCTCCACCAATCAGAGGGCAGCCCAGTAGACTCTACAGAGCCTGGGAGGTAAAACCCGGGGCAAAATAAAGTCCGCCATCACTCGCTACTGCTGGTAAAACGTAATGAAAATGAGTGCAGGTTTTATGACACATTTGTATCAACTTTCCCACTGAAAATATCTGAGTTTTGGTGGTTGGAAAGTCTCTGTTTATAGGGAACATCAAACTAACACTGTAACTTTAACAAAAACAAGAACGCTGACTGTCAAACTTTGACTAAATGGGTACAAACTGCACCTTCCGAGGTTGAGCATCGCAGTTACTCAAAGTAAACACCTTCCATTACACTTCAGATAAATAATTATCCAAGTCTAAAATGTGCGGCATGTATATTCAACAAACAAAAATGTAAATATTATGAACAGCTCGAGTCAATTAATTCCATTTTAGGAAGAGCAAGTCGAGCCCTTTGTTAAACCACTTAACTAGAGTAAAGGCATACAAGTGGGCCATTCAGTTGCATAACAAGATAATAAATCTGAGTGGGGGGTCTTAAAGGTTTTCAGCTTTTAGTCCTTTTATCTTTTTTTAAATGATGATGTCCAAAGAGGAGAGTGACTTAACTGCAAATAGAAATGTTGGCTTTAAAACAAAAGGTGAAGGGGAAATGGGGAACGTTTTAAAGTAGTTGTATAGCGAAAGGGAAACAAGTGATTTAAGGGAGTTTTTTAGGGGGGGATTCTGGGCCAACTGGGCAAGGACACAGGTGTCAGGAAGTGTTCAGTCTCCATGGACAAACAGTGGAAACAAATCTGGACCCTGTACTCTTGACAGCGAACCAACGGACAAACTGAAACCCGGTTTGTTTGAGTTTCGTGACGGCTCTCAGGAAAGAGCCTGCTTTCACCTCTTTAGATTTAAAAACACGAATACAATCTGACAAACATAGATTAAATAATTAAGTATGCAAACAGAAAGCAAGTATCGAGACACTAGATTCTCAAAAGACAAGGCCAGGAAGTTGTAATTAACACACGGATAGTTTCCCACCACATTAACAGTGCTCACCATTGAAGCCAGAGGCATGTCAAAAGTAACAAAAACCATCCTAATCCTTCAATTGGATTCATAGATCGCAACCCATTCTGGAACCAGCTGCTGCGCTCTCAACTTCTAGCCTCCTCTCTCTCCCCAAATCCAGTGAGAAAGCACACACATCCACGCCGTCCGGACCTTTGTCGCAGAAACAGTCCCAAAAGCGTGAGTGACAAACGCTGGGTTAGAATTCCAGGATGAAGATAACTGTTTTGAACTTCATACGGTTTTCAAAGCGTTCCAGCTGACAGGGTCCTGGTCTGCGTCCTGCCGAGCTTCTCTTTGAACCGGGATGTGTCTCTGTCTCTGTCCTGATGTCCAAACAGTCAGCGGTTGCATTTCATACAGACTCTGGAGTGAAGTCATAGCAACAAGGAGGATCCTGCCTCATTGTGCTGGGCAGGAAAGAGTGGGAAGGGCCGGGGCAAAAAAACATTACAAAAAGAGAGCGGCTGATTTAAATATTTGGAGGCGGAGTCAGGGTGACAGCTTGTGAGGGAGTTCCCACACACACACACACACACACACACACACACACACACACACACACACACACACACACACACACACACACACACACACACACACACACACACACACACACACACACACACACACACACACACACACACACACACACACACACACACACACACACACACACACACACACACACACACACACACACACACACACACACACACACACACACACACACACACACACACACACACACACACACACACACACACACACACACACACACACACACACACACACACACACACACACACACACACACACACACACACACACACACACACACACACACACACATCCCCTTTAGGTCAGGCTCTACAGGCACATGTAGAAATAATCCAATGTATCCAAGATTAGTGGATAATGGATACCAAGCAATTACCTTGAATAAAACCCATGCAAATTACAGGGTGACTGTAAACACTTCGTTCTTTTCTCTCATTTGAAGTTCCACTATTCTTTGTGCCATCTAAAATCTGTGTTTAGCCCGGAGACCTTTGAACAATGCCAAGCTGGCTGGCCAAAACAAGGAACAAGAAATGCCCCGATAATGGCCCAACGGGAAATCCCCTTTGTTTACTTGCATGTTTCAGCACATTAAATAAGCTGCTTATCCCCAGTAGATAAACACAAGCAACACCAAATCCTTTGGGAGGTCTGGAAACTTTGTAGAGGTGACACTATCGCAGCTATTCTGATAACAAAACAATGGTTTTAATTCTCTAATCTCCGTTTACAGTCTTTAAAATAAGCAGATCTGCAGTTTTTATCTGTTAATACCTTGTTGCAGGAATCTCAATAGGATGTGTAATAATTCATCTTGATTAGGGATTGTGGTGCTGCATAGATGTAAAGAACAACAAATTGTGTCCACAAAATGAATCAAATATATATTTTAGGTATCATTTTAAGAATATCTTTCAAATACTATTATGAAAGATCCTCAACCCTCACTACCGTAATCCCATGTAAATGATTGCAGTCAGAATAATTTACATGTGTTTATTTTTTTCAAATCTTGAAGCCCTAGTGTGTTAAATAAAACTAGCAATTTGAAGAGGGCGCCTTCTTATGGGGATTTTTCACAACAATGAATGTAAAAACTAAGATAAATGTGTTGAAGCTCTAAAACACTGTAGTCATATTTCTGCAGGTAATAATACTACACAACATTAACTTTAGTTAGCGCAAACACACGATCCTAGTAAACACAAAGCCGCTCATAGTAGAGTCTGGTTAACTAATTATGTTGACAAGGTTCCCCCTGAACCTCCTGTGTAAACCTGTCAGTCAGCACCCAGGGCAGCCAGATCCAGAGCTCTCTTTGTTGAAAAGCCTCGGGCTGTGGGGACTGCACCATGTGCGATATCAAGCTCCCCTCAGCCTTATCTTATCACCGCCGGTTTGTGGCATTAACCTTGGCCTGGAAAGGAGAAAATCTTTAAATGGGAAGGGACTGTATTAAAATAGGTGATGACAAAGAAAAAGCAAAGAGACACTTTTTTCTGCTACTGCCTTTCAACTGATAACAGCTCCCCTTGATCAGGTGGGTTGATTAACGATGGGAAAACCGCTGACCTTCCTTGACACACACCAACACAACCAGGAAATAGAAACTTACAAAGAAAACCCCCGTAGTTGGTGGTCAACACTTGTTTCGTGGTTCAAGGCCAGTTCAGTCCCAATAAGGAAAACCACACACACCAACAGAAGCTCTGAGCCCCAGGGGAGAGGAGAGTTGTCAAAACAATGCTGCTTCTTCCGGACCTCCCCCATCATTTCTGCAGCGAGGGTCCCGGAAACCTTTGCACTTTGCCCAATACACAACTCCCCCTCACTACCGCACACACACATTTAAACTCTGATGTTTCAGTAGAGCAGAGGACATTGATCCAAAGGAAAAGAAAAGGGAGGATGATTGAATGTTGTTGTATTTAACATGTGTCTAATCCTGACAAATCTTAAAGGGCCCATGTCATGCTTTTCCGGTTATCACCCGTCCCCTTGTGTGTTATAATAATAATAATAATAATAAATAATATTTTTATAGCGCCTTTCAGGAAACCCAAGGTCGCTTTACAAGTCGGGTAGGGGGGGGGGGGGGGAGTAGGGGAAAAAAGGCAGACAGGTTAAGGGGGTGGCGGGGGGGGGAAGTAGCGGAAAAATAAACCTATTAAACTAACTATGTAGCTTTTTCTGCATGTTAAGGGTCTGCAGAGTCACAAACCCTCAAAGTACACCCTGTAGCGAGTAAAACTCTAACACAGAAAATACCTGTCTATGCTGCCCCAGAACGCCTCGTTGGAGATTTCTCTCTTTCCATTTTTTTCTTCCGGGAACCAAGTGACGTAACGACAACCCAATGGACCTTCCGTGGAGCTCCTTACACACACACACACACTCTCTCAGCTGCGAAACTGTGACGCGCTGGGGTGGTAGTGGAGCCTCGCAGCGGCGAAACTGTGGTGCGCTTACACTGTAGGTGCGCCGCGTTTGGGGGTGCAGGTGCTAGTGGAGCCTTGCAGATGGGGGTGCTGCAGCCCCCTCAGCACCCCCCCTTTCCGCGTCCATGGTGCTCAGGCTGAGTTTTGCGCTGTCTTGCAGACCCCACGCAGTAACCAGGAAACAACACCAGTAACCCAGCTCACACTGTCCCCTCCTCACAGCAGCGAGCCATGCAATATCTCGCCAACACGGCACTCAGACCCCACGCAGCGTTCTCATCCGTTTGTCATTACTGGTCTCATTTTCTGGTTGCTAACGCCATTGTAACACATAATCACTGATGTTCAGCTGTAACGGTGGTGGACTCATCAGAACAGAGTGGGAGAGCTGACCAATCAGAGCACAGTGGGCTCACAGGAGGGGGGGGCAGGAGCTCCAACAAGCCGTTTAGGACAGAGTGAATACACATGCTATACAGAGATGCTTTATGAGAAACCAATGTGAGTTTGGAACATTGAACAATGTGAATCTATTCTAGTAGACCTCAACAATGGAATTATGATCAGTAGAAATGGCCATGACATGGGACCTTTAATCTTTTACGACCAAAATTCGGGTCTATTTTTATTAATTATTTCTTCATTTATTTTTTATGCACCAACACTGCAAATCCCCAACATGTTAGTTTACTATCATGTATGACAAATAAAGCCTCATATTCAGGATGCTAGCAACCATAAAAAACAAGTATACATGTTGAGCTTTTTGTATACAACATTAAGTCAAAGGTGATTCAATCTTAAACCAATTGGCGCTACAGAAAGCAGATATTTCCTTATAGATAGAACGCTTTATTTTGTTGTCAATAGAGGTTAGACAACCCAACATGAGGTCTTTAAATGTATTTCTCAACTACGAACACTCAAAAAAACAAAAATATTCAGGTGATTATCTTGCATGACAAAGAATATCCTTATATTTTGGCATTCTTGCTAGATTTAAAGAAAGATCCATCTAATTCATTCCCTTTTTCCAATGACTTATCCATGCAGCTCTGAAAGGATTTCCACCCAACAGCAGCAGCAGGAAATGCCCCTTTATTGCATCAGTGTTAGCAGAGCAGACGTGTAAACAAGAGTCTCACCTCACAGTCAGTTAGCTTTGCTTTAGCGTCATCCTCAGGGATATCAGAGTCCCCGTGCAGAAGGTCCCAGCTGTGCCAGGATGACAGACGGGCAAAACGAACCATTTCTCCACAAATGATAAAAACGAAATATCCCCTGATAATAAAGCAGTCTGAGTAAACAAAAGAAAAAGCAAAAAAAAAATTCCAAACTCAGGAAGAATCCATTTCCAGGCAATCACAATTCCGAAAGTGCATCGCTGCTTCTTCACTGTCACACACTGAACTCTGCGGGCCAACGGTCACACGAATAACAATCATAAAAGGTGTGTGTTCACCCTGCAGCGGTAAACTCCACCTTCAGGCATCAGGGGAAGTTCTTTGTCTTCACACAAACACACACACCTTTCCAGCCACACACAGCTCCTCAGCAGGTAGCTCCTCCCACAACATATGGGGAATAAATTATAGACTCCAAGCCCCTCATATAATTGGTTTAATTAAAGAGTGGGCTAAAAAATCAGAGACATCCTATTTCGTCACACACACCGAGAGAGAGAGAGAGAGACCGGTCAAACTGGTTTCAGAAATAAGAAGAGAGTAAAACGGTTCTATTATTAGATCTTCACAGTGAGCATGAGTGAGTTTCATTCAAAAGAATCATAAACGTATGTGTAAAATGTACCACTGTGGGCGTCTTTCAACCAGAAGGTTGTGGGTTCGATCCCAGCCCATGCAGTCAACATGTCGATGTATCCTTGGGCAAGATACTTAACCCTGCGTTGATCCCGATGGCATGGCCAACGGTGTGTGAATGTTAGGTCCTAGAGTAAGGTACACTGCTCTGTGTGAATGGGTGAACGACATGTAAAGCGCTTTGAGGGGTCTTAAAGACTGGATAAAGCGCTATATAAGTACAGTCCGTTTACCAAAAAACATCTAGTTTAACTATATTGAGCGACCAAGAGATATATGGAGGAGATTTATCAGTTTATCTTATTTATTCTTATCAGCAAATAGTATAAATAAACAGTTTCCCAGGGTTCAAATTAAATGTCTTCCAACCTTCTCGTCTGTCCATCAATCCCAAAGATAAGATATTCAGATTAAAATGAAATAGAAACATTTAGAAATTCACAAAGACCTCAGATATGAGAAGCTGAAATTGATCAATATTTTGAGTTTTTTGCGAGAAAAATGACCATATATTGAACAATAATAGCTGCAGCTCCCAACATTTCTTCTAATTCTATTACCAATATCTGAATATTCTTAAAAAATGAAAGTATGTTGCTTTTAAAAGTTTTTTTTTGCATTATAATGATACTATTGTCATTATTTCAGTGGCATAAAATGCTCTTAAAATGACACAAATACATGCTCTAACAAAAGCAGTTATCGTGACAGGCCAGCATACTCAAATGAATAAAATGTTTTAAGCATATACATAGTATACATTGTATTTACAAACTACCACTGATGTTTAGGATTCATTTAAACTGCTTGCACACTTGAAAGGAAGCTCTCCAGTCTAGTATTTATGCCAAAGACCTTACCAACCAAACGAGCGACACTTCTCACTCTATTAACAAACTATGCTGTCTGTTGTACGGGACGCCTCATGTTTCAGCTCAAAGAAGCCCTGTGTGACCGCCGCTGTTCAGCCATTGTTATTCAAAGTGGCTCTATGGTAATCGGCAACTGTCCGTCTATTGTGAGCCATCAGAGAGAGAGAGAGAGAGAAGAGGCTGCTGGACGAGAGTCTGCCCGAGGAACACATTACCATCCACAGTTGTGTAATGCAGATGGGGAACATGCATTCTGTATGAGAAAGAGGAAATAAATAATGACAATTGTTCCTGCAAACGTCTTCCGTCTTCCTAAACAAACCACGCTGAGGGCACTGTATGAGCTGCATGAATACAATATCATTCAAAACACACTTTAATCCCTCATCGGGGAAGACATGCATGTGTCACTGTGTTTCGTCTCAGTACACAGTGAGAGGAGTGGCACATAGTCTAGTCTTCTGTTCGTCTCAGCAGATTTACTCCGTCATCACTGTCTTCTGCGCTCAAGGCCACGGTATTTCCCAGAGTCCTGTATATTATGAAATAACACTATCTACGTCTCCTGTCTATTACACAACAAACTCTTAGAGTCCGAGGAAAGAGAGCAGTCTACTTTTTGTCAAATACAGCAGGATTGAGGCGAATGCTGGTCTTTATTAATTATTTATCTGCAGATTATGGGCGGATCAATTCATCTTTTGATATATAGCTGTGCGAAATAGGTGTGGAAACATCCTGCATCATTGCAAATCCCTTAAACAAAAGGTCTTCAATTATCTTGCTTTGTTTCAAGCAATCAGAAACCCAAAAGCATTCGTTTCACTTTCACTTAAGACAAAGAAAAGCAGAAAATCAACACATTTGAGAAACTGGAAATACAGTGGTGAGCAATAAGGATGATTATTGACCAATACACATTAGTGGAGATATGACATCCGAGTTCCAGTAACATAACACTATACTGCTTTGTTTTTATGCCTTTCAATAAAAGAAACCCAGTATTTTCCAGGAATTCCTTCTTTGTATTTTTTTGAAGAAGGTTCTTTTATCAAATACAATCATTCTGCCAAAATAACATTTCGAACTATCTGGATAGGGAGGTAAAAAGGGATCAAAATAAGTCAACTATATAACAAATTTGATCAGAAATGAACAAGGACACAAAATAATTAGGTCTCTGTAAATATGCCAGACTAAAATAATCAAACCAGCAGGCTCTCATGCAAAAACTATGTAAATCCTGACTGTGAACCCTTCTTTTCCTTGTTTTAAGTACATGTATTTGCATTTTCTCTATTAGGTTTCTTTCCCCTTGTATTATCCGAACCACTTGATTGAAATGCAATAGCCCCCTAATCCCTGAACCTCATGTTAAATTGACCCCAACATTTAGGTCTGCTCTCTAGAACTGAGTGAGGTTCCCCCTGCTGTGATGAAGCAGTGCATTATGGGAAGCCAGAGCCCTAACACACACATGGGAGATCCATTACCTGACATTAACACCCTCAAACTGTAATGTGATCCTGGTCGGTCTCGGCATCAAACCACCCTGCTGTAGTTTAAACACTGTACCCTGTGGCATTGCTTTTATGTTTTCCTTTCATTCAGAGACAGCTCAGTGAAGTTCGCCCACCACTTTAGTGTGTTATCAGCGTGTTATGGCAACGGAAGGTCTTGTTATATAAAAAGCTGACTGGATCAATGTTCTGTACAAATCATAAGGTCGCATGACGGTTTAGTTATCTTTATGACGACTGTAAAACCTTTAGTTTCAGTTCTCAGGAAAAAAGACAATCAAGCCTGTGTGTGTGTGTGTGTGTGTGTGTGTGTGTGTGTGTGTGTGTGTGTGTGTGTGTTCCCAAAAGCTGCAGTACTACTGTAATAGTAATGCAGTCCCCTGTGTATAAAGTTTTGTTTTTGCTCTGAGATGACGTCACATTTCTCTGCATAAGAACCAAAAACATCCTGAGCCCTGATTTTGTGGAAGAATGACTTCAACATACCAAACAAGTCAAAAGAGTCTCAGCTACTTCAGTGTATACAGGGGGATGCAAACTTTAAAGGGGCCTTATTACGCTCACTTTCAGGTTCCTATTTGTATTTAGTGTCTCTACTGGGACATGTCTCCATGCTTTAATGTTCATAAAGCTCTTTCTCATACTGCCTGTGCTGCAGCACCTCTTTTCACCCTCTGTCTGAAACCAGAGACCACAATTGAGGCATTTCTTGTGTCACATTTAAGATTTTAGTTTTACTTTATTTAGTCAAATTAATGCTGCAGCAAGAAATAATTAGCTGACAGAAGTAAAAATGTAAAATACAGGATGTTAAATTGTTTTTGTTATCTCAAACTGAGCCATGCAGGTTAAAAGTGAACTTGTTTTAGATCAGTTGAAAAACAGCTGATATTGAAAAGGCTTAGCAGTGGCAACATCGGAATTTGTCTTCAACCAATCAGAGAGCTTGGCCGAGGCTCCCTGTTGTAAAATAATCAATCTGGATCATCAAAGCTCTCGGCAGCCTATCACACTGCTGCCAAAAGCTATAAGATGTAACATGCACGCAATAATACACTTTAAATACCTCCATTTAAAAGGAAAGAGTAACTCTGTACAGAGAGACGGACAGGACTTGGCTGTGTTTCCTCTAAAGCGCTGGCACAAGCCACGCCATGATTCCGGTCACTAGGCAAATATCTTTGGGCAAAGTCCTCGTTTCCATAAAAAGCAGGAACGCATGAGTTTAATGGTGAGTGCCGAAGCTGCTGCCATAGAAACTCAGAGACCCGATCGCTGCTCGCATGTCCAAGTAAAGCTTTTGTCCTCCAAATAGCTTTCATAAAATATGGGCTGGCACCCAACATGGATCACAGGCTTTCTGCTGTTGAGTCTGGTACAGACACAAGTATCCAATAGACTTCAACAAGCTTTGTTTCGTTGGCAGGAGACACTCGTCTGGGTCCAGGAGTCAAATAATTTACGAGTTATATTTACCAAATAGTTTTACAAAGACAGAGAAATGTGAAATAAGAAATATGGGGGCTTCAAATCCACTACGTTCTTTTCAGTTTTAGATGATTTATTTGATAATGAATCAAGTATTTAGTCAACAAATTTCAACAAATGCACCTAGCAATTTCTCAAGAGTCCAAGAGGACATATTTGTATTGCTTGTTTTGCCTAACCACTTGTAGAAAAACCTAAACATATTTATAGTTTAGTAGCATAAAAGAAAGACTACAAATATGTCCTGCCTATTGATCCCATCCAGCCATGTTTTAAGTTAATAACCAACTTTCTGCTTCAAATAAAAATGGTTGTCTGATAGGATTTTCGACCAAAAACGTAGAAAATCTTAACTGGATTGAATATGTTCCTTTTCCCTCATCCATAATCTGTTAGAAAGCAAAGGTTAGCATGTCTCTAACATTACGTAACATGTTTACTCTGAAATACACTTGCCTAAGTTGCATATTGGTACATGATTAATATTATAAAGTGTACGTTCTAGTCCTGCTTTAGTGCCCTACATTTATTTCTGTTATGATTTGGAGCCCTATAAATAAATAAAATAGGATAGAATTGGTTTGCTTTCAAAGTACTGTTAATGTCACAAAATTAAATTGAATGTAAGATCATAGAAACGTTCCCACTCTAGCAGATATGTGTGAAAACAGACTCCTAGCTTAAAACTCTGTACAGTAAAACTTAGACATCCAACAAAGGTCATACTAACCTAAACCTATTTTTTAGTGGTTTCAAAGTCTAAAAAACTATGAATGCAGATGAATCTTCTGTGGACTACAATGGACTGTCTTATCCCTACAGATAAGGCAAGGCAAGTTTATTTATATAGCCCCTTTCAACACAAGGCAATTCAAAGTGCTTTACAAAAAATTAAAGCCATTAAGAAAATGGCATTTAAAATCAGTCATTAAAAAGAAAAGATAATGAAATAAACATTAAAAGAAAAAATATATGGATAAAAGTTACAGTGCAGTTTAAGATGTGAATAGTTCAATTAAAAGCAGCGGCAAAAAGAAAAGTCTTTAGTCTGGATTTAAAAGTAGTCAGAGTTGCAGCGGACCGGCAGGTTTCATCAGTACATCACTGCCCCCCTGAGGCCTGAACTCATCACTCTCCTCATCAACATTCAAAACATTAAGTGTGGGTATATTGGGTACATGTATGCTAGACGCACTGGTAAAAACAAATCTATTCACCTTAAAACATGGTCACATTTCTGTCTTTTACATGATAGTACATTAGCTGCAATGAACAATAAAAGGTATTGATATCAGTGGTACGGGCTTTGGTTTGGATTTGTTTGTATCATGGATCTATCTTGTCAGTTTTCACCCTATTCATGCTTGTATTGCCACCCAAAAAGACTTTTAATTTGTAAGTATTGACACTACTTCTGTGTCTTCCCAAACAGTACATTTCCACACTCATGCCAGAGGGCACATGGGTGACGGCATTATGATGATTCAAATGTGAGCGATTGTTGAACATCTGGAGATAATAAACACCGGTGACGATACAGCAATAATAAAACAAGCTCATCTAAATATTTATGTGCCAAAACACAAATCACTGCTTCTACCGGAGCCAGTGTTGCTAAGCAGCCGCGTTGTTCATCTCCTCTTCAGTGACAATGCTGTCATGCAGAGGAAGTCATTTCCATTGTAGATTTCAGTAATGTTTTGATTAAATATTCAACCAGTGAATTATGTTACCTTTGAAGAGCCGGCCAAAACAGGGAGCCCATCAACATGAAGCTCTACGAAATATATCTGTAACAATTCCAATATATTTTATGTCTTTAACACATGAGTGGGTTACTCCTTCTCAAATGAGAGGATTTCCTACTTTGTTTGTACTGTTGAAAATGCTCTCTGCCAAACATCAATTGTCAAATCCTATCATCACACCTATCATTAGTCTGCTTTTGTTGAAAACAGGCCCCAACTATGACAAACAGATTAACTACACAGTATTTTTCCACTTTGTGTGAGCCAGTCCTACACGTCATCAGAGTTTTTGGTAAAATCATTGGTTGTGTACAGCTCTTTATTTGATGTGGGTAACTTTACACATCGGAAATTCCCCTTAACGTTAGCCATGTTTGCTATTAGTTGTGTTTGATAAAACATATTGATATTAAAACAAATGTCATGTATATAGCCATTGTGAATTGCAAGTATATATATAACAATACTTTTTATAGACTTCGTCTTAAACTGAGAACGTTTGAAGCATAAAAAAGGATAGTGTTTTTAAACCGTGTCATGACGCTAACGTTAGCTTAATTAGCTATTATGCTACAGCTAATAAAATAGCAACAACAGTCAATATTTCAGCTAGCAAAATGTACAGCTGCCAACTAGAAATGAAAAACCTACTTTTGTATGAAATGTAATTGGTCAAAAATGTTTTAAAAGTTTGGATGGTAAATCAGTAAAGATAATATGCATTACACAGGAATGGAAAGCTTGACACACTTAGCAACTAAGCGGCCTGGGGTAAAGTCAATTTGTCAACTTAGCGGAAGAAAAGCCAATGTGTCTTAGTACTAAAACTAATCTAAAGTGGCATGCTGAAAGACAGCTTCATCCTCTTTAGGAGCTAAAACTGCTTCCCATGTCCCACAGACGTTATGTGCCACAACATGAACCTGGTGACCGTCTGCTCTGTTTCCATGCTCCACGTCTGGCAGCATGGCAGATCTGGACCGTGCAGGACACAGTGTTCCTCCCCGCGTCTCTCATCGGTAAAAAAAAAAACGCCCACTTCCTGTAGCGGCAGGAAGTGGTGAAGTGGCACAGATTGTTCCTGAGTGAACTCGTCGTCATATCAGACTCGAGGGGTTTTCTCTGCAGCATGGACACACACACACGAGTGTTCAAACAAAAGACACACACAGCCGACAGAGTGAGGAGGAAATCCAAAAATACATTCCCAGGGTTTTGCCACGCAGATAAAGGTAATGTAAACACGATGAGGTCATGGTGGGATTACAATGAGATACTACACTGGCACATGGGAGGGAAAGAAGAGGAGGTGAAGTTATGGAAAACTATAAAGGGTGTGGCAAAACAGTGTGAGTCACTGGGTGTGTGTGGTTTTAAAAGGGGTGGTTTATTTTGGTTTGATGAGTCTGAGAGACAGTTATTAGCTGGAGCGCCATATTAAAGGTCCCCTATTATACTGTTTTTGATGGGTCGCGGTAAACGCTCTAAAGTGAGGCTCCACTACACTAAAAAATAAAAAGCCTGTTAATAGCTTGCCAAAGGCATAGCTCAGTTAAAATACATTTGTATTGCATGTATTTTTTTTATTTGTAAAAATGTCAGCTAAAGCTTAAAAGAATAAAGATATTTTTGTTATCTAAACGTTTGACCGTTTCGGGCGGTGGTGGCGAAGTCGATAGGGACTTGGCTTGGCAACTGGAAGGTCACCAGTTCAAGTCCCGGCAAGACCAAGTGCTACCGAGGTGTCCCTGAGCAAGGCACCGTTCCCTACACTGCTCCCCGAGCGCCGTTCAAAATGGCAGCACACTGCTCCTAACACTAGGATGGGTCAAATGCAGAGAAACAATTTCCCCACGGGGATTAATAAAGTATATCAAAATCAAATGTCCTCTTTCTTTTACAATTTTGGAATCGAAACGGGGAATCGATAAGAACCGGCATCGATAAGCAGAACCGGAATCGATACATTTCAAACGATACCAATCCCTAGCATTAAGTGATACGACTTTCGTGTTCGGGAAGATGAAACTCACCAACAGATCCACGTTTTCTTTGCGTCCCAGAGAGCCGTGCTCCACCCTCTCGCTGCCCGGGGCGAGGATGTACGGGCTCTGACCTTCAGAGGGCTTCATGTTGGGCAGGCTGAGCGACCGCAAGTCCTTCACCCCCTGCTCCACCTTCAGCTCATCCCCTACCCGTGCTGAAGGAAAAACAAGAAGGTTTAACGGTCTGGGGAAGAGACTCTTGTAAAATATACACAGCCCTCAGATCATTATTTTTCTCTGTTTTGTTTTGAGTCATTTTAAATTGACACCAAAAGTATTGGGCGTTAAATCCATTTATAAGCTCTTTTACATATTGTAGAATAAATAGAATGATTGTGGCCTTACATTGAACCAGTAATCAAATACATGTTGGCCACTTGAGGGTAGCAGAAACGAGGAATTGACACAAAATGGACTGATATGCCAAACTTATTATGTAACTGTTAATTCACACATCCAGCAGATACAGAGAAACCTTATATTTAAATCTGGCGAAGTGAAGTTCAGTATTCATTTGTCTGTGTAGCTGCGAATTGCTTACCTATGTTCACCAGCTGGATGCTAACTTTGTCTGTCTGCTGTTTGCTGCTGGCCAAGTACAAGGCATACTTTTTAAAGCTTTTCCCCTGAAAACAACGCTATAGGAGCAGTGACAGTGAACCAAAACATAAATGTTGCGGAGCTGAAAACAATCAAGTGAAAAACAATAAACAGCTCCAGGGAGCTAAGGGAAGCTGCAGATAAAAGACACCTTTCTGTGGCTTTAATACTACAAGTGACACATTTTCACAAAAAACTTGTTATCCTTTGTCAATACGGTACATGGTCAAATTCATATTTGTTAAAGCTTAGGGAAAAGAAATAGATCGGATTGAGTGTTAACAACATAGGAAGAGCAGAATAATACAATTTCTCAGTCATAGTCTACTGAAAACCTGACCACGTGTCTAAACAGCTGTGGACCGTTTGACCTCTGTCTTTCCGACTGTAACTCCAGACCGCATGTGGGAGGGTGACAATTTCAAAAGAAAACAATTAGTCATGGCATGGGATCTCTTTGATGGGCGGCTTAAATGGGCTTTTGTTCCCGAAACTGCAGCAAGTGTAACTGCAGCGGTCGCAGAGCAGAGGCAGCGTTCCCACTTTCCACTGCGGCATCATGGGAAAGCTGGCACAGTCATCATCATGCTGCGACTGCATTATTAAGATTCATAGGGAGTCAATGACACTTCTGGAGAGGATTGAGCGGTAGTGGACGTTCTTGTAGTTCTTTCATAGCATACAGCTTTTTTCTCCGAGTCAGACATTTGGGAAAGCGTTCTCCGCCATCTGTCCTGCTCCGTCATTGTTAAAGGCCACAGATGAGAATGGTGTGTCTAAAATTGCACTTATTGTAAGTCGCTTTGGAAAAAAACAAGTCAGCTAAATGTAATGTAATGTAAAATACACCGACTGAAAGGCTCCCTACTTTCTATGAACAAACGCTTTTAATAGCAGCTGTTTTCATTTATTCCACCGGGTTAAAGTGTATCGGTTTGTTGTCTGTCGTTTAACAAAAATCCAACACCTCAATGATAATCTTTAACTAATTAGAAATAAGTTCGACATGCAACAATGACTCATTTTCTTAGGCAATGTTGTTAGTCATTTACAAGAAAGAAGATCTGATTGATAGCGTGAGAACGTCACAATGAGCAACATTAAAAAAAATACTATCGAAAAGTGTTAATCCTTTGTTTGTGGAAATTCAATTCAATTCAAAACCTTTATTTATCCAGGTAAAATCCCATTGAGATCAATGATCTCTTTTTCAAGGGAGACCTGCAGACATAAACCCCGTGTGAAAATCTCAGTTTTATTGAAACCATTTTGTTAACTAATAGAATCAGGAAATAAAAGGAAAAAGACATTAGGGGGTATTAAGTAAAAACACATGTGAGGATCAACAACAATATCAGTGATTGGAGGAGTTCAAAGTCAAACATGGGGAATCTTTAATAACACTTTTAAACTCCTTTGACGAAATGATTGTTTGACAATATAACAAATTATATTTTTAACAAGCCTACTTAAAGTATATAATGGCTTCTTTAAACATGGACCCACTGCGAGTCATTTAAAGTCAGAAAAACTGAGAAATAAATCACATTGTCTTTGAATGGAGAGCTTCTGTACAGTAAGTTAATATTGTATTTTCTAATTCGCTTCAATATCATTTACTACTGTCGCTGAAGTCTCACTGCTACGATCTGGCTCGTCTCTCTCCCTCAATGAGAGTCTAATAAAACACTGCCTTTTCTCAGAAGTTAGATTTCAGACACAGTCGTCAATCTGCAGTTATAAATCAGGCTTAGCGGCTGCATGTAAGAATTTGCTCTCATATGTTATGCCTCTAAACAGGAACGCCTCAAAATAGATGTTGGATGAGCCCAAATACACCATTTTTAGAGCAGACAAAAAGTTATGCTTAACGCCTAAAGGATAGCCATAAAATATAGGGTATTATTTAGGATGAAATATGATTATTGGTGAGGTTGTTACCTTTTACTTTGAGGTAATGTCCTCCGAAACGGTACGCCTCAAAGTTGAGTGACAGCGGCGTGTTGGACTGATCCAGGAACAGGTCGACCCGGCACAGCTCAATGCCGTTCCTCTCAAACACTGGACCCAGAACCTCTCTGGTAACACAAAAATAAAAATAAAACTGTTAATTATGGCTCATATCAAACTCACGCAATATCTTTTATGCGTCTGATCATCTTTCTCTCACCTCAGGGTTTTCTTTTTCATTGCCGGTACAATTTCCGTGTTTATGTCCACGTTGAGATCAAACTTGAGGCTGAAGCACTCCTTACTGGGGTCCTGCAGGGGGAACAGACTGTTAGTTTACACAGGTGGGGGGATGCATGTGTTCACTCAGCGAGTCCACAGGGGGGCTCCTTTTCACGACACTACCCAAAACAGCCTGCAAACACCATTATGCTATATCAGAATAAAGGTGGCTGCGTTCTTATTGCTCACCTCTGCCTGTATTGTGCACCGTTTATGAGAAACTGTGTTAATTCTGAGTCACAAAACAAGTGACAGATACAGTTAATCCCCGATAAAGATAGTCTTTCCGGAAAATAACTGAAGACTAATTCCAGGAACAGACTGTGGTTTCATGGGGGGGGGGGTTTCATGCTGCACCCTGCTTCCTGTGTATGATTACTTACATCAGTGTGTCGTCTCCGTGGTTTCTTTTTCAACTTCATTCCCCCTGTTTTACGCTCCCTGCAAAACAGTTACACACATGTTATCATACCGTTTATACTCCCAACATCTGAGGAACTGCTTAATGCGACTTAAAAAGAAAGCGATCAAACTGTCAGGAGACACACATTTCATGGTTGTGATTTATCCTCCGCTCTGAACAGACATAGCTCTACTGACAGGCAAGGCTGACATAAACACTAGAAGAACGTAACAAGAGGGGGTTACCGACCCGCGGTCATTGCTCCCATCTTCCTCTTCCTCGAGGTCGGAGGGGGGGCTGGTGCGGGGGGGACAGGAGCGCGTCGACACGTTGCGAGCCAGGATGGAGGCTAAAAGTCAAGAAAACACAACGGTCAGTCCCTCTGTTGGAACAAAACTACGACAACATTTAAAAATCAAGCTTTAAAAGGATCAGTCCCCAGAAAAAATATACATTAACAGGTTTCCTCCAATGACTCTTGTGCTATCTAGCAAAGCAAATAGTTGTGTTTCTGCCAGACTTTGATCCATTTGTGTCCATGGAGGATATTTGCATTTTGATTGTGGGTGTTTACATTACCTTTAAAAAGTGTTCTTGTTGTTCTTGTATCATGATCATTGGCTGTCCACTTAGATCAGTGATTCTCAAACTTTTTTCAATAATGTACCCCCTTTGAAAACAAAATTCAGCCAAGTCCCCCTGATCAGCGCAAACACAATTTGTTAGGGAAGAAATGCCTATTTAAAGAGGTACAGTGCAGCACTGCACCATCAGTGTCTGATTTATTAAAACAACAACCTTGTAACTGAGAAACCCTTAAATGTTACATTTCAAATGTTTACAATCCATCACTAAATTCATGGCAAACCAATTTTAACATCATGCAATAACACTGACACGACATTAGTTGCATTGAACTGATCTTTTTAATAAGTTGTACTTACAATGTAGAGAAACATGGGCTTGTGGGATCTTTGTCATTCTGACAGGGAGGCTAACTGCAGTTATTACACTTCGTGTTTTGAAATATGTGTAACTCTGTTAATATAAAACCCACACTGCTCAAACTTCCTTACTTTTTTTTTTTTTTTCATTAACATAAAATAAATCTCACGTACCCCCTGCAGTACTCCAACGTACCCCTAGGGGTCCGCGTACCCCCATTTGAGAACCACTGACTTAGGGTGACCAAGTGCCCCCTTTTGTCTCACAAATGTAGCCGTCGCCCACATTTGATTGACCGTTGCCTGATTAAAACTTGGCTTTTATCCAATGGCTGTTTAGAAAACAATAGAGCGCCATCATCGTTAGCCGTATCAGATGTCAAATCAACAAAGAAATGTGGTGCAGGGTCATTCCCTGTGTTAGGTACTTTTGAGTTTTTTTCAATCAGGCATGGAGGTGAATACGATTTGAAGCTCACAAGAAACACTTGTTGCAGCAACAAGTCTCACACAAACAATGTGGCTTGTTGGTACCCCAGGTCCACTGATCGTGTCCATCACATAAACATCGTAAAATCTGCTTGGAAATCTTCATGTGTTTATGTTTTCTTCAGTATCAAAGTATTCCAGTGATAGGTGTACGACACACGCATGGGTACGATACAAACCAGAACGATTTAAACATTTAGTTGTGCCAGTTTGCCTAATGCAGATAGAAATACAAGCTTAACACAGCGTTCAAGTTGTTCACAAACTGTTCTTCTCTGAATAGTTTTCTCATGGACTTTTTCCTGGTAGAACATTTTACCGATAAAAAACGTTCACAGTACGGTCTGTACATTATCCGGAGTAACCAGATTACTTTTGATGTGGTGAGCTAATGAAATTAAATCAACCCTCATTATGCTGCGGTGGATGCTGAAATCTCAGGGACAAACTGTGCAAGGTCACTTAAAACTAGCCTGGTTCCAGATTTCTGATTATCTGTCCACACCTAGGATTTGAACAGTAATTAAAATGTGTCTGGGATTGAGCAAACTGAGGGCCATTTCTGTCAATTGCGGAAAAAAGCTAACAGTTGACCAGCCAGAGCTTTGCAGGAAGGATTAAGAATGATGTTGTCATCTTTCTGATACATCCATGAAAAGAGTAGCTTTTTAAGAGTTGAGTATTATCTACTAAACAGTAACACACATTCTCCTTCTCCTGGGAAATCTAAAGTAAATTGCGCACAGCGAACCCTAACTCATATTCTATTTCCACTGAAAATGACATCAACAGGATGGATATGTGAGCCGCTTCTGACACAATAAATTGGCAAACATGAACACACTGTGAAAAAGTGAAACCAAATGGGACCACAGTCTCATGTTTAGGCTAAGTTAGGACCAAAGGTAAGTGAGAAAACCAATAAAGCAACCCTTAAATATAGTAACAATACAAGGTTAACCTTAAATATTTCAGACATATATTGAATTATTACCCAAATCATACATTTATAACTCAGGTGTTTCATATATGCGGAGGTAGAACTTGATTGGTAGTTTTTGCCTTTTTTAGACAACAATAAAAACCCAGTGTGATATTTACACAGTGAGCTCCTGTGATGAGGCAATGGGCATGACATCATTGTGAGAGAGGGATTACCAAATAAAGAAACAGTGCTAGCAGCGTCTACCTTGAGGTTGTAAGTCAAAGCGGGGGTGCCGGTCAAAGTGCATGTTGTCTGTGTTCTCCGAGTGGCTGCGTGAGTCACATGACTCGCACAGGTGAAGGGGGCTTTTGTTATTCAGGTCTTGGCAGTCTGGGTGGTGGCAAACCTAAAGGGAGAAAGAGAGAGGGGGGAAAGAGAGGACAAGAGAAAGTCAGATCACATAACTGCCAAGCACACAAGGTCCCCGCTGTACAAACATTTAAAAAGACTGAGCCAAAGTGAAAATGGCAAAACACTCGCACACATTTAAAATAAACATCCCCTGCCTGACTATTGTTTCTGCCACAGTTAGACGACCGCAGAGGCTGCCACTGGCATTCCTGAGGTTTGGTGACTCCCAGCTTTACACCGTCTGCCCCCTCTGTGGGTTGACGGCTAATGTAATTACATTTAGATTTCCACCTCGTGTGCAGATCTGGGACCAGCTTACCCCTTATGTAATCGAAAACCCTATCCCGAGCTGTGGGACAATACAACCGACCACAGGTCAGCTTCCAGTCGGCGACGCGCAGCAGAAGGCAGCAGGATTAAGGATCCCTCTGTGTAGGACCAGACAGATCAACCCCCCCCCCCCCCCCCCCCCCGATGCTCTTTCCTTCACCCCAGGAGTACCACAGGACTCCCCCACAACTCCACACTCCACCCCGTGTCGACATCACCCACAACCCGGCTCAGGAAGCGAGGATGTACGAGGAGATACAATGGAGGTCCAGCTAATGTACTTCCTGTCATTGTCTCCATGTACGCTGGAGGAGCAGTGTGTCTGTGCATGTGTGTTTTAATGTGTGCACAACAGGGGTTTAAAGCAGTTAGGGAGTCTAGCTTTCAAGTAAACACAACAACTATAGAAATACAGGAGGTAGATCTCCTGAGAGGACACTGTCATATTGGCTTGTCTGAGGTATAAGATGTATGCAATTGACTAATGTTATTGCTGGCTGGTACTTTTTTTGCGCTACTTAATACTGTAAAAACACTGTTGTAAAAATACCACCATGTAATATATATACTTCTCACTATATACCACCGACTTACTGACTACATTATGACTTTATTTACATGTTCGCCGCTTTTCTATCTTGGATGTGTACTTGCCTCTTTATTTAATATGTTAAGGTTTCATATTTTCTTCTATTTGAGTTGGTCTTATCTGCCCTGTCCCCTTCTCTGTAAAACTGTAAATGTCCTCACTGTGAGACAATTAAAGGATTTCTAATTCTGATTCTGCTCTGACACATGCTCTGCACTGCGACATGCTAATACCAGTGGGTATTAGTGCTATCAGGTAACTTCAATACAAAATGACCCTCTCCATCCCCGCTCCTGGTACTCTACCGTAATATTCTGCAGATCGGAGCCGGAGTCTCCCCCACTCCTGCAATTCGGCTCCATATCCATGCCAGGAGGCACCCAGCCAAGACCCCAATAAACATCCAACTTGCTGCCTCGTTGGCCGGCTAATTCCCTGTACAGCGTGCCCCCCGTCAGACACGCCGCTTTATTAATCCACTCCTCTCAATGTCTAGCCAGGTATAATCACAGATTTCAAGGAGCGGGTCGCAAGGCTTGGGGAGGACAGAAGGAGGGAGGAGGGGTAAGGTTATGGGAGGGTGAGGAGTCCCAGTGAAGATATAAACCCAAGACAGGAAGGAAGGGGGTAAAAAAAAAAGGTCCATCCAGAAGCTTTTCAGAAGTACAAAGCCCCCCTAATCTTGCAGCCTAATTGGTGCCTGTGCTCTGTCAAAGCCATCTGACGGTCCTGTAGAGATTAAACAGCCTCACCATGAGCTCCACAGACCAGGGTCTTCTACTCTTTTCCTCTCTCTCCCTTTCTTCTCTGTCCTCTGCCACTTCCAGCCCAGACTCCTCCCTTCCTCTCAAGCACAGAGGGTCAATATACCCAGGCAGAGCCCCCAAAGAGAGAGAGGTTTTTAAATAGAAAGAGACAGAGAGACAAGAGTCAGAAAGGCTCAGTTTCTCACTGTGAACATGACAGGCTCTCCTCCAATAGGCACCACTGCATTAAAGGATTATTCCAGTTTATTACAACTACAGTAATTGCTTATCTTTGGACACATTATAACTTAGAATAGGGGGGGCACCACTATCACAAAGTGGCAGACAGCAAGAAATAGAGCATTTAGACCCTTCACATTGTATTATTACTAGGGCCGGGACTTTAACGCGTTAATTAAGATTAATTAATTACACAAAAATTAACGCGTTAAAAAAATTAACGCATTTTAAATCGCACTTATTTTTGCACCGCGGAACGTTTCTCACTGGATGAGTTTCAGGCGTACCGATTATACTGGAGCACCAACTAACGTTCATGACTTCAGACAACAACAAACCACAGTGAACAACAGTGGGAAATGTTGTTTTAAAAAACGGACGGATGGAAGCGTCGATAAGAGCACGGTTGTGTGCAAATTATGCAAAAAGAAATTCGCATATCACCGCAGCACATCAAGCCTCAAGTATCACCTCAATGCAAAACATATAGCAGCTAGCGTGGAAGCTAGCGTGGACGTTAGCCTATTTTATCGCGTTCACACCAAAAAGAGCCGGTACTAAAATGTGTTCATGAGAACCTTTTTACCCCCACGAAAGTCCCTGCTAGAGAGCAGAGAGCTGCTAGAGAGCAGGGACTTTCGTACGGCTCTCTTGTGAGAAAAGAGCTATATTTCTGATTGGCTGGGCGGATTGCAAACCACGCCCCGTAAAACTCCCAAAAAGTTTTGTGAAGCCGCCATTTTATTATCCTCGTATTAGCATTAGCATTAGCCCAGCGCAGAAACGCAGAGAGACTAACTTATGGCAACACAAAATAAAACATGGGAGCGGTGGAGATGAGGAGGTGTCGGCGTTCTGACGATTTACTCGGAAGGCTTCCGTAGAAGCTGCTGGGAGTCCCAGCAGCTTCTACGGAAGCCAGTCCCCAACTCCGGGGACTTCCGGCCGGGGACTTTGGGCGGCAGTATACGCCGTGAAGTGGTTTGCGGCGTGCCAGTAAACCCAAAGCAGAAGAAGAAGAAGTGACGTCAGCGGCTTCATTTGCCTAATCCACCCCCAGGTTCAAAGAGTTCTCATGAACCAAGTTCTCATGAACCTTTGTGGGAAAAGTACTGCGGTGTGAATGCGCCTAATGGTATACTAAAATCCATGTGAAAAAAATTGCTTCTCACTGTTCTCAGGTCAAATATTTATATGTGATTAAAAATGCGATTAATTTCGATTAATTAATTACAAAGCCTCTAATTAATTAGATTAATTTTTTTAATCGAGTCCCGGCCCTAATTATTACCGATAGTAATAACTGCCTAATCCATGCATCTAGAAACCAAGTTGTAATAAACTAGAATTACCTTTAACTCCCTACCTTAACAAAGGCTAATCTACAGCTATGCTGGCGCTGTTGCTATAGACTGTACACAGACTGTACCTGGGCAAATCTGGGCTATAAGCTAAATGCTAGCGTCACATGCTAACACGCTGGTGTTTATCAGATATAATGTTTACAATATTCCCAATCTGAGATTAGTGTGTGTGGCATGCTAACTAGGCTTGGTTGGTATTATGGGAATCATTACATCAATACCGTCTGCTTTCTATGAAGCTGTAGTGTCCACTGAGTTCAAAAAGATGGTAAATACAAGGGTTAGGGTTCATAATAATGGTTGTGAAGAACCGCATGCTACAGTGCTAAAACTCAAAAGCTTGCTGCCCTTTCTGGCTTTCCCAGACCGGATTAAAGTTATTATTGATTGACCTTTAAATGGGACCGACTATTCTAATTGAATTTTAACCGACGACCCCAGTGAGATGTCAGTAAGGTAAGGTAAGTTTATTTATATAGCACATTTCAGACGCAGAGGCAATTCAAAGTGCTTTACATGATCATTAACACATGATAGTAGAACAGAGAGGAACACAATAAATAAACATAATGGAATAACAGTTTCATAAAAACAATGTAAGGTATAAGATATTGAAAAGTAGACACTCCCCAAGTCTCACGCTAACATCTGGTCATAAGAACACACCACAGAGCGCAGCTGAGACTGATGGGAATACTCTGCAGAGATTAAGTCGTAACATATTGGACACATAATGATATTGGCAAAGCATCACCATAGTCAGTCCGATTTGTCCTAGACAGATCATGACTGTTTTCTAAACAATTAGAGTTCCTGTTGAGTCTTGTGCTCTCTGGATAGTTAACATGGCAGAGGAGGATAATGAGAACAGTGTGACATTTCAAGTCATTTCTCAATCGTTGCAGATGATGACGTTGCAGCTACAGTAGAGAGTCTCACCTCTTACTGAGTCACTGACCTCGACAAACCACACTGCCAACGAGACAGCTACTTGGCAGACGCAAACAAGTCACAGGAATCTGTTACAACATCACCTCCTCAGGGCCCTCGGAAGCAAACATCAATGCATGAACGCACATTTTCGTGCAGAAGGGTCAAATGTCCCGTCGCACCGAAGTGGTATTTTTTAAGTGGAGACAGACGGCCGGGCCAGAGAAACACGAGCGAATCAGATGCCATATTTAGACAATAGCCCAGATAGGTAGGCCTTCCTCGCTTTGAGCATCTGGAAAAGCGCTATAATAAATGTAAGGAATTATTATTATTATCAAGTTGGGGCGTTCACATTCCTGCTGAAAATATCTGATGCTTCAGCCAAGACAAACGAGTGCATCACAGGATGAAGAAAAGGCACCGAATGGAACAAGAACTCAAACAAACCAAGAACAGCTCGTAATCATGACAGATAGATGAAGATATCATCCTAAAATAACTTCACCCAGGACAACAAGGATTTTTGCAATACTCAACATTCCTATCAATGAGGGGGATGATTGATACTTTCATTATCCGGCTGTCTCTGGATCTGGAGTCCTGACAAAACGATGAAGAGGAGGAGGAGTGTGCAAGTGAAGCCGACTGTAAGAGAATGTGTCCGTGGAGAACAGCTGACAGGATACATGCCTCTTTTGTCATGTGAGTGTGTCGCGTGTGTGTCCCCTCTCCGCATGCCTGCTCTCAGATCTGTCTGGATTAGAGGGGAGGTTTCGGGGGGGGCAGCACGAGTGACTGTAGATGAAACACTGCAAGCCCCACCTTCGTCCCATTCCCCAATAGCTGAGATCACACAGCAACCCCTCGCCTTGGCTTAGCACGTCAAACGCCACGTGGCACCTGCTCTGCACCCTCGTTTCCACACATCCTGCAAACACGCCAACACACAACTTGCAAACACCGGCATGCCCGCTCGAGGAGTGTGTCATCCATGAACAGCACACCAGACGCTCAGTTGTAATACATATCTTCTTGTTTGGCGGAAGATGGCTGCAGTCTTCAGAGGTGAATCAGGATTATTAACCATTGATTCTTGCGACACTTGCACGCAACACATGAAGGCAAGCAACACTTATTATCAGCTGCTGTGAGAGCGAAATTGTCAATAGAAGTTTGGACATTATAACGGCTCCAGTTACGCTTATTTTCAGGTTTCATATTTGTATGTTGTGCTTCTACAGTCTCCTTGCTTTAATGTGCAAAAAGGTCTTTCTTTTCCTCATACTGCCTGTGCTGCAGATGATGCCATTTAACAAGGGAACAGGTATATTAACTTCAGGTTCAAATGTCTTAAAGATGATAAATAAGGATGGAACATTAGGGTTTAGAGCAAAAGCCTGGCAGTTCAACGTCTTCATCAGCGCCATCACCATTCTGTCTCCTGAGGACGAATATGTTTTGACGGCTTGCCGCATCCTCGCTGGAAAATGGAGGGTAATCAGTCTTGGTGTAAGGAATTAAATGACGAAGGAAAGGATGCAGATGAATTCAAACCAAGACTTTACGTCTGGCTCAATGAGGTTCTACAACACATGGTTGCTATGAGGAAAGACAGACCCAGTAATGATCTCTAAAACTATACTTCCTGTGGGTTTCACTGTGTTCCCCCTCACAGCCGGCCCCCTCAGGAACACCTTGTCCTGCCAGAGCACACCTAGCGTTATGCAACAGCACGCATCACTGCGTGCATGTACATATTTGAATAGGAAGAAATGGATACATGAGGCGTTCAAGGGATAATAGGATTCTTTGTTTTTTTGTGTAAAGCATGATAGAGATGGAATTGCATTTAATCAAATCTGGGTTCTTATCAAAATCTTATTGGGTTTAATTTTCAACATCTGTAAGGAACTAAAGCTCAAAGATTTAATTTAGATCTTTATCACCGTTTCTTGGCTGCAAACCTATAAAGCCTTGGGTTTTAGCACAAAAAGATGAGCAGCAAAACGTTTTGGATACTGGTTAAATGTATTGGGACACAACAGCTGTATCCTAGGGACTTCTACACCATATTATTCTCGCTTAAGTTGCTCCGAATACCGGGGATGCTGATGCAAAACTGTCGAGTTGATGATCCTCAAAAACTGATATGATATAATTTCCGGATATTTACAAGATGCAGCCAATTAGATTCTTTTTCAAGGGAAGAGGAACCCTTCTGTTTGTTTTTTTTAACTAAGAAAAACATACAGTTTATAATACCGGTTCATTTTCACTCACAAATGTTGGCTTAGTGTAGCCCCATTCAGGCATCTGAAAGAGTCTGAATGGTTCTCATCGAAAAGCTCAAAAAAGGTGACATTTAAAGGGGACCTATCATGAAAAATGAACTTTTTGATGTCTTTTATACATAAATATTAGGGCCGGGACTCGATTAAAAAAATTAATCTAATTAATTAGAGGCTTTGTAATTAATTAATCGAAATTAATCGCATTTTTAATCACATGTAAATATTTGACCTAAGAACAGTGAGAAGCAATTTTTTTTCACATGGATTTTAGTATACCATTAGGTGCATTCACACCGCAGTACTTTTCCCACAAAGGTTCATGAGAACTTAGTTCATGAGAACTCTTTGAACCTGGGGGAGGATTAGGCAAATGAAGCCGCTGACGTCACTTCTTCTTCTTCTGCTTTGGGTTTACTGGCAGGCCGCAAACCACTTCACGGCGTATACTGCCGCCCAAAGTCCCCGGCCGGAAGTCCCCGGAGTTGGGGACTGGCTTCAGTAAAAGCTGCTGGGACTCCCAGCAGCTTCTACTGAAGCCTTCCGAGTAAATCGCCAGAACGCCGACATCTCCACCGCTCCCATGTTTTATTTTGTGTTGCCATAAGTTAGTCTCTCTGCGTTTCTGCGCTGGGCTAATGCTAATAATGCTAATGCGAGGATAATAAAATGGCGGCTTCACAAAACTTTTTGGGAGTTTTACGGGGCGTGGTTTGCAATCCGCCCAGCCAATCAGAAATATAGCTCTTTTCTCACAAGAGAGCCGCTCGAAAGTCCCTGCTCTCTAGCAGCTCTCTGCTCTCTAGCAGGGACTTTCGTGGGGGTAAAAAGGTTCTCATGAACTAATTTTAGTACCGGCTCTTTTTGGTGTGAACGCGATAAAAGAGGCTAACGTCCACGCTAGCTTCCACGCTAGCTGCTATATGTTTTGCATTGAGGTGATACTTGAGGCTTGATGTGCTGCGGTGATATGCGAATTCCTTTTTGCATAATTTGCACACAACCGTGCTCTTATCGACGCTTCCATCCGTCCGTTTTTTAAAAGAACATTTCCCACTGTTGTTCACTTTGGTTTGTTGTTGTCTGAAGTCATGAACGTTAGTTGGTGCTCCAGTATAATCGGTACGCCTGAAACTCATCCAGTGAGAAACGTTCCGCGGTGCAAAAATAAGTGCGATTAAAATGCGTTAATTTTTTTAACGCGTTAATTTTTGTGTAATTAATTAATCTTAATTAACGCGTTAAAGTCCCGGCCCTAATAAATATGTGACCCCGGTGTGTCGGGGAACTCACGCAGCGTCAGAAAATAAAACCCTCTCTCTTTTCCTCCGTACCCAAATCTTTTAAAAACGGGGGTCCAACGGAGCTGATCCAGATTTGCGTCCGATATGACGTAATATCTGAAATGTGGACCCACGGCCCAATCAGAAACGTTGCTATCAGAAACAATGCCCGACTGTTTTGGACGTAATATGGTCTGTGTTTACATTAGCATCGCTAACACTCAGAGCTAACCTGTACTGGAGAGCATGTGTGTGAAGAAGCAGGAAGTAAAAAGGAACTCACCTTGTGGTATAACCGGCAAGAGAGAAAGCCTTTGAGCTCCAAACTGTTTCAGAAATAATCCTTGATAATCCTTGATATGGCGTTTCATCACGGCAGTATTTCTTTAAAGCTTTATACCTCAAATCAGCACTTTTGAAACAGGAAGTGAAATAGAGGGATATGAGGCTAGAATGGGTGATCTGTTTGGTATTTTGAGCAAAACACTTCATAGACATGTTTTTTATATTTTTGTATATATCTGAGACCTGTGCTATTGCCTAAAAATAGCATGATAGGTGCACTTTAAGCTTTATTGGAGGTGATTTCAAATAATGTTTTATACTTTTACAAGAGATAATACTTTGAGGATGAGGAATAAATGGTCAGTTTGGCAAATGCACCTCTGGTTAACTACCCTATCTCCATTAAAGAGCAGCACACAGTCGCTTTTCAATGGGAACCATCGGTCAAATTAGACCTCGTACAGACACTGTTTTTACATTCGGTATTTCTTATAAAACATTTTTAGGGAGTGGTGTAGTTAAGAGCTTTCTGGTGTCTGAATTCAATGAGTCTGGGTAATAATCACTTTTTATTGGAGATTAAAAGGATAAAGTAATGTTAGGGTTAGGACAACACAAGACAACCACTACCCAACGAGATGTCAATACTGATAGGTGGGAATTAACTGAGAGGAAATACTCTCTAGCTCAAGCTTATAATAAAAGTATGAGTGTGTGGAAGCATGGGGATGGGTTCAGCCGTGAGGAGTTAATGTACAACATGCACATTTACTGCATAAAGTATAAAAAAATCTTATCTTTTATTGACCTATTGTGAAACAAGGAGTTCCCACATACGTATTACTCTATACCACAAATACATAATCGCACACACAGCTGTTTGTCATTGTGGTGCTCACACCCATAGAGCAAACTCAATTCCCTGTAATTGTTCCAAGCAGCCATAATCAATCAACCACACACACACACACACACACACACACACACACACACACACACACACACACACACACACACACACACACACACACACACACACACACACACACACACACACACACACACACACACACACACACACACACACACACACACACACACACACAGCACACACAACACACACACACACACACACACACCACACACACACACACACACACACACACACACACACACACACACACACACACACACACACACACACACACACACACACACACACACACACACACACACACACACACACACACACACACACACACACACACACACACACACACACACACACACACACACACACACAATAGAAAACATGAAATCAAAGCAAACCTGAACCAACACAATTCACAACAGTGAGATTAATGCTTCATATTGGGGACAATGGAGGATTTCTGTTTGGTTTAGTGGAGCTCAAAGCGTATTGTTTGGGCCAGCCGTCGGTCCAACGCAGCACTTCAGCCTTTGTTGAGACTGCGGGTGCCGTCCAGGTACATTGTGTTTAATTACACGGGCCAACTTTAATGCTTACTATCACTCCACTCCCACAGAAAACTGAGCTTTAAAAAAGGTCTTGTCTTAACACGAAAGTCATCACTGATTTGGCAACTGCTGGATATTCTCCTCAGCAGAAAGTTATGTTAGCGCTAACGTCGCTCCTCATCCGTCATGAGGGGCTGGAGACGAGGGCTGGTGATAGTCAAAGTCAAAACCAAAGTCAACTTTATTGTCCATCTTTCACTTTGTGTGTACAGACAGAGAGATCGAAATACCGTTTCTCACAATCCCGAATACAAGAGCGAGCAGCCATCTAAAATAGCTTAAGTCAACCTCTTTTCCTCCGAAAACACACCCTGGCCTCTTCGTTTCGCTCTGTCCTTACAGAAAAACACATCCCAATAAACATACCAACGCACCCAAATGATGGGTTAACACCTGACGAGGCAGAGTCGTGCACGGTCATGTTCAGAAAGTCAGACTGCAGTGAAGTCAGTCAAACATCCAGACAGACTTTGGTCAGAACAGCTCACTGTTACACCAAACTAATCTAAGATAACCCAAAAGTCAGACACATCATCAGTTGTTCATAGTCGGCTAATTAAATAAAGACAACAGCCGTCTGATTTTCTCAGACAAATACACTCGTGCTGACCTTTCACCTGTGCATACATCAAAACAGTACACGGTGCAGAGATCTCACACACACACACACACACACACACCACTTCAGGGGACCTTACATTGACTTACATGCATTTCCTGGAGACTTATCCTAACCTTAACCATAACCAACACATGCCTAACCCTAACCCTAACCTAACCAAGTCTTCACCCTAAAATGAATGATTCCCCTCATGGGGACCTCCAATTTGTCCCCATAAGGGAGGTGAGTCCCCACACGTGACTGTGTAAACAGATTTAGGTCCCCACAAGTATAGTAATGCTAGGCCACACACACACACACACACACACACACACACACACACACACACACACACACACACACACAGTATTTCTCAAGATCATTATAAGGTAGTACAAAACATCTTTATGAGTCATTATCCTTTGTAAAAATAGATTTGTTTTAACCTCTAGATTGCAAAATGTTTCTTAATAATATTGACAAATCTTAGAAACACTGACAAATAAATCCTTCCCTGATCCCTCATTATCTATAATAATATACAATTTTGAGGATAACTACAGGGTGTTTCCAGATATTTGCATAGCAGAACTTTTTCTGAGAAATACTCATTATAGGGTGGTTACAATTATGATTGGTTAATCTAGGACAGGGGTGGGGAACCTTTTTCCTCTCAAGGGCCATTTCAATTTTTTCAACATCCTCCGAGGGCCGTACAAAATATTGACCTCTGCTTAAAAATCACAGCCCATTCATTTGGCCTTTCTTTCATTCTGTGCAAAGAAAAAGCAACCTCTTAATCCAGATATCTTGCCATGACTCGCGCATGCATGCACGTGCACGGTGTGGCATGACCACCAAACAGAAAGATATGGATACAAGATGTGTGCAAATGTATTTAGTTTCTTATCCATGTGGACATTATTTAAGTGGGGGGGGGACCTAACCTCCTCTAGGGGGGTCCGGGTCCCCCGGGAAGATTTTTTTTTAAATATTGAAGTTAAAAGCCTCAATCTGGTGCACTTTGAGAGCAAAATCAAGAGATCTATGGAAACATCTCTCAACACCCATATGAAACAGAACTGTAAACAGATTAACTTTTTCTTTATGGATATTTTACAAATCACTCTCCTTTCAAACTGTATTATTGTTTATTAATAACAACTTTTGTTTACTGTCATATAGTATTTTATACCTGTTTACTTTATTCTCTTGTTTTTTGATAACTATAATGATCATATAAAGATGTGCCTGGTTGGAGAAAAAGCTTCTTATATTCGTTAGCATAGCTAGCTAACCAGATGCTAATAACAACAAAGTTATTGACTGTATGATCAGTATGACAGATGAACAGATCGCCACTGGGCTTACAACTAAGACACAGCCACGCAAAAACTGCAGCATGTGTACGGCTTGATGGGTAGGCCTACTGCAATTTTTGAAGTCCCGGAGCGGCGTTCTGGTGCTCTCCGTCAGAACTGATGACACGTTAGGCTCGTGTTGTGTTCAAGGACCATGACCGTTGCCAGGAAAAACAGGCACTCGCTTGTTTAACTATTTTGCGGTCTAGATTTCTTAATTTTTTTGCGTGTGTTTATAAATTACCTCGAGGGCCATAACAAATGGTCTCGCGGGCCGTATACGACCCGGGGGCCGGAGGTTCCCCACCCCTGATCTAGGAGCTGATTTTCAACAGGAAAAGTCATGATGTATTTCTTTTTTTAAAGGAGCAATTATCACTGCAAACATAAAAACCCCAATGTATCATCTTTAAATTGGTTATTTAAGTATTCAATGAAATTCATTTTGTAACGATTTAAGACAAATATTTGTAAAAGTTACAAATCCTGACATTGGAGAAGCCATACAATTGTTTGGTGTTTTTTTGCAGCTGCTGGAAGAAAAAGTCATTTAAAGTTTAGAAATGATATATTTAGTGCAGCTTTTAAGATGAAGAAAGGCCAACAGCTTTCCTAAATGTAATCAGCAATGAATTGAAATATGCAACATGTTAGTATTCTCAAAACACCTCTTTCCAACCTCTCACCTTCATTCGATCAAATAATTGATAACTTTTTAACTGCATTAAACACTCCGATATCTGCTGAGTGATTGTCAAATAAGAAGTTAAGAGAGCAAAGTGCCTGCAGAGCGAGGTTCCTCTTGAGCCGACAGAGCAGGGTCGACCTCTGCTACATGTCACTTGTTTTGCTACTTTTCTCCAATTGTTATCGTCCTTTTGGGAGCAGAGCGCTCGACCCTATGGCCTCTGCAGAGGGCCTGCTCTCCTCAACGCTACACAGAGTTGCCATTAGCTGTGACCCAGTAGGTGGGATTGAAAACAGCATCCAGAAGATCAAAGGGGGGATTCTGGGCAGGCCTGGCCCCGGAGTCTGATTTATTTTTCAATAAATAAGCGATGCATCTGTTGAGGAGTGGCACGGCGGAGAGCTGCTGCTTTCTTCTGCTGCCATCTGTCCTCTGGCCGGGCGAGGAGTTGGGAGAGGAGAGCCAGGGCCGACTTTTTAACAGCAGCCATTATGCAACAACACTGCCTGCCTGTTCCCTATTATCCTCTCCCCTTCATTCTTTTACCGCACCGCCTTCGCACACATATGGATTTACTCAAACGGAGGCACTTGTTGTGTTTCATCCTCCCAGGAGAGAGCCAAACGTGCGTGTGTGCGTGTGTGTGTGTGTGTGTGTGTGTGTGTGTGTGTGTGTGTGTGTGTGTGTGTGTGGCTGTTACCTAGACACATGTTAAGTATGCTCATCAAAAGGACCCGCAGTGGTTAAATGGCAGCGACTGTTCATTCACTAACCGACATCAAATGTTAGTCGAGGAGGGTTGTTAAACACGGGATGATGTCCTTCGAAGCTGCTCAAAGTGAAAATAAAATAAAAACAGCAGGTGTACATAATGATTCCCATATGGAATACTGTACGTTTAACCACATGTAACTGATTCTTTAAAGATCATGTCTGCTTTTAAAAAATACAGGGTTCAACAGGGCAAGAAAAGAGTCAGAACGATTATTTAAGCCCCGCCCCCTGGTTACCGTTGCTATGCCTGAGAAGCTCTCTCCGGTATGTCGTTTACAATGATGACTGACATATTGACAACTCAAAATAAGTAGACATTTAAGACAGTCATCAAAAGCAGGGTTTCATTAGCTTAAACAGCGCCTTCATTAACATATGTTATTAGCTGTAATTAATAAGCTATAGTCTAAACTTAAGGAAACATACATGCGTTTCTAAAAAGCTGTATTGCCTTTCCCTGGGAATCTAAATCTGCATCTTGAATTGTTGATGATACATTTACAAGATATAAATCGATCAATTAACTTTATTAATCCCGCAAGGGGCAATTGGTTATGAGCAGCAGCTTATGTCATGTACACAGGCAGGAACATACAGGAAGAAAACACACAGATACACCCGGGAGCACAGATGTGGATCATTCCAATTTACACGATAAATAGTTCATAGCATCACAATAATAAATAAATAAATAAATAAATAATCAAGTTGAAAGCCTTTCAAGAATTTAAAAGTTTGAGTGCAGAAGGGATGAATGATTTTGAAAAGCGATTAGTCCTTTGAGCAGGTAGAGCATATCTTCGCCCTGATGGCAACAGATGAAATTCATGTGTGAGAACATGACCTGGAGAGGCCAGAATGCTCTCTGCTTTCCGCAGAATCTGTTGGTTACAGAAGGAGTTTAAGTCTCTCTGTTTCACGCCGATGATCTTAGAGCAGGGTTTAACAATGCTGTTCAGGCTGTTCCTGTCTTTCAGTGTAAGGCTATGGAACCAGCAGATAAAAGAAAAACAAATAAGGCTCTCAATGAATGCTTGGTAAAAACGACAAAGAATGAAAGGCCTGACCGAGAAAGAGTTCAGATATAATATCAGCAGCATTGTGTTTGTGTTGTAGAGATAACACTGCATATGTGAAAAATGTTTGTAATTAGGTTCTAATAATATCAGGGTTTTGTCTAAATCTTACTTTCGGCGAGCACCCTCATATTTATCTAGAAACACCGTGTAATATAACCTTGTTTGGATGTTTTGGCTGTGGCAGTAATGGTAATGCTATTTACTGTAAGCCAGTTAGGCAGGAATGTATGGCTTTCATTAGAGTAGACGAACACAGTTAAATTAACTTTTTGCACTTTTTATGAAGTGATTTTTGTAGTTAGAGGGATTCCAAAACATGGAGAGAAATCCAAGTGAGGCATATTTGCCTAACTGTGACAACACTATTTGCGGATACATCTGAAAGTGAGCACAACTGTAATTGTGCTAATAAAGTCACAGAAAGACTGAGCGAACACGTACTGGAAATGAAGTCATGAATTTGCTTCTGTTAACTGTTTGGGTAACAATTGGCCTTTGTTTTATGTTGCTATGATCTCATGTGTTGCCCTTTCAGGTTTTTTTACTTTGCAAAATTGAAATAATTGTAATATATATGAATTACCTATTCCTAAAAACATATCCTATCAGTCTCCAAATCAGTGTATGAATAATTTACTTGTTTGATAGTAATCTAGTAATCTAATCCAGGTAGATTACATTCTGTGTAATAGTACATATCATGTCTTAATGTTACCCTCCTCTGCACGGTGACACATGATGGAAGAGCGGCGGTTTTTCCCAGATTTCATATTATAGACATTTATAAGAAATGGGCCCGTCTCGTGTTATTGACACACTGATATCGTTATCTTTTTAACACCGCAGGAGTGAATTACTCCCCGACGTCCATTAGGGAATACAATCTTTAGCATTTCCCGTTATAAAGAAGCGATGAACAAAAATGTGTCAACTCTCCAGTGATTTACTGTCCTTAAGATACAACAATACAACCTCTGTTGTCTTTACCACGCAAACATGTCGAGGGTGAAATCAGACACCGCTCAGGTCCGCCTGACAGCACAGGTTTGAGCGTCTGCCACAGAAAACAACAAACTCAAGAGCAAACACGCTCACAGGAAACAATGCGACTCCTTTTTGGGAAGTACACTAAGCATTCCTGTGAAAGGTATGTTTCAACATGCAGCCAGTGTTTGCCCACAAAGAATATTACCCATCCATCATATCCACTTTGCATTCTTTCAACCAAAATTAGGAACAAATTTAAACTGCAACAACAACTGACGGGATATTGTTTTGGCATCTCTTTAAAGATTATATTTAGAAAAATTTAAAAGCAAATATGACATTTTCTGGAGTTGTTTGTACATCAGCTGAAAAGACATCTGACCCCAACCCCCGCAGCAGAGTCAAATATTGACATGACACCCTAATGACACATGCCACTGTCACAGTGTCGTCACTGAGAACAACAACCCACTCAAGCTGCCTGTAAATAAGATAGAAACACCCCGAAATCCTCTTAGCGCTGAAGAACTAAACACCAGGCTCAACTTAAATGTTCAGCTTAAGGTGATCAATACGACTTGTGGAGAAAAAGGCACCACTCACCAGCAGCTGGTCTCTTTCTTCTCTAACAAAGTCAAGTGTACCGACTGCTGTCTGCCGGCTGGACTGTGACGCAACCTGCCTCCCTTTCCATAGCTTCAAGGCAGGAGGAGTAAAAAGGAGAGATAGACAGGCGGGCGGTGAACAAGACCAAAAAAGGAGGAAGTGAGCAGGAGGGGGAAAAGACTGGGTATTCCAAGATGTATGAGAACTTTGGAAACCACTTGAAATTTGGTGTAGGAATATGGAAAAGGAGGGAACTCTGGTGGGTGCCAGGGGGTAAAACTGGTCAGTTGATATAAGAAGCAGATGTGAAATATGCAGACAAAGGAGGAAAAGCAGACTTACATTTGACTCAAATGCAAGGATTTGCTGCTGTTCCTTGTCTTGGAATAACAACAAATCACAATGTTTGGGTCCTGTCAGCTGAACAAACACAGACATTGATGAAGTCACTCTAAGATCTAGAAAAGCCACATCTTAACCGTTTTCCGATCGTTGTTACTTGTAACTTTTTTGAGAAGATGAATCAATGACCAAAACAAGTCCTACTTAAGTTCTGCTAACCTTTTCTTTTACAGAGAATGAATGAAAACTCGACAGCACATGCTAATGCAGCAACACACTCAGCACTTCATATATTCTTCCATTAAAGTGCTCTCAGACTAAAATCCAATACGAAAAGCTTGTTCTTTACATTACCCACCATAGAAAGCTCCAGTTTCTGACGAAAGGCAGCCCCTTTGAGTTTCAGTGGAAGAATCAATCAATATCTCCGGTACACAGCAGGTGGTGAAAGTTTAAGTCCCAACCAGGATCGAAGTCGTGAGTGTCAGTGAGTTTCAAGTTCTTAAAATAACCGAGTTAATCTGACAGACGTGGAGGATTGAAAGAGCGTGTCGATGGGGCTGAGAGGCTGTTTACTACAGCGGTCTACTGGGAAGACACACACATGCACACAGGGTTAAAACCATCAACCCCGCCTATCTGCTCAATCACACACCCCCACAAACACACACACTTCCTGGCAGAGTCATGTAAACTTCCACCGAATCTGAGCTGTTTTTCTACTGAGAAAGTATTCCTTTTGACGTCTGGTTCTGTGGTGATGCAGATGTAAATTAAAGTCAGTGAGCAGAAGAACATTTGTGTCAATTAATACTTGTTCTAGACTCCCCTGCTGGATTTGAACTCTGACCCTGAGGGGACAGAAGGTTAAAGAGGGAGTTCAGCTCTTCAAAAGTGCTGACTGGAGGCAGATAGGGAAGTGAATGCGTTTAAACAACCAACAACCATACATCGGTTCAATCTGGGTCCGTTTTGAAATAAAGAAATCATAACAAGCAGGTTTTTCCTTTTCCTTTAGTACCTTGAATACTAATCTGAAATAAATGCCAGTGGTGGGGTGTGTAATGGTAAAAGATGTAATCAATTGTAGTCGTTTTGAAAAAAAAGGGAAAATCCTAAATATTTAAGTCAATAGTTAACGTCCACCTCATTCTATGAACAGAGTTGTGTAATGTCTCCTGAGGCTATCTGAGAGAAAATAACCCTGATTACGCCACAGTGCTGCCTCACCTTCAGATAATCCTGTAAGCATTCAGAGCTACAATGGGGATTGTGTAAGTTATGTCTCTTCAAGAAAAAGTAAGTATAATTGTTCTAGCCTCGGAAACATGAGGATTTTTAGTGGGTTTCAAAACGATAGTTATTTTTACATTTTTAGGTTTCAGAAAGTTGCTTGGATAAACATGCCATTTAAGGAAATCAGTTGTAGACGTACAATAGCTATTTCTGTTTAGCACACAGGGGGTTCTAAACTTCTAATGAAGAGAGATCACGTTGAATTGTGGGAAAAGTAGTATTCAGTGTTTTTAAGGCTTGGGAACGGAAAGGATATATTTTTATATGATCTTTTTGTCCACCAATGTTGTTTGTGAAAAACATCTAAAATTCCCCCTTAAACAAAAACATTCTTTGATTCTAATATGTGAGAATTTCCCGTTTTACTATAATCGCCATATAAATCAAAAATGAAAATAATCATCAGTTTCCCCTTATGTGGTATGGTGTGTGTGTGTGTGTGTGTGTGTGTGTGTGTGTGTGTGTGTGTGTGTGTGTGTGTGTGTGTGTGTGTGTGTGTGTGTGTGTGTGTGTGTGTGTAAGAGTGAGTTTGAGTTATGGCCTGATGTTACATTCTGCTGCGCTGACCGCAATCACTCAGCCCAATACTCTCTGTTCTTTTGTCATTCAGGTCAATCCGAGATGAACCGTGTTTAAATCCCCCGCAATTAGCTAGCTAACAAAAACAATTCGAGCCCCCCGAGGCTGGGGATTTGTAGTAAGAGAAGAGAGGGGGGGTGAAGTAAGTAATGCCCAAAGCCCACCTATTTTTGTCTTCAAAACAAGGCAACCTGTTGAATCCATGTGTTCCCTGCCACCCCCCACTGTCAGCATTAATTAGGGGGAGGCTATAGTTAAAGGAGTGGACAGCAGCAATGCAATTATCCTCGAGGATTAGACCCCACTGCCACTGCCATTGTTGGGGGCTTGAACACGAGTGGCCTTCCCTTGATGCCCGACCTTGGCATTAACCCTTAGATAACCATAATCCAAATTCATTCATTTAAATAAGTGGGAAAAACAAAGGGAAATGTGAGCAAGGTGGTGTGAGAAAAGAAGAGTAGAAAAAGAGAAAGGATTGAATCCAGATATGTCACCTGTAACGATGCCGCTGGAAGTTCCACGGTTTCGTGGCTAGCTCCAGTTAGGGGTGATTTAGAGAGCATGCTTCCACAGCCATAATAACACGTTGTGATTTGGAGATTTTTCAAAGCTAATTATCGCCTCTCTCACTAAGCAGTGCAGGCTGCTGTTCTCACAGCATTTCATTAAGCAGGGGGTTGTTTACGCTCTCAAAACACACGGAGCAAACCAACAATTAGTGGGGTTTGCTTCGCATGCGAGGGATTTAGCGGGGTTGTTTTCTCAAATCCATCTCCTCACTGGGGGACTTCTCTTAAGTCTTTGAACCCCGGCTATATTGGTCGGTCCATACAGGGACGTTTCCATCGGAGCCTCAGTCAGGTACCCTCTTCCTGTTATTCCCCTGTCTGCCGCGACGCTGCTTCCTGACTGGGATGCTCCTGGGGCATGAACTGGCGTCTCTGGTACAACACCCATCACAGCTTTTGTACTTCCCTGACCACACATTGTATGTATGGACACTGGACAGCACATCATTCAGTGTCCTCCAGCTTGTTTGTTATTGCTGGATGCTGGATCAAACTGGTTTTCTTTCCACTAAGGACTGATGAATAGATATGATCTTTCTTTCAACACTTCAGTGGTGAAGCAACATTATTTTTGATCTTTAACCAGGTGTTCATTACTTGGTTTATAAACATATACCGAACATACAAACACTTCATGCATTGCTTTTAAAACGCTTTGAATATAACACTGTTTTGTTGCCAATTAGTTCAACATTTCTAACGGCAGGATTTGTGTAATTTTGTTAAATGTACGCAGTCTCGCTTTAAGATGTGATGCAAACGGATTTCACCAGAATCAACAAGTGTGTGATGCTCCAGATAAAAGAGAAAAATAAACCTGTAACGACATACTCAATGTTGTGTTTTGAATTTTCCCTGGAATCTGACATTTTGGTGTGCCTGATATAAAATGAATCACTATTTCAGAGTCCCTTTTTTCTTATGGACTATCACGTCCCATAAGCATGGAAAAGTACAGCCTCCTTGATTGGTACAAGAGGGAGTGTAGTATTACATACACTTATTAAAAAAAGTTATTATCGACTGACGTGTGAAGTGCGAGGCCAGCTGGCACTCGACAGAAAAACATATCATTACGCAAGACATCCAATCTTTCCATGAAGACGTCAACTCGGGCTGCTCGATTATGGCAAAAATCATAATCTCGATTATTTGGGTCAATAATTGATATCAAGATTATTAAAAACGATTATCCATTTACTTTAAAACATACATTTATTGGAGAAGAAAATGTGAACAGTATGTTTTTAACCGGTATAATTCAACTGAAAAAAAAAAAAAAAAAAGTTTTATTTCGATTACATTGTTTTCGTAATCGTTGCAAGCCAGAATCGTAATTGCGATTAAAATACGATTAATTGAGCAGCCCTAACATCAACCTTCCTTTTGTCTCACACTGGTTGCTTTCACAAAGCTGATTACTGCATTAAAGTGTGACATAAACAAACTCTAACAATGATCTCAAACTAATCCATTATAAAAAAAACTGGACCTTTACAGCACGGTGATAAATGGTCAATCAGGAACAAGGTGTTAAAGTGCAAGAGAGGGCCAGTCAGTCTGATCTTTCTTCCAGCAAATGAAACACTCAGAAGCAGCTGCCTAGGATCACCTTATCTGGTTGCACAGAAAAAGTTTGTAATTTGAATTCATTTGATTCAATATTTTACAGGTCCAATAAAGTCTGGTACATTGTACAACCCCCTAGCCAACTGAGCTACAACTCGTGGACTCAATCTGGCGTCTGCAACCAAATCCTTTTTTAGGCATGGCTCTATGGGTGTTTGGAGATCAGTTGGTCTGGCTGTGCTTCACGTTGGTCCACACTGAAATATCTCATTAACTCTTGGATTGATTGACACACACCTTCTGTAAAAGCATTCACGGCCACCAGGTGATGAATCTTACTGACTTTTGTGAACCTGTTTTTCCTGTCTAGCACCATGAGGTTGACCATTGTGTCTCAACAAATATTGAATGGATCCCAATAATATTTGGTACAGATATCTATGTCATTCAAAGGATGATCTGTGATACCTTTGTTGATTCAGTAAATGTTTAATTTAGAGCCATAATTAGGTTAAAAAATGTGTCTAATACATTACATACATACATCAGAATGTTAGCATTAGCATTTAGCTTCAAGAACTGCTGGGCCAAAGTGCATCATCCACTAAGCCATCATTAAGCTGATAATCAAATCAAGGGAGTTGTGTACTTTACGTAATGGGATAACCATTATAATTACACTTGTGTATATTTATATATATATTATATATGTGTCTAGTTTATTAACCTAGCAAAAATCTGCCAATATGTAAAGATGTTGAAATGATAAGAAATGAATTGAAGACTATTTTAGTGCAGCTAAACAAATAACTAATACTGACATGCACTTCAAGTCTAACCAACCAAACTGCAGGAGTGACTTTTACCAAAAGTGGCAGGCAGCCAATAATAATATTGACAGACTGACTGGTACATAAACAAATCTCAGCATAAGGATACATTTGACACACAGTACTTGAGTGACTTTTATAACTCAAGACTGTAATGCATCCATACTTAGATTGTACAGCTTCTTCCTCTACAGAATAACCCTGCTTAAGGACATTTTAATAACGACAGAATTCAAATTTCTAGCGAGTCTTGCAGCAGAAAATCTGTGTCTCTTCTGTGTGTGAACACGTGTCTGCATGTGAGAAGGGATTGCTATGAGCGTGCACGCCCCCCCCCCCCCTTAATAAACAAATTAACACCAGTATCTCAACAGCAGGCATCATGCTGAACAGTAATTACGTAACGTTTCCTCAGAGCCCCTGAAGTCAATTGACTCCAGAGTAATCAGAGCATTGCAGACCACCGTTTCCATTAGTAGGCTTGCATTACTTCATAAAGTAAACTTTCCAAGGACTTTATAGTTATAGCTTAGGTCACTTCCTGTTAGGCTTCATTTTCCCCCAGAAAACCAATTTCAAGACTCTGTAGTCTGCAGTTACTAAAGTACAACACAAGCTGTGAGACATGCAAGTGCTTAGCAATCAAGGACATGTTGTCCTTTGCTGAATATTCTGCTACAGCTTTTGCACCAAGAGTAAAAGAAAAACAAAAATATAGGAAGGAAAATGCATAACATGCTCTTCAAAAGCACCCCAGGAAGGATGAGGCAACTAAGAGGAAGCATGGAGCGGTTTTAAACGGTCAATACCATGCTGAGTGACTGACTGCTCTCACCTTGCAGGAGACATGAATCCCTGCAGGCTGAAGGATGGACTACAATCAGATGAGTGGGAGGGTGTGAGTGTAACTGCAAGACACCCACACTTGAATCCATCTCTTCCAGGAAATACCACCTAATACCTTGCACCCTTCAGCTCCTTGACACATCCAGAAAGTGGGCATTGAGCCCAATGTGAGTATTTACTTAGCAGCCTTAGCAGCTCCCTGTCAGTGTCAGTTAGGTGAGAGTTTCAGCCAAGCAGGTCAGTGTGAAAGGAAAGCAAGGTCAAGTGAGAAAAGTTGGTGTCTGCATTTGTAGGAGAAGAAATACAAAAAAAGAACATTTCATTCCACAGCTGGTAATCAAGTGCAGAGCTAAAGGTTAAATGATTCAACCGCTAGTAATAAGGTGATTCTGTGGGAGGTTTATCACTTCCATCTCATGCGTGCTTGTATGACTAATATATTACTTCCTTGTAAGCTTAACCAAAGGATTACTCATAATCAGAGCCTGAATGAGACAATAGAGGTGAAGAAAAAGGGAGAGAAGGAAGCCAACAGAAACACAATGGTGGAGAGTCGGGAGCATGTGACAGCATGAGACACACAAGCCAGGTTTTCATCAAAGTGCAGCGCAAACTTTAACAGATTTTCAGAGACGACGTAATTGAAAGACTGCATGAATATCGACAGCAAAAAAAGAATGACTGAAAAAGACAACTTTTGTGTGTTTCATGTGTTATTTTAAGGATGCTTACAGCGTACTGCAGTTGCTTTATTGCACCGTTGTGACGAAAAGGGATCTGAGCCATGATGCAAATGAAGCCTGATGTACTTATATGATTCTGTTTTCTTCAAGTTGTATTTTGTTGGTCGAACGCACTTATTGTAAGTCGCTTTGGATAAAAGCGTCAGCTAAATGCAATGTAATGTAATGTAATGCAAAGCTCTCGGTCTACAGGTCCATCAAAGCGAAACAGATTTTCAGACACGACGAGATGACGTTATTCAAAGACCACAGATTGAATATCGACAGCAGAGAAAAGAAGGACTGAAAAAGAGAATTGATGTGTGTTTCATGTGTTATTTTGAGGATGTTTACAGCGGTACTGCAGTGGCTTTCTTGCACCATTGTAGGGCTCTACTCGAATATTCGAATATTCGTTCGTTGGCCAACTATTCGGGTTTCAATTTCATTATTCGGATATTCATTTTCTTTAAATAATTTTGTTCCTAAATGTATGCTATCAATAAAGGCGAATTGCCATATTCTTATACTATATTTATACTTTTGAATTGCACTGTTAAAATGCGGAAATATATACAATCTCAGCCTGTGCTCCTGACATCGCGTTCACTCACAATCACGAACGTCACGCTTCACCTCGCTTCACACACCTGAACACAAAATGCCGAAGACTTCAGCTGTGTGGGACCATTTTAAAATTGGACGACGATAAGAAGAAGGCAGTGTGCCAAATATGCGACAAGAAACTGGCCTACCACGGTGGCACAACAACTCTGAAAAGTCACCTGGGTGGGTAAGTAGTAGCCTAGCTTAGCTTAGCTGTTGTCAAGTTGCCATGATGAAGCTGCTTTATCCGCCGTTTAAACAGTAACGTTACACATGATAAAATCGTGCACTTACTTTGCTTGGAAATAAGTATAAATCGTAATAGTATGTGCTTTCTGCGCTTCTGCTTAACAGCGTGTTGTCAGGTGGCTCGGATTCGGAGCGTGTTATGAAACCTTTTGGAAAATGTTTTTGAATAAAAAAAAAAAACGAATATTCGCTGCTGATTACTACCGAATATCCGGAGCCTGTAAAATGGTATTCGGGACAGCACTACTGCACCATTGTAATGAAGAGAGAGCTAAGCCTTAATGCAAAGCTCTCAGTCCACCAGTCCATCTTTGTTCCTACCCTCACCATTGGTCGTGAAGCATTGGGTCATGACTGTAAGAACCAGATTGGGAATACAAGCGGCCAAAATTGGTTTTCTCTGGAGGTCGGCTGGCATCTCCCTTTGGGATAAGGTGAGAAAGGTGCCAGTTGAGATGGTCCGTGCACCTGGTAAGGATGCCACCTGGCCGACTCCCTGTAGAGATGTTCCAGTCACGTCAAGCTGTGAGGAGACTGAGGGCAAACCCAGGACCAGGTGGAGGGATTTAATTTCCAAGCTAGCCTGGGAGTGCCTTGGTAGCCAATTAGAGGTGGTTGATGTGGCCAGGGAAAGCGATGTTTGGGGCCCTATGTTTGAACTGCTTCCCTCCGCGACCAATCTCCAGATAAGCAGTGGAAAAGGGATGGATGGAAACAGTCCCAAAGATCAGTCAAAGGTTTAGTGTTTTTGTCTGTGTCTTTTAATAGAGCAAAAGCTTAAGTGTCAATTGACAATAAGTCCTATGCTTCATTCAACTTTTCCACCTCGTAAATGCATAAAAACATTTTTCCCATGCAGTGATTTTTTTATATCTTAAAACTGCTGCCATTTCTATTCCAGTTTTTTTGATTGAAAATGTGTAGAAAGCAGAGAGAAAGTGTGGGGGGGGGGGGTACTGAAAGTTGAAGTCAGCAGACTGAAACTTCTCATCCTTTTTTCTTTCTGCCAAACCACAACTCTCTTCACATCATCGCTGCACCTCCAGCTGTTTGGGCAGGGAGGGGCGCGTTGTCAAAGCGACCCACTCCTTTCTGTTTGTCTTGTCTGGTCCTGTCTTTTCAAAGCCGAGGGAGGGAGGGTGAAGCAAAGAGGGAGAGAAGAGAGAGGGGGGTGAAGCGATCAGGGATAATAAGCCCTTCTCTGGAGTCTAGATCCAGGGAGCAAGCTCAGACTAGCACTGAGCGCTAACCAGCGTAATCTGAAATGAATGCCAGCAGCTCGGCCAAGTCCTGATTGATTGAACGTCATTTTCCAGTTGGACACCTGCAGGTTGAAATCCTAGTGACTTATAAAAACCCACAGCAAAAGCATCCAGTAAGCCCTGTTGGAAACACATGTGTTGGGCCATCCAAAGGCCTTTCAGTAACCTTTGGAGAGCGTTCGTGTGATGTGGTGACGGCATTGAGCTCCAGCACAGATATGACACCTGGTGTGATTCAGTGACTTATGGTGCAGGTGAACTCAGGGAGTTTAAGCCAGTCATGCTTTGAGTCAAAGAGACGCAGCCCAGCCAGAAGCTGGGAATAAAACGGTTTAAATACAAAGAAGTCTGAGATCCTTACGCTGTCTTTCTGTCATTGTCTGCTGCCAAGCCGCAAGCATATCAAAGAGACTATTCGTAGTATTTTATAACGATATAAACTCTTGAAGAGAAATATTTTCTCGAGGATTTTCTTTTTCTGAGTAAAAATGCCTTTTCAATCAAATTAAGTGGGTGGCGTAGGCAAACGTTATATTTATGTTCCAGTTTTTCCAATGTGCCTCACTACTTGTGCAGCAAATGCAAAGAGAGTGAGCTCTGCAGGGAAGAGAAACAGGAACATCAAATCAATGTCATGACATCGCCCCCTGCTGTTTCAGGCGTGTTACAGGCAATGCTTGTATAACTGTTGAGCAACAGCAGCCATGAGATTGAGATATTAGAAAAATATGGTGTCAGAAACACACCGCACAATAAATTAGATTTTATTGTGTGGAAACTAACATGACTCACCTTCCAACTGCTCTTACTTCACACCTCGCAGTACTAAAAATCACCAGAACATTTTGAATTGTGACATTATGGGATATTCCACCTTCACTAGGGGAGAAATGATCAATGTGGGGTCATGCTATAACGAGTAAGTGTTGAAAATTGAAATAATGATGCAATAATTGGAGCTCTGACAGCCGACTGATTCATCTAAACACAGAATATTTTCCACGACTTTCATGATTTCCTCCAGCCAAATAAATCATGACCAAGGTATGACTGTCTGAATTCATCAGATTTTGTTTCCTAAGTTCAGCTTTTTGTTTTCACCTCAGTGTTGAGTGTTGAGGTCTCTTTTCATGTTTGGATTTACTGTTATCAGTTTTTTTCCGTTGAGGCAGGTCAGAGAAACCGGCTCCACGCTACCTGCTCAGCATCAACCCGCATAAATATATACCAGCTGGTGAACACAGTGGAGCACTCAGCTGCGTAAAGGCCAGTGACAACAACAGGGAATACTGGACCAAAGTGTATTTTTTATTATATTATAACTTTTTTTTTTTACTTTAATGCTTTTTTATGCATGTATTGGCGCATTTCCATTGCAAGGCCTTGCTCGGCTTAGTACGGTATGGCTAGGCCTTGATAGGACTGGCTCACTTTATGCTGCGTTTCCATTACAGTTTAGTAGCTGGGGCAGTAACTATAGTAACGCAGTGTAGACGGAGCCATGACGTCATCTTCAATGCGAACCCCACAAAACCAACATCAGCCGTTAGCTGTTAGCACTCAAGCTCACAGCTCCTCATATCTGTTCAGAAACTAGACAAAAGTTAAACATGTACAAACCACAGACTGTCTGTGTCATGGAGAATACAGTCGCTGGTTTATTTATGTCTGTATAGGCCGTTGTTGTGAGTGTGGACGGTCGGAGCATATACTGCGTTAGCTTAGCCGATCTCCATTCAGAAAACACGCATTTTAAAAAGGGTTTTTCGCCTGCCGTCTGTCTGCAGACTTGTCAAAGCATTAATTCATGGTTTTTACTAACCGGTATCAGTATGTTGTTCTTCGGCATCATTTTGAAACGTGTATTACAATTAAATCACGGTCAAATATGTTCATTTTGTTGTAGTTGTAGCCCCCTTGCCAGCGATTCTCTCTCTAGTTTAGCATACTCAGCCCGACTCAGCCTGGTTGTTGGCCCGCTAAGAACCTCGAATGTATGGGGCCAGAAAAACTGTGAAATAGTACCCGCTAGCCGGTACTACGCCACATGGAAACGCAACCAAAAACGGGCACGCTTAAACCGCGCTGTAGTGGAAATGCGCCATGTAATATTAAGTTGCCTTTGGCTCTTTTTCTGCTGTGACAACTTACATTTCCCCTCTGTGCGACTAATAAAAGGTACATCTGATTCTGATAAGGTGCCATAAACAAAAATTGAAATGAATGATCTTTTCTTAATCTTCATCTTTTGGGTGTTTAAATCATAGACTGTATATATGGTTTAAATAGACAAATATTAGCTGATACCAACTTTAGAGCTGGTTTTGTTGCCCTCTGACTTACATAAACAAAAATACAATGAACTCAGGTTAAATTACCTTAGTTGAAAGTGTTATTTTGCTAATAGTTCAAAAATACTTTTATCCCACCCTGTGTCTGTTAACCTATCCCCCTCCTTTTCTGTCTGTCTTTCCCTAATCTCCTTACATAATACCTCCGCCCCTGACCCAGGAGAGAGGTGGCGTCAGACATGCTTTGTCCCGCACTGATTCCCCCCTGTGCCACAGCAGGCTGTATAAAACACAAAAGAATACACGTACTTTAATAATACAGCATGTGAACTAAGCTTCTGTCTCATTAAAAACTCTGTCACTACAAAAACTCGAAATCTTGCCAAGTATATTTGTCTAATATCTAGTCAGAATGTCTTTACACCTGATATAAGACATAATAACTTCAGAAGTAACACGGCAGTGAGATATTGGGTCTTGTTTTTAGGCAATGCATCATCTTGTTAAGTCAAAAAATCTTATTTTGATTTGTATCTCAGATGAAACACATTTCTTTACATATTTATTAGAAAATCACCAACTATCAGAAATTAGAAAACTTTTGAGCGTTTGCGGCTTATATTGTAACAACATTTCCTGATTCTGGTCAAATATAGTTCAAATAAAGTTCTCCCAGCTAATTACAAGATCTGATTTATCTAAATATCCCGTCTTATTTCAAGAAATCTTACCACGCTAATTTTACCTTGATCTATTGGCAGATATTTGTACTTGTTTCAAGTGAAAACGGCTTGTTTTCATTATTGTTTAACTTGTTTTTGGAGCCGCATTTTTTCCAGTGTGTAAACAAATCTTTTTTTAAAGTATGGAGCTTGTCACGCTTTCATGAAAAAGTTGGGTTGGGAGACTCAATAATGTGCGGAGTAAGGAAAGGGTAATTCAGGTTAAGCTCTTCGGCTTTCCCTTCCTCCTCCGTACTTTATTATTCTCAGTTACCATGGAGGAGAACTATAAGTCTCCTCTCTCCGCATGCTGTCTGGATGCACTTTCCCTCTGTCATTTTCCCTTCCCATTGTTTCCACTAAGAGGACAGGAGGGGACATCATCCCCGACTAATGCCCAGCTCGACTGGCAGGTAGGCGACAAACCAAAACAGCCCACAGGTCGTCAGAGGGACCAGACACTCTGTCGGAGTTTTCTTCTGGCCAGACACCCATTTTCAGAAACCAGTGGCTTCAAAGGAATAATTCATTTCACAGTCTAGTGGGCAGACACAGAGCCCCGACACTCACGCCCATTTGAACACCTAAAAGACGAAAAAAGTAGCTTCACCGCTGTGCTCCAACTTGCAACACAACCCAAGAGAGATGCAATAACTTCTGGGTAAATCCGAGAAGGGGTCAAGAGATTAGGGGGCCCTGGAAGACTTATGGGGACCAGGTCAGGGTGTGCGTCTTCATTTTAAAGCCGTTTCATTTTTAGTTTCCGTTCAAAAGACAATAAAAAACACCTTGAGTTGATCTGTTGCAGTGGCGGTTCTAGACCAATTTGACTGGGGGGGGCCGTTATTTGCTGAGGGGGGCACAATAAATGCAGGACGAAAAAGAGAACTAGACAGTATGAAGTAATTGCGCATAAGAAAACAATGCAATACAGTTATTGGTATTTGTTTCAGTACACTTATTTATTTCAGGTAGACCTTATAGTTATTACTGTTAGCTTCAGCTTAAGTTATAGTGCAATGTTTGCACGAACACCATATTTATATAAAAATAAAGGCAATGAACAGTTACATCTCTACTTTACATAAGGCTGTCTGCACAATCTCACATTACAGCAACAAAATCCTGCGGTTTTTGGCAAACCGAGTACCAGAAAATATACATTTAAAAAAAACAAAAAAACGTTTCATTGTTAGGGGGGGCCACAGGGGGGTCAGAGGTCAGTGTTAGGGGGCACTGGTCCCCCCCTAGAACCGCCCCTGATCTGTTGGCTTACAGGTTTGAGGATGGCCAAAATCAAGTCCTGTAAATCACTACAATGATTGTAATTGTCCTCTGACGTCTTTATTGGTAGAACCACAGCATTTGTCAGAACTTCCCAAAACAATAACAAATCCATGTTTTAAAAAAAGAAAATAAGCATTTTCAGGTTAAAGCTTGGTCACTTTTAAGCACAAAAACGACTTGGTCAGGATAAGGATAGATCATGGTTTGGGTTCAAATGACTACTTGGTAAAGGTAAGAGGATGTTTGTCCTCATGGTTACAGTAAGGACTACTTGGTTCAGATTAGGGAATGATTATGGTCATGGTTACAAGGAACCAACATTGCCAGTTGGTGGGAAACAGGAAACACATGGCAGTGTTCGTGGCAAAGGCGTTGTTTTGTTAACCGATTCAAGCACGCAGACTTCCTCTCAGACCTTAGAGCTTTATCTCACTATTTCCTCTCTCACCCCCCGACTATAGATAATTCCTATGGACACTAGATGTTGTTGCCACTTGTTTGTTTCAAGAACTTTTATTGAAACAAGGGAAAACAGTCTCTAATCACAATGTTCAACGATCGTTTCAGTCCAGCCAAAGACCCTTGCTACAGTACATGTCATTACCCATCATTATTTATGTACCCTAGTTTTATACTGTCCACTCTCTACAGAAAAAGCATAAAATGGCTAACATAAACCAAGCCATCACAACTGTCATAGTTCAATAATTTGTGTCTATGTGAGTTTGTTTATTTGGCACAAAAAAAGCTAGTAGTTTGCAAGTTAAATGACAAAATCGTTCAACTTTTATCTGTCTGTCCAATGAAAGGCTACATCAAGCTGTGGATTAGCTTAGCATAAACAGTGGGGAAAATGTGGAAAAAGCCACATATAGTGAAGGCTTTAGCTTCAGCTTTTGTAAGAATTAAACAAACAAGATATAACATGTTAATTAGTGGGTTTTTAGGGCTGTTCTAAGATAATTGATTCCTTTGGACGGACGCAGACCGGCTGTTTTTACCTGCTTACAGTCAATGCCAAGCTAAACTAAGCTAACATGTTGCTGGCTCTAGCTTAATAATAACATTCAGTCACGAGAGCAGTCTTCTCAACTATTTCTCTGCAAGTAAATGTAAAAGCTATTCCTCTTACTGAGACTTTAAGTGAGCTGAATATGATTACACTTTCATTTCCAGACATTACGGCACTCTGAAGATAAACCTGCTGACTGCTGCTCTGACATCACTGTCCTTTTTTTAGTTGACCTGGTGGGGTTTAGGGTTTAAAGGTCTTACCTTGGAGGCCCTCCGGCGCTCGTGACACTCGGGGTGCTGGCACACCACCCAGTCCTCCTCCTGGACGGGCTTGTCATCTGAAACAGAACACACAGTTCAGTCTTTATTTATCACTTAAACACCAAACCAGCACCCCCAGCCAGCTCCACGTCCATTAACACACCTTTCTTGGTAAAGCTGTAAAAACACATTGTAGACACGAAGACTGAAGTCGCTGCCAGTGTTTATATAAGGACGGAGTGAGAGAGCGACTATGAGACACTCAAAACACTCTCACACAGTCCAAATAAGCTCTTCATTTTCTTTCAAGGACATTCTGATATTAAAAGGGGTCCTTGTATGCTTCGGGGTCTTCCCTTTCCTGCAGTGTGTTATATAATTGTGTGTGCATGTAAATGGTCTGCAAAGGCTAAAATCCCTAAGTTCCCTCCAGAACATATCCCCCCCCCCCCCTCCTTTGCTTACTTCCTGTAACACGATGACATCATTATGTAACACTGGCGCTTATATTGGCTAGCGCTCCAACACATTGTAAGTGATAGGCTAAGGGGCGGGACATCTCTAAATGGTTGACCAAACACAACAGAGCTGGCCAGCTAACCAATCAGAGCAGACTGGGCTCTGGTTTCAGACAGAGGGTGAAAATAGAGCACAGGCAGTATGAGAAAAGTAAAGAGCTTGTTGAACTTTAAAGCATGGACACATTTCACAGTACAGGCACAACATATGAAAGTTAGCATAATAGCCTAATAGGGCCTCTTTAATAATAATGTGTATCCTCCTTTTAAGACACTAGAACGACGAGATATGTTGTTGTGCAGAATTAGTGCCATTGGTTATGATACAGTAGTGATTTTCTCGATTTATTTTAATGGCAGGCTCAAAAACCACTACAGTAGTCTTTTCTTTTTTGTTTATCAATGTTCCTTTGTCTTTATTACATAAAGTATCTGATGTGCTCTATTTAAGATTTAGCGTACAAAACCCTGGGAGAAAGAAGCATATTTCTCAAAATGTTGTATTGTTTCATTTGTATTTCAAGGTGTCATTTCAGCACAAACATTACAGCTAGCTATTTGTCTCAATCACATCAAGATATCAACATTATTTGAGGGCGGGTGTGTTGTTGTGCAGATTTCAGGGAAATAATAACGAGCAAAGAGACAGAAAGAAATAGAGCGAATGAGAGGAAGGCTTCTGGACAAAAGTGCACTCATTGCGGGGAAGCTCGCTGCTTTCCACAAAACAAATCAAGATTGTCAAATAAACTCCTAAAATCTACTTGAGTAGTTGGCCAACGCTGCATTGAGGAGATGATAAAAGGCAGTGTTTACGTCTACATGTACACACACGATAAAGATAGCATAACAGAGCAGAGATATTTATCTGTCTGGCTAATGAGAAAAACAGAGAAGACACGTGCAGGAGGGAGAAAGTAAGAGCGGGGGGGGGGGGTTGGGATATGCGGTTGGGATATGCGGTAAAACTTCTTGTTGAGAAAAGTTTCTCGTTTCTGGGAATGACAGGAAAACCCTTCACAGCCAGCTCAGATAACCTGCTCATTGTAGTGTCACATCTCCCTATATGGACAAGCCAGAGGTGATATATCATTACTAAATCCTCCGTAATAGAGACGGGCTGCTGCTGCTGCTCGAAAATGAAGTCACTTAGTGGCTGGACTTTAAGGCCAACTTCAAACAATAATTTGTCACCGTGACAGAAATGGTAAAACAGCCGAGGGCCTTCTCTGGGCTGGTGCACGGAAACAAGTCACCTTGAGTCATCCACTTGGCTACAGATACACACACAGGTCAAGGGTGTGTGTGTGTGGAAGAGGGAAAAACACTGTAATTGGTGCATACCACAGAGCGCATGGATTCCCCACTGGGGAGGGAAGGGACAACCCGTCTGCAGTGAGTTTGCTCAATGAGAGTAAAAACAAGACTCTCACAGCACTCACTGTAGAGGTACAGCGCTGTTTTGAGCTAACAGGCTAACGTGCTCAGTGACAATGTTAACATGCTGATGTTAAGCAGTTGTTTACCACATTACTATAGAGTGTTAACAGCCGAGGGTGAAATGTCACTACTTTTGTCATTAGGCAGGACACATTTACACCGGATTTTAACAAATTCGATCATAGCTTACTTATTCCTGAACAATTGTATTTCTCACACTATTTTTATTGCAATGCCACTTCCTGTTTCTCTTAAGTATATATTTTACGTTGCACTGTGGACAGGGCCAAGGGATTAAGATTTGCATATCCAACTACACTGTTTCGTTTGTGCTTATTATAAAAAAACCTTTGAATCCACTATATTGACTTTGTAATCCTCGTCATATCGTATCTCTTACATACCCAGACATGATCCCTCGCCTAAACCAACAGGTTCTTCTCCTGATAGCCCTTCTGATGATCCATTCATTTTCACAGAATAAGCGAAAGCTTAGCCTTGCCTATAGCGCTATCAGAAATGTCAGGAGTTCACCAAAGTCTGTTTGGTTCATCCTCTGTGGAACATGAACGTCTGTACCAAACTTCAAGCCAACCAACAGTCGTTGAGCTGTTAGTCTAGTTAGTAGATCCTCACACACACACAACAAAGAAATGCATCTCTCTGACAGTAACAACAACACGACAACAAATCTGAAGAGTCATCCATAAGCCAACAGAAATGAACGTGATGACATGGGTAACATTACATTTAACTTTCCTTCATTTGAATCCTATATTAAAGCCATGACCTCAAATCTACTCCATGTTCTCTGTCCTTAACTCAAGCCTCTCATCAGCCCCTTAAATCTTAACAGTTTCTTCACTACCGGACCCTCCCCTTGTGTTGCTGAAATCCTTTTACTCTCTGCTGAAGATCCATCTTCTATCCAACTTGCTCAGATCTTGCTGACTCTGTCTTTCTCTCTCTGATGAACTGAAATTCCTGAACTCAGCACTGCTGATTACACACACACACACACACACACACACACACACACACACCACACACACACACACACACACACACACACACACACACACACACACACACACACACACACACCACACACACACACACACACACACACACACACACACACACACACACACACACACACACACACACACACACACACACACACACACACACACACACACACACACACACACACACACACACACACACACACACACACACACCTCTGTGCTCTGCAGAATGAAACGGCCTGGGGCAAAGACCCATTGGGCTCCCATAAATAAGTCAGAGCAACTTTGAAATGTTGAACACGCAAGATTTATTCCAGCTTCAAATCTCTACTTTTTGTAGCCATGACGCTGAATGTGGTTTTGAATTGGAAATTATTCAGGTTTTGCATTTTGTTTTAAGGGAAGATCCTTGTTTACTGTAACATTGGTGCTAGATAAGGGGGGAATGTACAAGTCATTTTTATTATCTATTTCTCTGTGTGTGTGTGTGTGTGTGTGTGTGTGTGTGTGTGTGTGTGTGTGTGTGTGTGTGTGTGTGTGTGTGTGTGTGTGTGTGAGAAATGGCATTTCTCACTGTCCCAAGAATAATAACATATGTATAAATACAAACACTAAGTAAAACACAAAAGCATGCAAGGGATGAGACGAGTGGTCTATAGCGCACATGGTCTCCTCAAATGTGATGATGTGTTTTGTCCAAGTTGTATTATAAACATATTTACATTTGATTACCTTGCAGTTTGTCTGGGTCATGCAGCTTCAGCCATAGTCTTTTTACATTTCTACAGAGAAGTTACTTGTATGGCTTTAGTGGATGTTATATCATCCATTAAAGACCCTTTTGCAAGGATCTGATTTAGCTGGAAAAGTGAAACAAGTCAGCCAAGGAGAAAAGAGTTTTCAACCCACACATGGAGCTTAATTAGCGAGCTACAGTTGATTAAACCTGCCAACAAGAGTTGTGATTTCAGCCAACCGCTGACCGTCGCCAACTAGAAAATGAGAGGCCTGCTGTCGTCTGAAGACAAGGAAGCATTGTTTCAATTATTGAATACATCCAGAAACTTAGTGAGCAGTGGATGCACCTGTGCATTTGTATCTGTACACACAAGATGCAGTCTGATAAAGTTCCCAAAAAGGTCAACCACGTCTTTTATCACCACATCCTTCCCATCATACTTTTGACGTGCCTCCAGCACCGTTAGATCCTCTGCAGAAGGCCATATTTAGGCAAGGAGAGGCCGATCCCAGCACACCTTTTTACGAGGAATGTTAAGAATGTTTCGCTCTGCCTTCTATTTGGTGAGATCTCATCATGGCACATGACGTGAGGGGGTGTGCGTGTTTCTTTTGTTTGCTAAGGCTTCAACTCCTCTCCTCATTTTCACAACATGTTTTTAAGAGCACCTGCACCCCTCCAGTCTGTATGTAATGCAACATGCACCTCTCTGCCAGGAGATCAGACTGAAAACAGACTCCTGAGAGACGAACAGATGGCAGGCCGGCTGGAGGAAACCTGGCAAACTGATCTCATCACATGAGGAGGTGGCAGACGGACGGGAACAATACATAAATATAGTATGAGAAGACAAGGAAGCCCTGCAGTGGAGTAAGGCAGCTTGGGACGGACAGTCTAGTTAATAGACGGACAGATCAACAGAACAAAACAGTGACTTTCTTTTGCACAAGCTTCTGTCGAAAACATTCTAATAAAGTATATCTTAATTTAAGATTAATAAAATAATCCTACCACATATGTCCAAAATGTGTTTTACTAAGAAAATGCAAAAATAGATCAGAACAATTAGGAATATGTATCATTATTATTGTTATATGGCAGTACATCAGGCACATTTTAAGATCACTTACAGCATGTTTGGCAGAGTATAAATAGTTTTAATTAGATGTGAAACAACTAATAAATAACTTATTGGCTGCCCGTCTTTTTTTAAATCACACTTTTAAAGAATTGTGTAGTCACTGTGATTTGTGCCAAAAGTTTGCGGTTACATATTTCTAGCTTTTTGGTACCTAATGTGAGACACACCACTTATTTACTGTATATCTGCCGTTATATTTCATACATAAATCATACTGGGAGGATATTAATACCTACAAAGGCTGTGTTCAGTGTCTCTCTACCTTAACGAATATAGCCCGCAGTATTCCTGTACAGGTGGATGATTCTCAGAGCCAGTGAGCAGACGTTTACACTGGAGCAGGTTGCAGCTGTTTTTAATGCTGAGGGTTCAGTGGCAGTGGGGGCAGGAACCATCCCTCCTGCTCCGTGTTGTTTTACCCCCACAGTGGTTAAATCACACACATGTGCATCACACACTCTCCCACCCCCTCCCTGCACCTCCTCTCCCTCCTCCACCACATCTGAGAAACCATAGGCCCCCATATATGAAACGGAAAAACCACAGAACAACACGTGTAAACTGTTCCAGAGAGGGTGGAGGAGCAGTCAAACATCTTGTAATTGACAAAGTAAACAATATTTGATATATGATGCTCACTTATTTAGAAAAGATTAAAGGACACCTATTATGCAAAATCCACTTTTTCATGTCTCTTCTGCATCAACATGTGTCCCCTCTTCTTCATGTCTCTTCTACATCAACATGTGTCCCCTCTTCTTCATGTCTCTTCTACATCAACATGTGTCCCCTCTTCTTCATGTCTCTTCTACATCAACATGTGTCCCCTCTTCTTCATGTCTCTTCTACATCAACATGTGTCCCCTCTTCTTCATGTCTCTTCTACATCAACATGTGTCCTCCTCTTCTTCATGTCTCTTCTACATCAACATGTGTCCCCTCTTCTTCATGTCTCTTCTACATCAACATGTGTCCCCTCTTCTTCATGTCTCTTCTACATCAACATGTGTCCCCTCTTCTTCATGTCTCTTCTGCATCAACATGTGTCCCCTCTTCTTCATGTCTCTTCTGCATCAACATGTGTCCCCTCTTCTTCATGTCTCTTCTACATCAACATGTGTCCCCTCTTCTTCATGTCTCTTCTACATCAACATGTGTCCCCTCTTCTTCATGTCTCTTCTACATCAACATGTGTCCCCTCTTTCTTCATGTCTCTTCTACATCAACATGTGTCCCCTCTTCTTCATGTCTCTTCTACATCAACATGTGTCCTCTCTTCTTCATGTCTCTTCTACATCAACATGTGTCCCCTCTTCTTCATGTCTCTTCTACATCAACATGTGTCCCCTCTTCTTCATGTCTCTTCTACATCAACATGTGTCCCCCTCTTCTTCATGTCTCTTCTGCATCAACATGTGTCCCCTCTTCTTCATGTCTCTTCTGCATCAACATGTGTCCCCTCTTCTTCATGTCTCTTCTACATCAACATGTGTCCCCTCTTCTTCATGTCTCTTCTTACATCAACATGTGTCCCCTCTTCTTCATGTCTCTTCTGCATCAACATGTGTCCCCTCTTCTTCATGTCTCTTCTACATCAACATGTGTCCCCTCTTCTTCATGTCTCTTCTACATCAACATGTGTCCCCTCTTCTTCATGTCTCTTCTACATCAACATGTGTCCCCTCTTCTTCATGTCTCTTCTACATCAACATGTGTCCCCTCTTCTTCATGTCTCTTCTACATCAACATGTGTCCCCTCTGTGGAAAGAGACTCTGAAAGTTTCAGGAACAAAGATTCTCTCTCTTTTTGATCAATTTCTATAAAAACCTGTCTGAAAATGAGCTGATCAGATTTTGGCCACTTTATGATGTCATAACGATTTTTTGTCTTATGTAACCATTAGCCAATCACCTGAATCTCCTCCTAGAGCACCATGGTGTTCTTGTTAACAAAGTCTCTCTCAGAGGGGCGTGGGGAGGGGCTCCTTATTTTCATCTAAAGTAACAGACAGAGAATCAGCACTTTTGAAACAGGGCTGAAACAGAGGGGATTATGGGTAATGCTGCAATGATCTGTTTGGTGTTTGGAGCCAAACACTTCAGAGACATGTTTTGTATATATCTGAGACCTGTAATATATGGATGAAAAACAGCATAATAAGGACCTTTAAGTCTTGATTGAGAGAACACAGCTTCTGAAACCATAACCCTGCGTAGACACAGTTTACACGACTGTTACATAAAGGTAGAACTTAAGACCCTGTCCCCATATTCAAGCGGGGTCATGAGGGGATTACTGCATATCTTGAATTGTTAAGGGCATTAAAACTAGAAAATACAGTAATTGGTCAGGTACAAGCAGATTATTATATAATAGTGTGGCTCTTTTGTGTCAGACTATTCTTTTTATGGGCTTTATTGGTGCTAAATTCTGAGAACAAATAGAAGCATGTTCTGCAGTTACAGGAACCGTGGCTGAGTGTGACCTGAGGAATGTCAGTGTTAGCTTTTACACTGGAGGTATTTTAGACCGGCCAAATTAGGCCTCAGCAAACTTATTTTGTTCAAGACGGACAACTCAGCAAGTTTTTATTTTGTGTTTTTAAAAGCTTTCACCTAAAAAAAGCTGTTAGTTGTAGTGGAGGCACAACATATAAATATGAACCTGTAAATGAGCATAATATGGCCCCTTTAAGAAAGCATTTTCCCATCATCAGCGTTTAAATGTTATGTTAAATATTATTTTATAATCGTTAAATATGGCATGATTTAATACAGTTTGTTTTACATGTTAAACCGATATGCGTATGTGTTTCTTGTGCCTAGGAACTAATGTTCGTTCATGTGCTGGTACTGCGTGTTTTGTTGTTACACTGTACAACTATACGTGGGTTGACGTCTTTGTTTGAAGCTCTGCTGAAGTCTGTGACAAAGTTTAATGTGACAGAAAAGGAACTAGATTAATCTCCTTTCACGACACGCGGCCAACGAGGTATTTGTTTATGTTTTCATTCATATGTGTAGCACAATATGCTCATATGTTTGGCTATGTATACGTGTCGTTCGGTGTTGTAGTTCTCACGGCGTAACGGAAGAGGGGAGGCTACAGGATGAAAACTCCAAGAAATAAACGCCCGTTTTAAAGAACCGACCTGTGTCGTGAAGAGAGCTACAACCCTAAAAAACTTCTTCTCATATTCATACTTCAAATATAAAACGTAATATCTATTGCCAGTGGAGTAACTTATAGGGCAGATCTATAAATCATACATCCACTTAACTCCTAGCCCCAAGACACCTTGTGTGAGTTATGGGCTGTGTCAATTAAGGTGTGACAGACCAAATGATGTATTTCCCAAAAAAGCTCTGAGAAAAGTGAAGACACCTGAAGCGAAAAGATAACTGCAGTTCATGTTGAGCCCATCATTCACCAAATGTAGCATTATTTTGTCTGAACTATATATATATACATATCGGAGACAAAAGCAGGAACAAATTCTCATTTGAGACCCTGGTACTAGATAAACGCAAATTGTCAAAGACATTGGATTGTCTATACCAGGGGTCGGCAACCTTTTTATATTAAGTGCCATTAAAACAAATATTATTTCGATGAGAGATGAGCAGATCGCCACTGGGCTTTCAACTAAATACACAGCCACGCAAAAACTGCGGCCTTTGTACAGCTCCTTATGGGTACTGCAATTTGTGAAGTGCTTTCCTCCGTGGTGAAACGATCAGCACCACAGAGGAAAGCGGCAGAAAGTCACCTGGAGATAAAGAGAGCGGGGCTGCGCATGGCTTCCTTCTGCAGGTAACGGGGAGACGCGCTCTGGCGGCGGTCTCGTTCAGGATCCGAAAATACAATTTAAATATTTTGCACACTTATTCCTAGTGAGCCACTGGTTACGGTGCCCGGGGTTGCCGACCCCTGGTCTATACGGATGACTTGCTGCAAAATAAAGAAAGTTGAAGTGAAAACAGATTGGCTTCTTGATGCTCAAAGAGAACCACAAACTTTTATATAAATGTGGCCTTGTTTTTCATGTTTCACCAGAAAACAGTGACACATGTCATCTTACAGCTCTGAAGCAGTGGAGGTTTATGGTGTCACAAGACTGGGAAAGCAATTGTGACTCTTATAATAGGACAGAAGATTTGGTTATGGAACTGTTTCTGAGGACTGACTCTGTTGTGTTTTGGAGAAATTACCCTCCAGCTGAGAAGCTCCAAGGTCCAACCGAGCAAGGAAGTGTTTTCAGTCAAGTATATTAGCTTAGGGCTTAATAACAGAGATGGCGAAAAGGTACGGATCAAAGCCTCGCTGTTCCTCTCTGTGGCATTCCTCTTTTCGGTCTGTGCCAAACGGTCTGCCTCAGCAGGCACCGGCTCTAAGCTGACCAGAGAGTCACCGGATTTCCAAGAGGCTGGCTGGCAGAGAGGAGAGGATGAAGAACATTCCTCCCCAGCCCTGTGTTATCACTTCCTCTTCACTAATGGCATAAATCGGGCGGCACAGCGGAAAGCAAGTGCTCCTGTGCCACGTCAAAAAAAAAAGCACTGAGAGGAGACAGGGAAGCATTTCAGTTCAGCTATGCACTCCTTCGGTGGTAAATATATCACCCGTGCAGCGGGTCTCATCCGCTCTTTCCCTCTCATGTGAGGCTGTCTTCATGCCAGGTCACTGAGTGCTCTCAACGGAAGAACAGAGCAATGGAAACTAAAAAAACCTTTCCATGATGGTGCTTGAATCCTTAGCTCCAAAGTGCAAGTGAACCACATCGTCTGTTTGTAGGAAAGTTGCATAACAACGTGAAGTAATGTCTGATCCATGGCAGATATGTGTTAGATGTACATGTTAGGAATATAAGGGTGAGACTGAGAGCAGCAGGCCTGAACTATAGGCAAGGTCACTATTCATTTTTACAGTATGCTGAATACTGGAAAAATAATGTTATGAATGGATCTACCAAATTTCATGGCAACCTATACAGTTTAGAAGTCAAGACAATTGACTAAAAGCCAGTCAGGTGATCACACAAGTTGGTAGGATTCATCCTCTAGTCTGAATGTATTTATGGACTGTCATGGCAGTACACCCAATAGTTGCAGAGAAATTTCAATTTGGATCAAATTGGTGGTTAAGTTAACTTACAGTTAATGTACAATTCCATGCTATACTGTACATCCAAGCACTTATTAGCCATGTATTCACATCAAGGCAAAACAACTGCCACTAATGGGTACTTCAAAAGTATACTACATTGTTTGCTGAGGCTAAGCAAACAATTTTAATCATAGTTGAACATAACATTTTTACATATGTATGTTTTTTTTTATATATGTTTCTAGTTATTGTGCTTTTTAATTATTGTTTGACTCCCATTGTGTTATTTTATATTGTATGTATTTCCTGTACATCACTTTGGTCAACTGAGGTTGTTTTAAATGTGCTATATAAATAAATAAAGATTGACAAAATATTTAAGGAAATTGGAAAAATAAATTCCAGCATGACATCCATTGACGGTCTATAGGCGGATCTAAAGGGAAAGGTTGGCAGCAGATACAGTAAGTATCATTTTAAAGTACCTTATGCACCATTTGATTTTGATTTTTGTTGAGTTTTTAATCTGTTGATCACTTCCACAAACCGCTTTTAAATGTAAAATCGGTGGGATCTAAAGCTTTGCAAATAATCAGAAAACTAAGATTGACAAAAGCAAACCAATCCACTGCCCAGCCTTCGGTATATCATCGTTTGAAAAAACACACACACAAACACACCACCCAGTCAGGTGATCCTCACAGCTTACCACGCAGATCATGGATGACGTCCAGCGACGAGGACCAGGAGTAGCGCTCTATCCCCCCCTGAGTGAGGGAGGGGGGCAGAGTCTCCAGCTCATACGCTCCACGCTTCTTCCAGTACATGAACATTATGAGCTCTTTAACTAGCTATATGATCATTAATATGTCATCTGTTTAAACCCTAAATCTGACCTCATCGCACAGCCTTTGACCTCGCCAAATATAACATCTGAACTTCTGCCAACAATCAATACATCATCCAATCAACCATCTTTATATTGTTAAACTTGCCAAACCAACTTAGCTTCAAACTCTGCTAAATGCCAACATGTTTCCGTTCATTCCCACCTGCACCATTACCTCATCCGGCTACGAGCCACGAAACACTTTGCTTTGAACTTTCTCTCTGATTCAAGGCCGTCCAAGTCAGCAGACAAACTCGCCTCAAGTACAATCCATTACATCTCCAGGTGACCATGTTATCGATTCCAAACCTGGAATAACCTTTAGCGCTGCCATCCAGGAGTTCCCAGTCACGCTTTAAGTCGATAGCAGGTGACCGGTTGGCCACACTTCTGTCTCTTCCAGTTAATTCTGTAGATTTTAAATCTAATCATCCAATAAAAGCCACACACCAAATGCTGCCAAGCACCAAATGTTCTTCTAATCCATTTAAGAGAGCTATTCCTGCCTAAATTACAGACGTCCAACTGCTACAGGGTGTCTCCAAGTATCCTCTGCTGTTGCCTTCTCTGAAGCCTCCACGTTATCCATTGCAAAGTTTCTCAAACCGTACAAAACTTGAGTGTGAGGCGAGCATGTTAAAGTCCTGTGTAGGATCTCCTGGCGATAGGGGGGCTTTCTGCCCACACCATCAGACAAGTGTTGTATTCATGCAGAGGTGAGTTGCATGCTGGGACGGGCAATCTGGTCCAATGGCTTTTGGACTGGGTGACACAAAGATCTCTTTTAAACCTCCTCCTACACCCAGAGCGGACTTTCTTTATGTTTTGCGTGAACTGTAAAAGTCTGAAATTTTTCTGCATTCATTAGCTCCTGCCCGCGCGGCCTTAATGTCTCCCGATAGATTTATTCCTTTTTATGAATGCACCAGCTCTGTGAACACAGAGCTCAGTTATTTCTGTGGAGGTACAATGAACACATTGGCCTCTTGGAGATGAGAAACACAACATGACCATTACAAGGAGTCTCGCAATAAGATTCTTATCTGAGACGAAGTGTTTCCACTACTCTAATATCGGCAAAAAGGGGGTTAAAGCAACACGCAGTTATATCTCATGCATAATATTTTCCCCAGCCCTGCTATTATGCGTCTAAAATGGGAGAAGAAATACTGTAAGAATGTGCCGCACCGGCCGGGGGAAGGGAGGGACGTTGTCACACACACAACGACCCACATGTCCAATTTTGGGATAAGAAATTAGAGGGTAGGATGGGAGCCGGTTTGCTGCTCAGCTCTGGGCTTTGCAGACATATGGTAATAATCTGAAGCAGCTTTGAGCACGCGGCTTCCCTTTTAATGAAGAGAGCAGTCGTGCAGCATGAGAACTGGCCTGCAAACACAAGGGCCAATTTCCACCTACTGTAGAAACAAAGGGGGAAGCAGAGGAGGTATTACACAGCCTCACTTTCATCACCTTCCATCACATCACCTTTTAATGAAAAGAGGGGCAAGGAAAGTACCTGCCTTTATTATGGCCTTGATGTATTTCGATCTGATCTCACACAAAACATATGAACTCTATGATGGGATCTTTATATTAAAAATGCCAATATCTGGCAGCTGTGTGTAAGCCCAAGGATGAATTGTATCACATGGTGTAGCTCCAGTCATCTTAGTTTAATAATCACCACCAGAATGGAGGTGAATATAGTTTTCCAATACATGCTTTTTATTCCAGATTTCAAAACACCTGTCAAGTTTGATTGTTTTCCTCTCTTTGAGAGTGTGAATCCAGAAAGGTAGTATTGTCCTTTAAAGTTATGGACCTTATAAGAGGGTCAAAAGTAAATGCAGAAGAGGCAGAGGTACTCCTAGACTTTCTCTCTCGTAGGGTTCAAGCTCCACAAACCCTGGATCCTGTACTTCCCATAATGCAACTCAATCCTTTAATTAGACGGTTCCATGCCTCGTAAATTAACGCCCTCATCTTTCAAAACCGACACCGCCTGTTCATTAAGCAGGCCTCGTGAAATGACATATACAATAGAATTACCAATGAAAATCCACTTGGTGTAACATGGCACATTCTTATACCCATCTAAACTAGAGAAACAACTTTAAATGGCTTAAGATTTTTGCTTAATGCACCGCCTTAGATAACACCCAGCAGCATGGGGAAAACATCATCTTAATACAAGTTCAAATCATGCATCCTTCAACGGTACAATCTTAAAAACAACATATTGTCTACTGACATTGGCTCACTAAGAAGATACATTCACTATGTTGTCAGTATCTTCTAGTGTTATTAAGATTAAAAGGAGCGCAACCCAGTGTTGTGCTATTATTATTCCCAACAAACAAAATAAGCTCAAGGACATAAAAGGAAACATTTTGGAAATTACACATATAAATGAACGCTGAGGGTTTGAAGAGTCTCATTTCTCGTAAATGGTCATCTACAGCCAGGAGGGTCAAATTCAGGGAGACATCCAGCATGGCTAGACAGTAGACACTAGTATCTAACTTGTCATTCAACTCTTGGCAAAAAGGTAACTGAACTTATTTCCCAGATTATCAGAGACTTTTTCGAGTTGGCCAGTAAACACATATAATATTTGAAATAAAAAATGGTTTTCCTTTACTGGGCATCACTATAACAAAAACTAAAGTCACCTATAATTGAGTCTAAGTGTGAGACAGGAATAGCATGCTGCGCCTGAATGAACTTGCCTCTCCGGAGAATCACACTAAAGTATTAATGGTGTGTTGAGAAATGAGCATGAGAGCGAGTGCAGTACAACAAGACTGTAAATGAGCCTGTTGGAGGGGGTGCGCTGTGGGGAGAAAAGTGTGTGAGGCAGAGTGTTGACAGAGGGAGTGCAGCTGAAGGCTTCTGCGTGCCCATGTGGAGGAGGTTTTGGGTTATATTTAGCAAGGTAGGCCCATCAAACAGGCCGAGGTTAACCCTTCACCGGCAGCTAAAACACTAGGGGAAGATTTCTCTGTATGAAAGACAAAATGCAAATGACTCATTTCAGTTTAATGGAAGAGACACTGTAAAAACTCCTTCCAGCCAGACTGTCTGCAGCTCTATCTTTCAGATGTAATAAGTACAGCCTGCGCCCGGTCATTAATTCATCTGAATAACTACCATCTTGCTGCTGAAAAAACTCAGTCTAGCCATGCTAGCAGTTTTGTGATGGCTACTTTACTCCGAGCTAAATGCTAATGTCAACCTGCTAACATACTCACATTAGCTAGTTATCATTAGTTGATCAAGATTAGATTCATCTGTATTCATTATCATAATCTTTTATACATGTAAGAGTATTTTTGAAGGAAAATGGCAAACATTAGCTTGCTCAAGCTGCTCAATTTTTTTTGCTATCAGTTTAGCACCGTTAGTTCAACATAACAAGGAATTTGAAGATGCTGCCTTGAGCTTAAGGCTATTCATACCGTTAAACATTATCTATACATCTATAAGAAAAATTGCTAGTTGCAGCAAAGGTATAATAATTAACACAATGTTTGTATCTATAGCAAGTTTCTTCGTTTTTTGTGAAATGTCTGTATGTGTATTAGCATGCGGTAATTAGCACAAAACACAAAGTTAAGCTAAACATGATTAGCATGAGTTCTGAGTGTAACTGGTATTCAATTAAAGTATTGGACAAGTTAAAATGATGACATGGAAGGGTTACTATAGTTCAACCCGAGGGGGCTATTAACGTCTGCTCCACATTTCATAAAAATTCCTCCACAACTTGAGATATTTCAGTTTGACTGACAATGAACCACCAAAAGCAGTTTAGTACAGAGCTACAACTACCAAACTTTCCTAGACCCAAATCCAGGAATGGAAACAAACAAAACAGGTTGCTTTTACCATATTATCAACAGATGTTTCCATATATTTACATTTTTATAAACAATGACACATCAACCATCAAAAAAGTGCTGCATGAAGAAGCCACTCTGCAGGAGCATCCCCATCCAAGTGAATTACTGTGAAGCATCGTGTAATTTAAATATCCATCCTTAAACCAGATCAACAACCACTCTTCAACTTGTTGATATGAATAATCCCATAAATGAAACAATCTGGTTAAAATTGCAGTGGGGGCTGACATTGAGAAGCCAATAACAGAGTCAACAGGAATCAAAAACACTTATTCCCGAAAAGTACAGTTATTGTCATGTGGAGGGCTGCAATACATATAAACAGCCATTTAGCCAGGGTGGAGGTTAGGAGTGTGAGATAAACATCTGCGTTTTTTAAGAAGGTGTGTGTGACCTTAGCATAGCCCCTCTAATTATGAGCTGCACAGTATAGAAGCAGTTCATGCATTTAGACACAAGTCAATGCGATGATATTTGTTAGATTCTAGTCAAAATGTAAAGATTAACTCTGCACAATGACAAGATAAACAAGCACTGTATTAGGTTGAAGTATTTCTGTACCCAAATGAAAGGAAAATGCAAAGCACAGCCCAACAGTTTCTTCCTTGTTTGTTGATGCAAAACAGCAAAGTAGGACGAGGAGAGAGAATAATATCCCTCGGGGAAAACAGCACACAATCAGACATTTGAACTCAAGAAAGATTTATTGTTAAGCAATGTCCCTCAAAACTGGGGAGACAAGTTATAGAAACCGCTGCAAATGAGGGTAATACGAGCCTAACAGTTAAGAGTAGAAGAATAGTCTCGTCTCCTTTACTAAAAGGCCATTTCTAAGTCTTCTAGGAGTCCTTTGTAAGAGAGAAAGGGATGATCGGAAAAGTTACGTCAGGGAGAAGAGAGGGTAAATCGGACCAAAACTGCAAAACATACTGAAGTGACGCCTAGAAGGCCACTAACCTTTTTATACCCGTGTGTTGTAATTTTCACCTGGAGGAGAGGAGAGGAGTTAGCCAAACTCCTCTCAAAGGAAGGGTTTGAAATAATAGGAAATATGTGTACTTGCTTTATGGTTCAGTAGTTGCAGCTCTAGACGATATTCTGACACATATTTTGCACTGATAAATTAGGTAAAACTCTAAATATGTGCAAGTGTTTGTGAATTAAACACTTGTAAAAACAAAGATGGACAGTATTTGAGCCAAAGATCTTGTTTCTTAACAAAATATTGAGATTGTCTCAAAATGGACTCTTCAATTAAACAATAATAAATAAATTGTTGCAGAATAACTGATTTACTAGATTTAGCCCCAATTTACAATTCAGTATACCTAGATGCTCATTGATCAAAATACTCATAGCTCAGAATTCTGACATCTAGAGAGAGAAAAAGTAATGAAAACAACGATTATAAAATATATTAACATATAAAAGGAAAAAGAACAAGAACAATGGTATTTTGATGGCTTCAATATGCTTGTTTTTATCCAAATGCACTTTATATGTTGCATCTACTTGTGCATGAAATGTCACATGACCTTTTGTACTTCTTGCTGGAGTGAAATCCAAATAGAGGAAGTACATTACAGAGATGAAGAGATTCAAGGACGGAAATTATCTTTCAGACACAAGGACGAGGATCAGAGAGTCCCTGCATCATCAGTGCTTCATTTGTTTTCCTATTACAGTCTGTAACACATTCAACCAGAGAAAGAACGAGCTGCATTGCAATGTACACCAGTATGGACTATGGGGAAATGCACATCTCTGTTTTTAAGACTAAGAGTACAGTTAAATAACCACTAGAGCCATGACAAAGTTAAACAGCTACATCAAATGCTGTGCAGGGCCTTTATAAACCAACTGATGGTTGTCATGTCATTTTAAATAAGTTGCAACATTGCACATGAAGCTGGATAGTCAGTCCTGAGCAGTTGTAGCGAAAGAGAGAAAAACAAAAAGCAGAACAAAAACGGTGACCCGGGGCGCCACCAGGAAAAAGGCAGAAATGCACAGAGTGGAAAAGAGAAAAGGAAATTACTGTCGGGGAAAAATAAGTGGAACAATGGAGAGACAGTCTGAAGAAGGAAGTTTGAACTGTAACAAGCCACGAGCCAAGGGAAAATCACACACACACACACACACACACACACACACACACACACACACACACACACACACACACACACACACACACACACACACACACACACACACACACACACACACACACACACCACACACACACACACACACACACACACACACACACACACCACACACACACACACACACACACACACACACACACACACACACACACACACACACACACACACACACACACACACACACACACACACACACACACACACACACACACACAGTCTAGTCAGACTGCAATTTGGAAGTAGAAAGACGAAACGCTGCAAATGTTACCTCCTGCAGATAAAACCTGCTCAAAGAACTCAATTTAGTAGCTGTTTTGGTGCTTTCAACTATTTGACATGACTTTCATTATCAGATGGGAGTTTTCCCATGAAATTATAGACTCCATGGCATGAGCTCAATGTGATGTTCATAAAAACCCCAGAGCAGTTACTCAATGGACCCAATGGTGAGACTTTACCAACATTCATTTAATCTATAAGGCAACATGTTCATAAATGTTGTATGTGACGGGACTACGGATGGAAATTAGCTCAAAGCTAAAATCCGGCTCATTTACATTTGAAAGCATTATTTTGTTTAAAATGTTCATTAATGTGCACTGTCCCGGTTCAAATAAACGATTAAACAAACAAACATGGTTTTCGAAGTTGTTGAGGTGCAAAGACAGAGGCAGATCATGTGATATATTGAAAGCAGTCACTAAAGGGACTGTGATGTTTGACCGTTTCCTCAAATGCTATTCAATAATGACCTCTGAACTGCTTCCTAGGAGCCAACATGTTTGGGAAGCACAAAGGAAATGGACATTTAACACAATCGTGTGATCAATAGCTCCGCAACAGCAAAATAAAGAGACATTGTCTGTTCAAGAATCAACATGGAAGTGTGCACAAAATGGAAATCTAGAGATCTGGTCCAAGCAAACTTCCTCTGCTCATGAAGATCCCGAGATAAGATGGAAAAGACCAGAAAAGCGGACTTTGTGATAAAAAATGTTTGACAAATTATGTAGGAATGGAAGATTTGGATTTTAAATTAAGTTTTCGGATAAAAATTGGACCAATTTCTTGGCAAAAAACCTGTCGATTTTTCAGAACAGCTGACAAAATTGGCCTTGCTCAGAGACCTTTTTGTCTTACCTACGGTTTCCAAGGTCAAGCACAAATATTGAACCTTAGTTTTAAAGCAAACATTTGAAAGACATTCTTCAAGTGCTGGGAAACATCTAAAATCACATGCATGGCATACTCCATCTGCTGATGAAGCTCATGGATATTATAGAAAGCTCCAGAACAGCTACTAGGCTAAACTATTGGATACGTAGACAATTTGACAGCAGTATTAACCTCCACCAATAGATTATAGCAAAAATAACTCAATAAAAACATCTCTGAGCATCCAATTATGAAAATAAAGGCTCTGATACTCAACTAACCAAACCACATTCATGAAATCACTCATTTAAACCAGAGCTTCGTGTAGACTTTCTAACAGATGTCCTCTTTTATGATGGCCGACACTATAACATCCTAATAGTAAATCAAAAGAGAAACAGCCGAGGTTTCTAGACTGTTTTTGTTTTTTCGGAGGGTGGACAGAGACCAGACAAGACATCTGGTCCCAGATTAGACCAGTGTGTTTAAGACAGGCTTAAGACTCCGGTGGCCTGGAACATTGAAGGTTTCCAGACCCAACCAATTAAGGCTGCTAAACTTTAACTCCATGCTTACTTCACTTACTGTATGTATCCGTGCCAGCAATGCATGCATCACACATGTAAACGCCTGAGAGAGGGCTACACATGTGAGGGTGCTGCGAGTAAAACTGAAAGAGATTAGTGGACTAAGAGAATACTAATTTGCAATTATTTGGATCAGTCTTTAATCGTTCACTTTTTAAAGCACAAAAATGCCAGAAAGGTCACTGGGGCGAACTTTCTTAAGTGTTCATTTAGGTCTTTCTCTAGGTTTTTGGAAATAAAAAAACATTTTAAGTGCTTCTTGGGGAAATAGTTGTTAGTTGCAGCCCTAAGAAAGCCTAACATACCAAATTGTTCACTTTGATGTGAGTTATGAGCTGGGAAAGCGAGAAGGGAACACAGATGGCAAGCCTTGGGAGGAAAAATACAATAAATAGTGTTGGTTTGGAGATTTACAAGATGTAATATATATCATCTGAGCTGTACCTAGACCCTTCATCATGAGGGGAAGTTCAGATCAGAGTGTACTGGGATAATTGCTCAGGTCACTTGCCAAATCCAGCCTGTAACTTTGATGGGGGGTAGGTATTAAACAAAGATCTGGGATCAAAGTAATTCCCCTTCCTATCCATGAGCAACTCAGAGTGCCCTACAGACGGTGCTTCTGACAGAACAAAGCACTCAGGTGACTCATTGAGGCTGTTATCCAAAAGCTTGACATTAATAATGATGTTTACTTACTGATTCGTAGTCTGAGTCCAAGCCAGCTCCTTGGTGGTGATTTGTGCAGAACTGAATTCATGGTCCACTTGTTTGGCACCATCTATGCATGCAGGAAGAAAAAAAATCCCTTGCACCAACAGCAGCTGTGTTGCAGATCTGTGTGTGGCAGGATCAATGCTAATCACCCCAGCGATGTTTAATTAGCTCTATTAGCTTATCTTTGGCATCCTCCTTTCTGTGGTCGCCCTCCTTTTAAAGCCTGCTGCTCAGCCTTGTTAGGATATGTGGTCGGCACACAAAGCTCACATCGCTTTGAATGCACGGGAAAGAGTGAAACAACAGCATCCACGAAAAGTTAACACTGATCTAACAACCACTAGGTTCAAGCTGCACGTTGGAGTGTGTGCTAAACTGTAAATAACCTGTTGTTGCTGCACACATGAGAACAAAAATCTCCTCGACGTCCGACGTGTGTTGCTGAAGCCCCCTTGGTGTAGAAATAGAAATACGAGGAGAAGAACACCTTGTTCAGGGTGTTTAAATCGGCACATCCATGGATAGGCTTCCGAATATGAACTGTACACACTGTGCCGGGGAAGTTGAACACATTTTGTCCGCTGCTTCGTCTCGTCGTCCTCTCTGATCAACCATCGGCTCTCCATTCATTCACACAACCTGGATCCACAAAGACTCGTTGCAGTTCCCCTCTTTGTGCGCCTGGTGGCCTCTAGGGGCGCCATAGAGACATAGACAAAACACACACACACACACACACACACACACACACACACACACACACACACACACTAGGGTCCATTCATTTTTATCCAAAGAATATCCAGATGTCTGGCAACCAAGTTATCTTGAAAAGGTCCAAAACATAAAAATATATTATTAATTATCATTGAGTGATTGAAAGCAAAGTGTTGGAAGTATCTCAGATCCTTTACTTATTTAAAAGTACAAATACTATAGTCTTAAAATACTCCACAACAAGTAAAAGTCCTGAGTTCAAAATGATACTTAACTGAAAGTACATATTAGCATTAGCATCAAAATGTACTTAAAGTATCAAAAGTAAAAGTACTTGTTATTGAATTGATCTTTTCACACTAGTAAATTATTATGGTCATTATATACATGTATATGGTTATGTATATACTGTATATAAGTTGTATTTACAGTTTGTTTTATTTTTACAAGATGTAAGGAGTTAGATAAGTAATAACCAATACATTTGACACATGCTAAGCTAGTCCTTCATGTTGCTTCTACTTTGTTGCCTGATGTAACTGAGGACCTTTATTAAAGTGAATCAACTGAATACACATAAAGTGGTGGAAATGGGGGTTAAATGGGTTAACAGCTGATTATTTGGAGACTAATGGCATTGCACTATTGTTATGTGGTTTCAGAGAATCAAAGCAATTCATGAAACAGTGGGCTGAATCTCTCCTCACATGTTCTTTTGAATTGAACAGAGGGATTTGAGTTATAATGGCACGCTGCCTCTGCATTGTTACTTTACTCAGCACAATTGTGTTTGCAGGCAACATACGCACTGTTTGTTTGGGAGGGGGGACGTTACATAAGTGAGGCACAGACCAGTTGATACACAAGGTTTATTGTTCAAAACAGAGCTACACAACACAGATGTCTGCATGACTGAGTGTGTTTATACTTTTTAGGGCCTTAAAAAGACAACTGATTCTGCCACCAATCCTGTTTTGGGAAAAAATCCACTATTTAGATCTTGGAAACGTTTTGTTTCTTTGCTTAAAATAGAAATTGAACAGTTTTTATTTGCATACATGCCTTCTCATTCAAGCTTTACCCCCAGATAAGCAGTTAAGTAACTACTAAATTAAGAGAAGTGTGAAGTAACAACATATTTCAGGTTATACTAGCCTTTCATAACATTCATCATTTGAATTTGTATTCAAAGCCTTTTCACAGATGTGTGTTGTTATTTCTGCTTATTCATGTTCGTGCCGGCCGTCTCGTGTCACCCCCACAGAGGGGTTTCTCTTTGGTTTGCATGAGGTCTGCATGGGAAAACATCTGACCTGACAAAGCCAAAACAATGACACTGCCAAAATGTAGCTGTGTTGTGTTTGTGTGCTCCCCAGCCTCCATAAAGAGGCGGGGAGCAGCAGACAAAGAAGAGCGAGGGGGGCAGACAGAGAGGGGATGTTAAAAGAGCCCACTTAACAAATTAGCAATTCTTCACTGTGTGAGTGGATGTTTACGTCCCAGTACTCCTAATTTTCAAGTAAGATCATTTGAGGCCAGTTTAGGTAGTTACAAGACATGGGGTTTGTTATTTCTTTAATTAGAATTTCTTCAATTTGAATATGAAAGAAGTTATTCTGTTTCACAGGCTAATATGTTTTAATTGCTGCCCTAAAACTTATTGTAAGTGAACATCTGCTGTTGTTCAAAATCTCAAAATCCATTTGCTGCCCCCTTGAGGTACAACATGTAGAACCATTAGTCTTTGATGAATCTTTTACATCCCACATAGGCTTAAAAAAGTAAACAAGTTGCATTTACAAAACACTTTTAATGACCCACCGGTGCAAGAACACGTTGTCGTTAAGACAAGACCAAATGTACAGCAGTTAAAGCAGTAAGCCAAAAAAAGAAGAGCGATATCATTTCACTGGTATTTAAGCACAATACTGACAACATGGGCTTCAGATTCACAGTAATCCTAATCCATTAAATGGTTGAAGTCGACATGGATCTATGACTATATGACACAGCACTTGAAATCAATAAAACCACAAAGTCTGAGCAGAAGGTGTTTTTTGTTTAATATCCGGCAGCTATTTGTATTGATTACAACACAAAGGAGAGACGACAATAAAGAGTTTTAAGTACAAAGTGTGATATTATTGTCAAGGAAACGCACTCCTTCACTGTTCCTTCAGATGTTCGTACAGTAAGAGGTTGTACGTCCACCAACAGGAAGGCAGCCATCTCTTCCTGCAGAGTCTGTGACGCTGGCTGCTCCGTCTCACTGAATCTTGAAGTAAAAAACTGTCCATCTCAACCTCAGGTCCGTACAGGGAAAGGCCAATCCTTACTGCTTTGGGTGGGAAACAGCAGGTAAGAAGGGTACAGAGAAATGATGTATAAGAAATGTCACTAATTCCCCATTTGACTGGGTCTGGTCAGTCCCTTGAAGACTCGCAGCTTTCCTGCACCGGTGAGATCAAAACTGTAGTCTTTAGTGATGTAGGGCATCTCTCCATCAAAGCCAGGCTGGAACAAGGACAAAAGGTAGCATACGTCATGAGAAAAGTTTCAGTTTCAAGGCCTTTATTGTCATGTGTGTGCATAGCTACAGGTCAATAAAATAAAATAGATATAATAGAAACAGAATATGATAGAAACTGTGCAGAATAGTCTATATATAGTACTTGACATATTGATATATAGGCTAAGATATATGTGAGTTGTAAACAGATGAATGTTATGTATGTTAAGCACATATGTAATGATATTTGACATGCCAAAGATAGGAAATGAAAGAGATGGACCGGAGAAGTGTTCTGACCTGTGTTGTGAGGATACAGGAAGGCAGGGATATCGCTCCCAGGAGGAGACAGTTGACGTTACGAAGGATGGAGGGATCTACAGGCGTCAGTAAAAAGTACAGACCTCGCGCCAAGTCGATACCTCGAAGCACACCTGGAACACATTAGCATGTAAAGATATACTGAATTTAACGATTGAATTTAAAGGTCTCCTATTATATTATTTTTAGGCATATATTATAGGTCTCAGATATATAAAAAACATGTATATCTAGTGTTTTGCTCAAAATACCAAACAGATCACCCATTCTAGCATTAGAACTCTTTAGTTCTCATGAATTAAGTACAGATCGCGTTCACACCGGAATAAGTTCCTGGGGAGGATTAGGCAAATGAAGCCGCTGACGTCACTTCTTCTTCTTTGAGGTTACTGGCAGGCCTCAAACAACTTGAACTACTGAAGCCTTCCGAGTAAATCGCCAGAACGCCGACACCTCCTCATCTCCACTGCTCCCATGTTTTATTTTGTGTTGCCATAAGTTAGTCTCTCTGCGTTTGTGCGCTGGGCTAATGCTAATAATGCTAATGCGAGGATAGTAAAATGGCGGCTTCACAAAACTTTTTGGGAGTTTCACGGGGCGTGGTTTTCAATCCGCCCAGCCAATCAGAAATAGGAACCTTTTTCTCCCACGAAAGTACCTGCTCTCTAGCAGGGACGGAAAAGGGGGTAAAAAGGTTCTCATTAACTAATTTTAGTTCCGGATTTTGTTGGAGTGAACGCAACATTTCGGAACTATATCGGAAGTAAAGTGGGAAAAGTACTGCGGTGTGAACGCGCCTTATGCCTCATACCCCTCTATTTCAGCCCTGGGTCCGTAGCTTTAAACAAAACAAAAAAATGAATACCTTTTTTTTTTTTTAAGAGAGAAGAGAGCTAAACGCTGCCGTGATTAAACACCATATTATGTTCCAAACCACATCAAGGATTAATTGAAATATTTATGCAAGAACTAAATGAGACTATTGAATGTGAGGTTTGGCTGAAGATAGATTATTCCTTCCTGATCATGAGACATTATTGTTTGCCCCTCTGAGCTCACAGAGTTGAAGGGTCACCTACCGAAGCCCACGCAGGGGCAGATGGGAGCCTGACTCAGCAGCACGGGGCCTCCCTTGCTGCTCACTTTCTCTCCCAGGCAGCAGAGGGCCACCAGACTGGCGTTAGCAGCGTAAAACATGTGAGAGGGCACCACCTCGCAGTGGATCACACCCAGAGCCACCGCTGATTGGGGTACCTGCGGGCAGGAGGAAGAATGGTTAGGCACTTATTCATGTTGATGGTTCATTTGTACACAAACTGAAATATGAAAATTAGAGTCATAATTAAATGGGAGAAGACCAAATACTCCTGCATCAAATCCTACTGTCTCAGAGGTTGTATAACCTGACCATGTAAGATTAAACCCATTGTTAAACTGTTACATATGTACAATGAAGCTCAGCATTTCAACGTGTTACAATAGCATGCAAACCATGGAAAATCCAACCTACAGTTTCTACAAAGTACTACAGACTTAAAGCCATCTTCGGCGTGTAAAGTTGATTCAATTAAAAATAAAGATGAATGAAGGCAAATATTTGTGTGTAATGTTTGAACGAGAAACATTGGACCATGCATAAAAAAAGCATAGATCTCAAAAAGAGAAGGGGTGATTTATGCCAAATGAAGCCATTGTCTTATTTCCATCAACAGTTCCTGGCATTTACACTCATACCAATTAAATAACACTTTAAATATTTGATAGTCTAGATCAGTGCTTCTCAAAGTGTGGTCCGCGGACCACTGGTGGTCCGTGAGCGCCCCCTAGTGGTCCGTGAGTATATTGGTAACATTTCACATTTGAAAGAAATACATTTATTTAAGTTTTTCGCACTCTCGCGGGAATATCTTCGCAATGGAACGAGCTTAAGTTTCACTTTCGATTGCATGAAATAGCCCAGATAAACACCTTCATCACACATGTTGCCACTTGTTTGTACCATTTTCAAGCGATTTGTAAAAAACTATGTGTTTTTGGATATTTGTGGAGTTAGGTGGTCCGCGAGTGTTTTTTTATTGGTTAGGTGGTCCTTGGTATGAAAAAGTTTGAGAAACACTGGTCTAGATCAGTGGTTTTTCCCAAGAGCCCCCCCAAATGACTCCTGTTTGAAGGGCCGCCCCCCTCAAATGCTCAAAAATGCTACAACTACTGTCACAAACTGGATGAATGTGAAGTATTTTGTTAAAGGAAGATGAAAGCGTAATTAAGGAGCACTATCGGAGTGACTTTGATGGTTATTGGACTCAGGATTAATTCATTTGGATTCCCGCTGTATGAAGAAATTAAAGGACGGCGCAAGTGGAAACAATTCACAAAGGGATTAAACTGTTTAAAACACATGCTCAAAGTAAGCCAGATTTTGCCGATGTGTTTATGTGGATTCAAAAGTCATAAATAATCTACAAAATGGAGGAGACCGATCTGATCGGAGCAACTGTGAAAAATAATCCAACTGAAACCGGCATGGACAATGACTATGTTTTAAAAATGCCCTTATCCAGAAAAGCCTGGTTTGGACACTTTACGGGCAGAAGAAATATTTCTATTACATTTCTGTCTTTTTATGCCTTTAATAGCTACTAACTTGAATTTGTATTCAAATGAATTTTATATTATATATATTATAGTTTTATATTGTATTGTAATCAAGAGACAAGGCTTTTAGTGACAATCATGTATTGAGTTACAATTATATGTAAAAAAAAAAAAATGTAAATATGATATTTGGCCTCAAATCATCTGAGGCCTGGCGCCCCCCCCAGGTTGGGAACCACTGGTCGAGATGAGTACCACTCTTGTTTGTAGAGTTGAGAGCGTATTCAAGTAAAAAAAAAAAGATAAATTAATACAAATATTTGTGTGCAAGGTTTGAATGAGAATTATTGTCAACAAATATACTGTATTTTAGTTCAGTGGTTCTCAACTGGTCAGGCCTCGGGACCCACTTTTTTCCTTTGTCAATAGATCGCGACCTGAAATTTTGAACCACTCAAATCTATTCAACAAAAAATGGTGCTGTAATATATACGCTTTTCAGCATACAATATTAATTAAAGTGAAGTACAGTGCATATATCCCTTATACCCCTTCACAGAAATAAAGTATGCTTTTAAATAAGGTTTAATGAGATGATAGAATCAAAGCTGAACTGTATCACATAAAAAAGGCACACATGCTGAAAACCCAACCCCAGAAGGGGGGTCTGGGGGGATTCTCCCCCAGGAGATTTTTAGAAATGCTAACATATAAACTACTCATTCTGGTACACTCTGAGAAGAACATAAATACATCTATTACTACCCGACATTTTAATAATATTTGATGCCATTGTTTGTGTTTCACTTTGTTCTGAGGCTGAACTTGCTGCTCCTCACAGAGAGAAGAGTAAAGAGGAGAGAGTCTGTGTGACTTACTTTAAATTGTGGGTAAGGGTAGATAGCTCCCATTGTTCTGTGACCTGTCAATCATCAAACCGGGGGTCATATTTCATTATGTGTTCATTTTTATCTGAAGTTGTACCCATGGATGTAAAGAGTAGTTCTACCGCAAAGTTATTCTCCGGACCTCCGGCAACAATCTTGATTCTGATTGGCCAGAAGACTAGAAAAAATATCAGCAAAGATGTTTTATTGAGAAGATGATCACTACGGGACAGAAGTTTTCAAAACCGTTTATGGTCTCCGGGACTTCCAGTCCAACGCCTACTGCATGCACAGCGTTAGAAAATCGGGCCTTCAAAATAAAGGTTTGACTTTTTTTCTTCACTCACACATCTGCGACTCACTCGAAACGGGTCAGCAACCCACTTTTGGGCCGCGACCCACCAGTTGAGAACCACTGTTTTAATAATAATAATAATTCTGCTGCTCTGTACAAGAAGGGACAGAGCAGACTCTTTCTGCTGCGGAGACTGAGGTCTTTCGGGGTGCAGGGGGCACTCCTTCAGACTTTTTACGACTGTTGTGGCATCAGCCATTTTCTATGGTGTGGTCTGCTGGGGCAGCAGCATCTCGGCTGCTGACAGGAAGAGACTGAACAGACTAGTAAGGAAGGCCAGCTCTGTCTTGGGGAGTCCTCTGGACACTGTGGAGGTGGTGGGAGACAGGAGAATGGCAGCCAAGCTGTCATGCTGGACAATATGTCCCACCCCCTCCAGGACACCCTGTCCTCACTGTGCAGCTCCTTCAGCGACAAGCTGCTGCACCCCCGCTGTCTCACGGAGAGACAGGTCCTTCCTTCCTGCAGCGGTTTACAACCAGCACAGCCCCTAGTAGACCCCCCCTCCCCTACACACACCACAACACAGACTATATCACCCCTTGCTGCTAAATACCAATCAACTATGTGCAATATGTGCAATATATATATATATATATGCCGTTAATAACTGTGTAATTTATACCTGGCTGCTAAATCCTTAGAACCGTAGTAATCAGCAGCGAACCGCTTCAACACGTGCATTTTCGGTTTATTCACGGCATTCATTTTGTTATTCTACAGTATTGTTGTTTTATAGTTATTTGTTAATGTAACTCAATTTGTGTTCTTTTAAATTGAAAAGGATATTGTGTTTGTTGCTTTCGTATATGTCTTAAGTGTAATTTGGCTTGGCTTCCTATTTTGTATGGACATGCTTTTATTTTGAAGGAGAGTCGGCGCTGTTGACAGGAAGTTGTTGTTGCTATGGAAACAACGTGACGGAGATTAACGGAGAAAAAGTAATATCTACATATAAAGACGGAGAAAGTAAACGATTAAGTGTATGGTTAAGTGTTAGCCCCCCCCGAAGAGACAAGCTCTTACGTTGATATTGGAGTTTTCAATATATAAATAAAAAATAAAAAAATAAAAAATATCCGAATAACGAAATTGAAACCCGAATAGTACTCCAACGAACGAATATTCGGATATTCGGGTACAGCCCTAGTAAAATTCTAGCAAAAAAAAAATATCTGTGTGTACAATCATGGCTCTCACATACCTGGTAGGGGGTTAGGGTGTGCAGAGGTCTGATTGGTCCGGGGTCAGGTGACTGCAGCTGACTCAGGTAGGCCAACAGAGAAAGCTCTCTCAGCTCATTGGTGCGCTGGTGCTTCCTGTCAAATACAAAGGACACACATATATAATAAATAACGTTTTCAAGGTTAATTAATTGTCCTTTTAAGAGGATGAGGGTTGCACAGCAAGATTCAAGATTCAAGATGCAAGGCTTTATTGTCATGTGCACATTAGCTACAGTATAGATATGGCAATGAAAAACTTGATTAAAATGCAGGTTGTTTTTATTCACTTTTACCTTTATATGTCAATGTGCTGACTGAGGTGTACTTACGCTGTTCCTTGCCTCCCGGCTCCCTGGAACTCTGATTGTACGATAACGTGAGTGTAACTTTTGGGGGGGCTGTGGCTCTCGGTGAACTCGTCCAGAGCGGTCACAGCAGGGGGGTGCGTCTGGTGGCCGTGCGCCGTCCTCAGAAACTCTGGAGTCATGGAGGGACACTGAGTGACCCCGCTGTGACTGAGCTGGACCACGTGTGAGACGGGGAAGAAGCGGATCATGTCCACCAGCAGCTGAAACCCAAATCCTGTGGACAGACCCCAAACAAGCACATCTTCAGACACTGTGTACAGAGAGAATACTTATATTTAGTCCCAGAGAGGAGCCTGAGCTGACCTTTGACCCAGCCCATGGTGTTGATGACGACGGTGGTCTCTCTGCTCGGGGACCGTTTGCGCCACAGGGTCTTCAGAGACTCCAGGTACCGCTCCAAGTCCGTCTCACATGACGTGTGACCGAAGTGGATCATGTGCTCTGGGGGGGTCTGATGTGTGAAAGGAGGACCTGGAAGATAATTCAATATAAATCCACTAATCACGTTTTAAACAATTAGTAGAGGAAAAACAGAAGTGGGGGGACTTTTCAGATAAAACATTAAAAGGAATAGTTCGAATTTTTTTGGAAAATATTTTAAATATTATTATTATGTCTTTATTAGGAGAAGAGGTGATTTAAGCCAAATTAAGCTATTCTCTTATTTCCATCAGCAGTCCCTGGGTCACACACGTCGCAATTAAATAACACAATATTTCAGTCTAGATGAGTATCACTCTTATGTCTGTACGATTAATATGAAGTTACAGCACAAAAAACAGTCTAGTTAGTACATAACCCCTTACATATTATATTTTCCATTTGACCTAGTATCATTTGTACACACATAAAACCAACATACAACTTATTGAGCTTTATTGGTGCTGGTCGACAGAAAAATAAATATTTCCTCTTGTTTCTTTGCAAGAGAGCAAACTCAAAGTTTTTACCAGGAAATGTGACAACTATTCCTTTAACTATTCCAACCCATATTATTTCTTACTATAAAGGAAGATGTCAACTATGCATGTTTTATACAGCATTGTAAAGGCTTCAGAGTAGGAGGATGATCAAACTTACCCAGAAGTGGTTCTGTGACATTCGCCAAACAAAGGCATCCAGCCGGAGTGAACTCTGTCTGACCGAGGTCACCTTCCAGGTAATCTACACTACCAGTGCTGCAAACACACACACACACACACACACACACACACACACACACACACAACACAATTATGTCTTTATTAAGTTTCATTTCGAAGCACTTCGATGTTTAAAAAAATATAAAAATATGAGCAAATGTATTAGAATGGAACTTACTGGTTCAGTAAGGTGTTGATGAGGGTGCGGATGAACGTTGACTTGCCAACATTTTTGGATCCACATACGAGGATGACTGCACAACCATCCAGGTCCCCTGTGAAAGACAGACATGTGTTCAGATCAGTCTATGGTTCAGATATGCTTACATCAGGGGCGTCCAAACTTTTTTCACTGAGGGCCACATACACAGGGTGTATGCAGGAATCCTGAAGTCACATGTAAAACCTTTTAAGACCTTTTTTAAGACCCTTTCCATACATTTTAAGACCTCATCGCCACTTTGAGTTTTAACCGGTTACCTTGGCAACACACTTTACCTCACATTGACTCTATACAGTATGGATTGTCCTTCCTCCTTATCTTCCAACCATTTGGACGCAGACTTGCATTTCCCCATAACAATGTTGTTTAGCAACCGGCGTAAACGGACCGTCGCGAGCTATCAAGCAGTGAGCGTGAGATGTCCTGTTCAGATGACGTCAGATCCAACGGGATGCCATCAATAAACTTCACAGAATCACACGACACACCTACGCAATGATTACATTCAGGCAGACTGTAGAATACAACCTCTTTGGACCATTCACATACTTATTGAAAACAAGCTACAAAATGTAATACCTTGGAAAATGCCGTTTAATACTTTTTAATAGCCTTCATTTTCGCTAAATTGATCTATCAACTTTTAATACTCTTTAAGACCCCGCGGACACCCTGATACAGAACAATATACGAAGGGCTGTGCCGCTCACTAGAGGTATATTGCCATATCAGTTAAGTTATAAGTTAGCAAAATCAATCAAATAAATGATGCTTGACACTTGAAAATGCTTTAAGAAACACAACGGCCTACACCACAGCTTACCGCAGGGTTCCATTTACTTTGTTGGCAGCACATTCTTTAAAACAGAAGCTTCAGATTGATAAGAGGAAAAATGAAGGCTAGATTTCAAGCTTGTTATGTAATTAAGTGACTAAGATTTGTTTGAAAATGTTTTTAACTTCAATTGACTGCATTTATTTGAAAAGTGGGCATATTAAGACATGAATATACTGTGTAATATATTGTTGTGTTACATATATATTTAAGAAGTACCATATATTACAAGCACAAGTTTCATTTGTGGGCCATATTTCATTATACTTTTTGAATTAGCTGAGGGGCGTTTCAAAATGTGCCGCATTTGGCCCCTGGGCCTTAGTTTGGACACCTCTGGCTTCCATGCTTTTACAGTGATCTTGAACATGAATCAAACATGAGACCAAGATAACCTCAGTGTTCAATAACCTTTAGTGGCATATCTAAGAGGAGCTTACCTCTGCAGGCACGGACCACCATGTTGAGAGCCTCTCTGTAGCTCTTTGACATTTTCAGGCCCTCGATGGCTCCCACCAAGGGAATCATCCCCAGACCATTGAGTGGAGTGTCAAGAACAGCGGACATGAGTTCACTCTGCAAACAAACAGGGGAGAAAAGATTCTGTTTAACACGTGCATGAATTTAGAAAAATACCTAAGACATTAACCTATTCATGAATTCTGCTAAGATTCTCATCGTCTCCCAGTTCCAGCTCTATTCCACATTCAGTTTTGATACATTTCTTGTGATCAGGTGAACACTGTCAGTCAGTAAACTCACCACTGGGGGGCTGAACAGTTCACTGAGATCTGTGAAGCTCGACAGGAACCGCGTCAGAGGCGTCTCCATGGGCTCCAGCAGGATGATGGAGGAGTTTGTTGTAACATTTTTTAGCAATTTCTTCCGTGATGCTGCAACATTTAAATTCAAACAGTAAGTACGGATAGAAAACAATATGTTTCTAAAACACAGCTTTGAACGTGTCAGCAACTGAGAAATCCTAATCTGAAATAGGCTAAATTGGTTATAACATGGTTCGAGCTGATTTACCTGATCTCAGGTACTTTTTGAGGATGGGTGAAGCCTCTGTTTTGTCATCTCTGGTCTGATCAGAGTTTTCCAGTGCTCTAATGGTCAGAGGACAATGTGACGCTGGGGAGAAGAGAGGATATGACTGCTGGCCTTCTTCAATGGTGAACCCCATCACCTCCACCCGGCCGTACAGACAGGTCAGGTGGCACTTCCCACGGAAACACAGGGTCTGAGGGAGAGGAAATGTAATGCTTAGTCAAAAAATATATATCTTAGTTGTTAGACCTTTACTTAATTTTCCAAAGCATACCTGATTCTTCTGCATGACGAGCACTGCGTGGTTTCGTCGATCATCTCTCTCTGCACAGTTATGGAGAGACCCTCCCTCCAGTCTAACTGGGATTATATGTTGTATTTCACCTGAGGTCTTAACACCATTCCCATGAATAGACTGGGAGTACTTCTTCCATTCCATGGAGTCATTTGAATCATTGTCCATTTTAAACACTGAGCTTCCATTAGCCTGTGTGGGAGGTTTCTGAACGACAGACTGAGGGGTGTTTGTCTTGGCGTCAGAGACAGGCTTTGCTTTATTCTTTAATCTCTTGACGGAGGGCTTTTTCTTCTGAGACGCTTTGTGCACCACCGCCATTTTGGCCACGACAGGACTGGAGTTGAGCTCAGAGGAAGTGATGGGGGGCCGGCTCCGTTTGCCCCTCACATCCTTCCACTTCTGAGATTTAGCATGGCCCTTCACCTGTGTGGGTTTATGTGCCTTCATGATTCTGTGATCAACAACTACTCTTGTGGGTGCTGATTAAAACAAAAAGGGGGCGGGCTGCAAATAGAGAGAAAGAGACAATTAGCATCTGAAAGGACAGGTGTCACCACTACGTTGACTAGGGTCAAAATGAATAGCTGAAAATTAGCCTTCACTAAGTAACTCAGCAATAACCAATTGTGGAAGATGTTAGTTCTTACACTTAAATAAAGGTAGTACTATTAAAGTGTAGAAATAATGTAAAGTACTGGAAAAAAAGAAAAAATATTTAAATTGTATTTTCGGATCCTGAACGAGACCGCCGCCAGAGCGCGTCTCCCCGTTACCTGCAGAAGGAAGCCATGCGCAGCCCCGCTCTCTTTATCTCCAGGTGACTTTCTGCCGCTTTCCTCCGTGGTGCTGATCGTTTCACCACGGAGGAAAGCACTTCACAAATTGCAGTACCCATAAAGAGCTGTACAAATGCCGCAGTTTTTGCGTGGCTGTGTATTTAGTTGAAAGCCCAGTGGCGATCTGCTCATCGAAATAATATGCTACTAAGGGGCGAACTGGCCACCTGTGTGTTGAACTTTCCTGTCGGCTCCCAGACCGTAGTCGAAGAGGGCAGAAGCAACCAGCTTTAGGTTCAATAACCCACTTTAGCTTAAATGGCACTTCATATCAAAAAGGTTGCCGACCCCTGATCTACATAAATGTAACTAAAAAAGTACTACATAAATGTAGTGGAGTAAAAACACACTATTAACATCTGAATTGTAAAGAAGTAGAAGTACACAGTAACAACAAATGTAAATACTCAAGTAAAGTACAAGTACCTCAAAATTGTGCTTAACTACAGTAGGCTACTTGTGTTAATGTACCTAGTTACTTTACACCACTGTCATTAATTAAAAAGTGGCTAGTAACTTAACCATTTTCCTTTCAAATGTAGTAGAGTATAAAGTAAAAGAAAAATATTTAAAAACCTTAATTCAACACATAGTTTGATTTTGCAGCAGTTCGATAGCAATTGAATGCTAAGCTAACCACAGTAAGACGTACAACGAGGTAGCAACATACGTATTATAATATACTTTAGTATATCAACATGTGGAGCAATATTCAAAAACACACATACAACATACGACAGTATAACTCGCTGTTGTGCAATACATTTTAGAAACATTTAATACATTTCGTCTACCCATCACAGAACTGAAACAACTGACAGTTATGCTAACTGCTATCTGATCTTAATGCATTTAGGAGGAGAAAACTTACCCCCCAATTGTGTAAAGACAACGTACAAATATGAAGTCGACCCGTTGTGATTTTACTAAATAGATACCGTTCTTATTTAGGAAAAGTGAAGCCAATGAAATGGCCAACTGTGCTGCAGCAGTGCTAACAAGCTAACTAACATGTGTGAGCCACAAACAGACGCCGCTTCCAGATGGTCGACTAAAGGCTAGCCCGGAGTTTCATTATTTACATTTAACTACGCAGAACTATTACATTTTATCTGAAATATGAATGAACTCAACAAAAAGAACGAAATGAATGTAGGCACAGATAATAATTATATGTGAGGCCATTACATCGTTACTTATGTGCTTGTAGATGTTTAATCATGGACAACAAGCATTTTTCCCGGAGTTAGGTCGCATAAAAAGCGTCACATCCTCTTCCTTCTGCAGATTTTTAGGGGCCTACAAGAAACGAAAACAAGGTGCATGAAGCGGCTTTGCTACATTTTGTAAACTATCTGCTGGGCAACACGAACCGGCTGCAGCTTCTCAGCAATATAGGAAATAAATCACGATTTTTTCATCCATACTGCAAAGATGATGCAGCTGTCTGGTGCGTACCATGCTAAGGGAGCGTCTTTAAAAATGTGCTCGAAAATAAACGTCGAGCTGCGTAGGTAGCTAGGGGCTTGCAATCATTTTATTTTAGGCAGCCTCTAAAGCAGACATAGGATTATTCCAGGAAAGTATATGTGAGCAGTTTAAATTATATTTTAAAAATGTATATGCTATGTAGCTATCACTGAAATAAATGTAATTCAGTTCGCTTCATTTGTTAAAGTAGATACTTTAACATGATGCATGCAAGTGATTTAAATCTGTCTTAAATATGTAACACTTCAAAATTATGTTCTTTGTTTATGTAATTGTAAGTATTTGCAACATCATGGCTGTTAATTTATCCGAATCAGAATTGTCAACCTAAGGGTGTTTTTTATTTGCATTCTGTGTATTTTGGATTTGCACCTTTGATATGTTTTAGTACTTTTTACATCAACATTGTATAATGATTTCCACCAATATAAATAATGTTATACCTTATTTTATAGTATTAAAGATCTGGAGGATCTACAGTTCAATATAATCAAATCTAGTTTTATCTGACAGTTTAGTCCAAGAACACCCAATGCCATTCAGTTTGTCTCACATAAGGCAAATAAAAGTAGCAAATCCTCACTTTTGGAAACTGCATTTCATGCCTTGTTGGTTTAAAAAAATAAATAAATATTGGTTCAGTTGATTGACTGAATGATAAATCAAGTGATTTTCAAAGATAAAACACATGCATTTACAACACAACCATCATCAAATAGAGATAGGTAGAAATACAGCTTATATTTACAGTCAAGTAGACGAGAAATATATATGTTTACACATAACATGTACAACAACATACAAATTCTATATTAGATTTGAAATTATTTGTAATTTGAAAGAAACTTAATATGCAACTAAGTCAATGTTACCAAATGTCTTTTAATCCAAAACACACATTTATTTGAAATATGTGCCAGCAAACTGAATATCTTTGGGTTTTAAACTGGTAGCAAGATAAAATAAGGGATTTAAAGGCCATTGGTTTGACTCACTATTTTCCCCTTAAACACAGATTAATAAACTAACTAGATGAATAACCCTGTTTAACTGAAATGTATGTTCAATGCTACACATACTACAATGCTAAGTTATTAATAACATGCAGTATGATGTCCCTGTCTCTCAGTCAGCAGTATCCCACAGTAAACAGAGGGATGCCTCCAGCAGAGAGCAGCCATGCCCAGCGCGTCCTCTCCTCCCTGAACCAGCAGAGGGCGGTGGGCAGGTTCTGTGATGCAGTGTTGAATGTGGGAGGGGGGGTGGTCTACCTGGCCCACCGCAGCATCCTGGCCTGCTTCAGTGACCTCTTCCAGCAGTCCAACATGGCCGCTGCACCCTGCATGGAGTTCTGCCTGCAGGAGTGCCCCAAAGACGGCCTGGAGCTGCTGCTGAACTTCCTCTACACCGGGGAGCTGAAGCTGGAGGCTGACAACCTGGAGAAGGTTCAGCATGCAGCCGCCAGCCTGGGCGTTCCTGAGGCTCTCTCTCTGTGTCAGCAGTTCAAGGAGAACCCTGCTGATTCCCAGCCTTTCAAACGTAAAAGAGGCCGACCCAGGAAGTCCACATCCGGAGGTGGGAAGGAACTAAGTACATTTACTCAATCAGAATCAAAGCTTTTATTGTCATATGTACACAGTGTAGTTATGACAATGCACATCTTAAGTCACAGGCTCCTCCCACAGTGCAACACAATAAAACAGATAATAGTGCAAGTACATAAAATAAAATATAATATAATAGAAATTGTGCAGAATAGTCTTTATACAAGTCATTGGAATATTGATGAAACAGAAACAGGTTTATTGCCAAGTAGGTTTACGCATACGAGGATGTTTCCTTGGTGTATATGGTGCATACATGAACACAGTTAAAGAAGATACAAAGTAAGAAAGAAAAAACGACAACAAAGAATGACATTAAAGCCTTACCTTAAATCTTTAAATCTTGCATCTTTAGTATTTACATTTTCAGAATCCGAATCAGTATTCATCTTCTGTTCCCGCAGCAGGGAACTTTAAAGTGTCACAGCAAAAGTGGCATAGCAGGTAGAAAAGGCATGCAATTATAAGCTAACTTATTAAATATACAGTACAATTGCAAAGAAAAACGTCTGTATTTTATGCTTCTTTATGCTTCTACTCTACATTCAAAAGGGAAATCATGTAATTTTACTTCACTACATTTAGGCTATTTAAAAGCTTTAGATACTTTTAACCGATTGTATCTCTAAAAATTAAAATAGTGGAGTAACAACTTAAAGGTGGGGTAGGTAATTCACTTCAGAAACACTTGTTATATTCCATGGAATGTTCTCAACATCCCGATAGCAATGAATAAATTAAATGCTTTGACAATAAATACATACAAAAAATGTCATCTGTGGAAGCCGTGGCGCTGTAAAAAGCACGACCAATCAATCTGAGCCGGCCCGGCTAAAATAACTGGATGGCCTACCTGCCTGTCAGCCTTCCATCTGAGCACAGACTTATCTCGTGCCCTCATTGGTCATGTGCGCATTCGTGTGTGTTGGAGGAGGGGCTCTGTAAGGAAATAGATAGAACAAAGGTAGCCTATCAAAACGGCCGGAACACTTACAAATGTGGGCCGGTAGGATTTAGGTAAAAAAAAAAGAACTTTCTTTCTTTTTTTAAATTAATTTATTTTTAAATTGTATTTAAAACATTTTTTTTATTGGCCCTCCGGCCCACACACAGCACCGGCCCACCAGGGAAACTCCCGGTATTCCCAATGGCCAGTCCGCCCCTGTGTATAAATATATACACACATAAAAGGCAATTTTTCCGCAGAATGATTACTTTCACTTTTTATACTTTAAGTACATTTAGCTGAAGATTATTTTCTTCTTCTTCTTCTTCTTCTTCTACCTCTGTCCACATCAGATACGATCCCCAATGTTCCAGTCAAAGAAGAGAACCTGCTCACAATCACAAAAGTTGAGTCCAGCTTTGATGCTACCACAGCTGATTTAAGCATGACCTCTGGAGCTGCTACCACCACCACTCGCTCTGGTCGTGTGGTGAAGGGCCCCCGGCGACTTGTGACCGATGACAGCCAAACCACTGATTTCACAGACCAGGAAAAAGGCGATGAAATGGCTCTACTTGGCCCCAACGAGGCAGAAAGTGGTGTAGATGCTGTGGAGAGCCAAAACCCAGATCAGCTGACTGGTGAAACTGAGGTAGAAGACATAAGTGTTGGCAAATAATGATGATTTCTAAGCAAATATGGTGGGTATTATCTCCTTCGTCTTGTGCTATTTGCAGGTATCTGACTTGCAGATTGACTTAAATGACAACAGTGTTAACCAGGGGATGGAGGAAGTAGAAGAAGAAGAGGAAGAAGATGATGTGGGGGATTTTGAGGCGATCACTGAAGACACAGATGAAGAGTATGTTCCTGTCGAAGAGCCCGGTTCCTTATCCCCGTCCACTTCAACGGCACAGAAGCGCAAAGCTCAGAGTAAAACGGATAAAAGTGAGAATGGAGAGGCCGTGGAGGAAGACTCCAAGAAGGACTGTGTGCTGTGTCCCATCTGTAACAAATCCTTCAGGAGCAAATACTACCTTAAAGTCCACAACAGGTACACACCTTCAGTTTTAATTCAAAATATTGTTATAGATTGGCGACTAATGGGTCTTTCTCTGTAGGCGACACACAGGTGAGCGACCCTTTGGTTGCGCTAAATGTGGAAAGAGATACTTCAGGAAGGAGAATCTGTCGCTTCATGAGATCAAAGACTGTGCTAAAGTGCAGGTGAGTGTCTCTACATCCGTCCTAAATGTCAAGTTAGAATATAAAGAGTGTAACATCAGTGTTTGTGCTGTGTTTACATTACAGACATACACCTGCGTGACATGCTCCTCCACGTTCAACGGGAAAGTAGAGCTGCGTTTGCACGTTGTGTCCCACACGGGGAATATGCCCCACAAGGTACAGGCTGACACAACAAAAATAGCATTTGAATAAAAAGATATCACATTTGAAATGAGCTTCAGTGATATGGTGTCATGTTTTCCAGTGTTCATCATGTCCTGAACAGTTTATGCACAAGAAAAACTTGACGATTCACATGATGAAGGTCCATGGTCATCCCAAACCACATGCAGTGAGTCCTCTAATGTTTATTTGACTAACTGGTGATGTATCTACAGTAATAATGTTTTTTTTAGCTAAACAAAGGTTTCCCACAGTTCGCCATATATTTTCAATGCAAAAAAACACTTATGATCTCAAGGTTTAAGGTTGTAGTTTCATTCTGTTTTAACAATATTTTACTCTTCAGTGTTCCCAGTGCCCCAAAACCTTCCTAACTCGGACGGAGCTGCGTGTGCACGAAGCAGCCAAACATCGAGGGGAGAAGCCGTTTGTGTGTGAGGAGTGTGGCCATCGAGCGTCCAGTCGGAACGGCCTGCAGATGCATATCAAAGCCATTCACAGGTAGCTATTTCCTGATTTGTAAATTGGTTGCATTTGTGCAGATTGTCTGAGTCTTTTTTGTCTTGCTCTACAGGAATGAGCGGCCTTTCGTATGCACCCTGTGTGGCCATGCATTCTCCCAGAAGAACAACCTGAACATGCATCTGCGTATACACAGCGGTGAGAGGCCTTACCAGTGCCATCTCTGTGGGAAGACCTTCAGGACTCAAGGTAAAGACCATCCTCTTCTGTCTGCTGCCGTCTCCATCACTGTGAACACAACCAGATCGAATAAATAGGTTCTCAAACCAACAGACAACAAATCACATTATTTTAACCATATTGCTGCAACTTGAGTCACAATTGAAATGCACATATTTTTTGGATTCATTGGGACTAACACTTAAGTAGACTATTATATCTCTGTTGTCTTTTTTCAATAAACATCCACAAATCTGCCTAAAATCATAAAAAAAGACACTCTGTATAACCCCAGAACTTGCCCGAGATTCATCACGTTTTAAGTTGTTTTCGGTATTAAAGTAATACAGTGGTAGTTCTCTGTACATCCATGAGCAAACAACAATATGTAATAGCTTATTCCGCATACTTTCAATTATGCCATTTAAATGGGCTTAAGTACTAGGCCCCAGTGTAACTCACTGAAACCCCTGCATAGTCATACTTCCTGTTTACCTCCCCTATTTCATTTCATTTCAAACCTTTATTTAACGAGATTGGTCCCATTGAGATCATAGATCTATTTTTCAAGGGAGACCTGCAGCATATAGGTTCCACATGAAACATAAAACAATAAAGGACATTATACATTATATTTACAGGATACATTTACATAGTTATAGACATTTACAAGTGCCCATAGTATCAACAAGCATTTCATTTAGCCTAGCTTTAAAAACATGCAGAGGAATGAGATTGCTCAGTTTCTATTCTTGCTGAAGATTGTTCCAAGCAAGTGGAGCCAAACCAAAGCCAAAGAACTATGGGACATGTAGTTCAAACATTGTGTGCATGATTGTCCTTTTAAAAACTATTATGTGTGTCATAATAGGTTTGACAAAATCTGTTCACATTACATTTTTTTTAATGTTGCAATCATTGTTTTTTAAAATATTTTTATTCACATGTAAAAAAAGAAAAGAAAGTGTAACAGTGCATTACAGCAATTAAGGCATTTTCATTTTTTCCCTCCCAAAAGAACCCTTACTCACTTTCCCTTAACCCCGCCCCATCCCAACCACCCCTCTCCCGGAGCACTGAGGCAACAGTACATCAATACAATACAAAATGATAGATACAATAATATACATATACATACATACATACATACTAACACATATCCAGGGATGTCACATGGGCTGCCTATGTGGTGGACAGGGGAGTAATCATATCAGAATTATAGACGGATAAATAAAGGGAGAATCCCTACAGCGACACCATATCAGGGGGAAGACGGTCTACATAGCTGATCAGTGGCCTCCAATGAGCGTAAAACTTATCTGAGGAACCCCGGAGAGTAAACTTAATTTTTTCCAACTTTAGAAGAGACATAGTATCACTCAGCCACATTTGAAAAGAGGGAGGTAAAGGAGATTTCCACAAAAGAAGGATTTTCCTACGAGCAATCAAGGCGGTAAAGGCGATGACATTGGTTTGAGTGTTTGTAATGTTGATTCCATCTGGGGGCCGACCGAAAATAGCTACATGAGGGGATGGAGAGATTTTTAGACCTACAATTTCAGAAATACATTCGAAGAAAGATTGCCAGAAGCTAGATAATTTAGGGCACGACCAGAACATGTGAGTCAGGTCGCAGGGGGCCTGGGAGCATCTATCACACCGGTCATCCAATCTATCTGGATAAATCCTGGAGAGCTTAGCCTTGCTATAATGTAGTCTATGGAGAACTTTAAACTGTATTAGGCTGAGTCTAGCGCAACTGGAGGATGAGTTAACGGCTCTCAGGGCCTTCTTCCAAAAGTCATCAGAGAAGGTGAACTGTAGTTCCTTTTCCCAATTAGTTCTAATCTTGTTAATGGCAGATTCATCAACCGGAGAAAAAAGATCATAAAAGTAAGAGACATGGCGCCTAGACAAAGTTCTTGCTCTAAGTACAAGATCCACTCCACTGGGAGGCAGGGATTGAGGGAATTGTGGAGAGTGGGTCTTAGCAAAATCCCTTAGTTGAAAGTATCTAAAGAAATCAGATCCTCTTAGATTAAAGGCAACCCGTAGTTGGTCAAAACTGGCAAACAGGCTATCAATGTATAGCTCCCCTATGCAGCGGAGGCCTTCCCTCTTCAAGTGAGAAAATCGGGGGTCAATTGTGGCTGGTAAAAATAGATGGTTGTTACAGACAGGAGTTGCTTGAGGAAGAGTAAGCCAACCAAAGTGACGTCTAACTTGTGCCCAGATCTTTAAAGTGCCAATTACAACGGGGTTAGATGTGAATTGTGAGGGGGAAAGGGGCAGAGTGCTACACGCGAGGGCTTGAAGTGACGTGGATCGACATGAGTTGGCCTCCACAAGACACCAGTCACTCTGGGGTGAAGTGAACCAGAGCATGATCTTGTGTGTGTTTGTGGCCCAGTAGTAACCCATAAGGTTAGGTAAACCAAGCCCACCCAGGAACCTGTCCCTCTGCAGTAATGGTCTACTAGCTCTTGCATGTTTACCAGCCCAAATAAATGAGGAAATAATATTATCAATAGCAGTGAAAAAAGATTTAGGCAAAAAAATAGGTAGGCATTGGAACATGTATAGATATCTGGGCAGTACATTCATTTTTATTGTCTGAACTCTTCCTGCTAAAGAGAGTGCCAGATGGCCCCACCTCTGCAGGTCAGATTTGACTGTTGCCGTCAGGACAGTAAGATTTTGTTCCCGTAGCGCACTAAAAGACTGCGTGATTGCAATGCCCAGATATTTAAACCCTGAGTTGGATATTCTAAAAGGCAACGACAACGGAGGTAATTCTGTAGCCAATTGGTTGATAGGGAAACATTCACTCTTTTGGATGTTTAATTTGTATCCTGAAAATGAACCAAAAGTGGTCAAAAGTGAGAGAATGTGTGGAGTACTAGCTATAGGATCGCGCACATACAGAAGGAGGTCGTCAGCATATAACGAGACCCTGTGTTCGATATCCCCTCTCTGAATCCCCTTAATTCCTCTCTCTGCTTTTAGAGCAATCGACAATGGCTCGATAGCAATTGCAAATAGTAGTGGGGAGAGCGGACACCCCTGACGCGTCCCGCGAAAAAGAGGAAAGAATTTGGAGCGCTGGGTGTTCGTACATACAGAGGAGTGAGGAGAAGAGTACAGAAGTCTAACCCAGGAGACGAGGCCTGGACCAAAGCCCAGCTGTTGAAGGACAGAAAACAGATAGGCCCACTCAACCCTGTCGAAGGCCTTCTCAGCATCAAGAGATATGACAACCTCCGGTTCAGCAGGAGAAGGCGGGCTGTGGATGACGCTGAGAAGTCTTCGGACATTTGTGAAGGAGTGCCTCCCCCCTATGAATCCTGTCTGATCTTCCGAAATGATGGAGGGTATAATAGATTCCAACCGGCGAGCAAAAATCTTCGCAAGTATTTTCACATCTACAGACAGGAGCGAGATTGGGCGATATGATGCACAGCTCAACGGGTCCTTACCCTTCTTAAAGATCAGAGAGATAGAGGCTTGCATAAGGGTAGGCGGCAGTGAGCCTTGGACGTACGACGAATTAAACATATCTAATAATAATGGGGAAAGTTGATTTGAGAATTTTTTGTAGAATTCTACCGGGTATCCGTCAGGTCCCGGTGATTTGCCACTATTCATGGACTGTATTGCCTCTTTAATCTCAGCAAGCTGCAGGTTGGCATCTAGTGTCTGTTGGTCGTTAGTCGAAATCTTGGGCATATCCAATTTATCCAAAAATGTATGTAGCTGATCTTCGTTATCAGGGGATTCAGACGTGTAGAGACGAGAGTAGTAGGTTTTAAAGATGTTATTAATCTCTCCCGGGTCAGAAGTGAGAGAGCCCAACCCGTCCCGAATCTGGGTGATTTGGTTCGAGGCCACCCTAGCCTTTAGTTGGTGGGCCAGGAGACGGCCAGCTTTATCGCCATGTTTATATATAGACCCTCGTGAGTGTAGAAGGAGTCGTTCAGCCTCTCTTGTTAGGAGAAGGTCAAGTTCTGTTTGGAGCCCCATCCGTTCTTTAGATAGATCAGATGATTGAGTGGAAAATAGTTGGTTGTCTAGATTAATGATAGATTCTTCCAGTTCTCTTTGGCGTGCTCTACGAAGTTTATTAACATGAGACGTATGCGAGATGATCTTACCCCTAAGAAAAGCTTTAAGGGTTTCCCAGAGTAGGGACGCAGAGGTCTCTTCATTTTGGTTGGTCTCACAGAAGAATGCAATTGATTCCGAAATACACTCACAAAAGGCTGCATCAGAAAGTAAAAGAGGGTCAAGACGCCAGAATCTAAATTCCTTAGGCTTATGATCAAAGTGAAGGTCCAGGATCACAGTTGAATGATCTGATACAGTTATCGGTGAGTATTGAACGGAGACAATCGACGAAATAAATGTTTTATCAACAATAAAATAATCTATGCGAGAGTATGAACGATGTGCATGGGAAAAGAAAGAGTATTGCCTAGCCGAGGGGTGTAAAAATCTCCACGGGTCGACGTAGCCATAGTGGTCCATAAAAGCAGAGAGAGTCTGTGCCGTTTTAGAGGGCGCCACAGTTCTGGAACTAGATCTGTCTAGTGTTGGGTCTATAACACAATTCATATCTCCTCCCAGTATCAATAGATGGGAATTCAAATTGGGTATGGTGGAGAATAGCGATTTCACACAATGATGATCATCCCAATTGGGAGCATACACAGAAACTAAGATGACCGGCTTCTGATAGAGAGTACCAGAAATGATGACATAACGTCCATTTGGATCTAAAATTGTATTAGTAGGGGTGAAATTTACTTTTTTCCGAATTAAAATGGCTGTGCCCCTTGTCTTTAGGTTAAATTGTGAATGAAACATTTGTCCAATCCACGGCCTATTCAGCTTTCGCTGATCAGATTTACAGAGATGTGTCTCTTGTATAAACATTATATCCGCCTTCAGGTTTTTAAGATGTGTCATAATCTTTGTGCGTTTCACCGAAGCATTCAACCCACCAGTGTTCAAAGAGAGTATCCTGACCGCCTGTCCACCACCAGTCCCTGTACCAGTTATATTAGCCATGACACTGCATACAGCATCGAAGGTGTAAGATCAGCCTTAGAACATCCACAACTAAAAATGGAGAGAACAGTGTACATAAAGATGACAAAACAGAATGTAAATGAAACAGCTGCCTCAAACAAATGGAAACCTGTAGCCCCATCAAGATAAATGCCCCACCCTCTCCCTCCCATCCTCTACTCCTTCCCACCTCCTCCCATGCCCTAGACCCCCTCCCTCCCCACCCCTGAGCTCCATCTGCCAATGAAATTGGCAATAACTTCCCTACCTGAATCATCTCTCCTTCTTCAAGGTGTCTCAGTACCCACATCATGCAGATACAACCTCCTTAGTAAGTGTAACAATTGTGAACAGCAAATGTTAACAAGAACATTGCAAAAGTGCAAGAACATCCCGGGTATAGTGTAAATACAAAAATGAAAACAATTAAATTAAATTAAAATAGATGTAAACATGTCACATCGTCTGCTGACTTGGCCGAGCAACGTTAGTTATAAAAGAAATGACGTCCCAACAGAACGACGGCTGTAAAGTGCCCAGAAACAATTGTGAACAGCATGAGTTAACAAGGACATTCGAAAAAGTGCAAAAAACACCCCGGGTATATAGTGTAAATATACAAATGTAATCATACAAAAAATAAATGTAGACAACATGTCGCATTGTGCGCTGTCATGGCTAGGTAACGTTAGATTATACAATCAATTGTGTCCCAACATAACGGTTGTAACGTACCCAGTCCACCATCAATGCAGCGCCAGCGCGGTTTAGCCTAGCCTAGCTTAGCTCAGCCACCACTAGCCTAGCACAACATCAGTGGTTAGTTAGCCGGCTCGCGTTCATAGCCAGCTGCAAAGGCTACAGCCTCCAGGGGCGAGGGGAACCTTTTCTTAGCCCCACTTCCAAGTGTGATCTGCAGGCGAGCAGGGAACAGAAGAGCCGGTCTGAGGCCTAGGTTGTACAGCTTTGACATGATGTCTCGGTATTTCGCCCGCTGTTCGAGAACCTCCTGTGTGAAGTCCTCGTAGATCTGCACTGGTGTCCCACGGTAGCGGAGATCCCCTCGTCTCTTGCGGGCCTCCCGGACAATCAGGTCCTTTATTTGGTAGCGATGCAGCCGGCGCTCTGTGTGCACGGTCCAGCTCGGGAGGGGATGAGAGAGTTTCATTGCCTAGCAGCTCCACCAAAAATTCAGAAAAGAAGGTTGTAGGCCGGGGTCCCTCAATAGACTCAGGAAGTCCAATGATTCTAATGTTATTTCTGCGGCTCCGACCTTCCAGATCTGCGGTCTTCGCAGCTAGCTTAGCATTGCTATCTGCTAATACCACACACTTCTCCTCGAGTATACGGAGTCGCTGATCTTGCCGATTGGCATTGGTCTCAAGAGAGTCTATTTGTTCCCCATGTTCTGCTACTGTGGTCTGCGTTTGGTTCAGCTTCGCCTCCAGTACCGCAAAGGCAGCTTTGAAATCAGCTGAAATGCTAGCTCTGTGCTCTTCAAGCAGGCTAATTATGCTAGCCATGTCCGCGCCAGCAACTTCACTTGCACTTGAGACAGCAGTTTCGGTCTTTTTTGCCTGTTTCGTCTCCGTTTTCAACGCAGGGTTTCGGCATCACATCGGCTTGTTCTGATTTATAGTCCAAATTATGTTCACACAATACGGGTTTAACTCAACTTCGGTGGTTTTAAATTAAATGTAGAAAGTAAAATCGTGGGAGAACGAGACAACGCAGCCCTCACATGTTCGTCCAACCGGAAGTCTCTCATTGTTATTTCTTGAGATTACGGAGATTTAGAGAAATTAAAGATTGGGAGTAATGCATTTGAAAACCCACTGAATTAGATTAATATAGATATATTAATAATTCGATGTATCCAACTACTGAAAGCAGTCTTCTTGAACACACTACAAACATTTATTTAAATAGATTTTTTGTTTCATGTTTGAATCTGTCTTTCTAATCCCAGCCAGTCTAGATAAACACCAGCGGACACACACTGGTGAGCGTCCGTTCAGCTGTGATGTGTGTGAGCAGCGATTCACAGAGAAAGGCGCGCTCGTCCGTCACAAGGCCAGCAAACACGAGGAGGGTCGACCCCACTGCTGTCAAATCTGTGGCAAGACCTTCAAAGGTGCCATAAAAAAACCTATAAATCAATAAGCCATGTACCCTGAGGAGAAAAGCCTTGAAAACTCACTTAATGTTATTTATTGCTTTTTACACAGCGAGGGAGCAGCTGCGTGTTCACCTGCGTCGCCACAAGGGCATGAGGAAATTCGAGTGCATAGACTGCGGCTACAAGTTCACTCGACAGGTGAGCTGGCGTCCTGATTATTGATTTAGTTTCACCATAAATGATTAGCAGAGGATGGTTTCGATCCATCGACCTCTGGGTTATGGGCCCAGCACGCTTCCGCTGCGCCACTCTGCTGCCACCTCAGATGGGACTCGAACCCACAATCCCTGGCTTAGGAGGCCAGTGCCTTATCCATTGGGCCACTGAGGCTTGTGCTGCTGTAGGGGGAGCCAGTGTGGACACATTGTCCCCGGTGGTATTCACATGCTAATCCTTTCTGAATGACTCTTCTATAGAAAGGGACGGTTGCCTTTGTGTTCAGTTAGGGAGAGTTCCTGAATGTGTTAAAAGGAAGTGTGGTGTTGTTCATTGTGTGCAACACTGCAGGATAAGTGTTTGGTCTTTAAAGTAAAAAAACAAATACTCTAATCTATATCGCTCTAATTTTGTTTTAAGAATTTTTAGTTAATGGAATGACGGTTGTGAAAAAAGTATAATGTTTGTCTGAATCAAAGAAAATCCCCTGATTTATTAAGAAAAAAGGAAACAAATACAGCATAAGATAAGAGATAAGATAAGATGGTACTTTATTGATCCCAATTTGGGAGATTGTTTTTGTTGCAGCAGCATAAAAGACAAGGCATTTTACAATAAAACAAGAATAGAAATAAAATAGAAAATATACATGTTGAAATAGAAAATATACATGTAGATATTATATACATAAATATGACATATGGAATATTAAATATTGAGCAGATAGCGTATCTTATTCTGCCGTGGAGAGAAATTAATATTATTTTAGAACAGACGACCTTACAACAATTTCTAATGAACTCAAATCTATCCATTCAACTTAGTTTTATGTCATATCTTTTCATTTTCGCAATTTTTATTAATTAATTCAGAAATGTTTCTAACAAAAACATGCTATCTGGGTGTCTGGTAAAAGCCGTTTCAAACTTTTACAATGTAAAATGCTATTATGATTTCATATACGTATTTATTAATGAACAAAGTGAACATTGTAGTTAGTTTACTTTCTAAGAAAAACTAAAACTTTAATAAAAATAATGTTTAAATGGCTTGTTTTGTACATCTAACAGTCTAATACCCCCTGTTTATAAAATGTTCCGTTTACAAAGGACAGAGAAGTAGCAAATTGTTTAATAAAAAATAAGCCAAAAGAAAAATTCAAAATAAAGTATTAAAAAAATAAATAAAATAGGGAGTCTTTGGTAATCTTATTGAATTGTTGACACATTTTAACCTTTACACGTTTGCCCTTCCAGGCACACTTGCGACGGCACACTCAAATCCACAAACGCACGGAGAACTACAACCCCCGGCAGAGGAAGCTGAGGAACCTGGTGGTGCAGGACGTGGAGGGAAGTCCTGATGAGAGCGAAGCTGCGAAAGACGAGGAAGACTCTCTGATGGCCGGGAAGACCAATTACATCCCAGAGGCAACCGCTGACGTCCAGGAACCCACAAACCCAGAGCCAGGAGCTCTCGTAGTGATGGAGTCGAGTGTCCCTGTGATGGAGGAGGCGTCCAATCAGAACCTGGGACACGTCGGGGCGGCGGAGAGCTTCTCTGTGCCAGAAGTGTTGCAGCAAACACAGCTGGACACCGAGGCGTTGGAGTCCACGATAAATGCAGAGAACGTTTGAGAACATACCCCTCAGAGTTGAAGTCACTGTGAAGACCATTTCCTAATGAGAGCACTTATCATTAGATGTGATTTAAGGACATCTACCGATCCAAAGATGGAACTGGAACATGGCCAGCTACTTCTGAGTTTCTAGAGAAGAGCATTACTAATTATCAGGCTTTTATTTTTGGTAAATTAACTGCATGCTTGTGAAGGCTGCTTGAATGTGAAATGATATTGTTTTTGTATTGCTTCCTTCCATCTATGTGCCTATACTGCAGCTAAGGTAATAAATGCTCTTCAGTGGCGCTCTGTTTCCATATCAACATTATTTGGAATCAAGACACTACACAGGTTATTGTTTTATGTTAAAATACACAGCTTTATAAGTGAATGCATTAGCGTACTCCTATTTATAAAAATATTGTCCCACTCAGCTGCAACTACTATCCACTGTTTATAAGAAATATATTAGCAACATGCTAATCAAATGTGACTGGGCTAATGAACTCTCCTGTCTGCAGTTCAATTTATGCTAACCACATTGTAAACATTTTACAAACACAATACGCTAGGTTAGGAATATACTGTATTTACAAACTTGTGTGAAAACTATACCATAAAAACATGAAACTAAACGAGAACAAATTGAGATTCTTTTGCACTTCCAGTTACCGACCACCCATCACTAACGCGTTACTTTTCTTGTTGCAACTGATAGGCGGGGACATCTAAGCAACCACAGCACAAATATATCCATGAATAAAAATACAAAACCACAAAAAAATACAAATCTTAAATAAAAATCTTCATGCACATTCTACTTCTGGTTATAAAGCTTAGTTCAAGGGTCAGGAGGAGATGTCTAAATATCACTCAATGGTATATCAACCGAATACAAGTCATTCAAACAATGCAGCCGTCCTGAAATCCTACAATAGTGACAAAAGATTACTCAGTACAACTGAGTACAATATATCTCAACCCTTCATGTGAAGCCATAAGGCTGTTTAGTAATACGTATCAATTGTGATTGTCGTTTTTGGAATGTAAACTGATCGTTGCTGTTTCTGAACAAATATTTGGCTAATTGTAAAAGGAGAACATTGGTTTAGCATTGCAGCGCTGTAAACTGACAGACTCTGACTAGAGATATTTTTAGCTAGAGATATAGTTAATAATAATATATATAGTTAGATGCATTTTTGGTTTACTTATCTGCTTGGAAGCAGGATAAGGGAAAGACTACAGGCCCTGGTTTTAGTGAAACTTTGGAAGTGGGAAGGAGGGGCCATGGAAGAAAATATAACATTTTGGAAATCACTCAGCGGATACACACATTATTTTTTTAACTTAAAGAAAGAACCATGGCAAATTCCTTCTTTCCTCAAATTTGTTGCCTACATTTCCCACAATGCAACTGCCAACATTACTTTTGTATCAACGTAGTTAGACAAAACAAGTCTAAGAAACCCCACAGCGCTGCTACATGAGGGGGATCAGTCTTTAGATGTAACAGGGATCTGGGTCCGATCAGTGCGCTGGGTTCACGTCCTGGTTCTGGTTCTGGTTGAGATTGTTGTTGAGGTTTTGGAGCGCTAGGTGCCGGTGGTGCCGGTGCAGGTGGATGGCGTTCGACTCGGGGATTTCGGCGGGTGCGAACGCGCTGCTGACCTGCGGCATGAACTGTCGGAAGATGCTGACGCTGCCGTGCCAGAAGGTGGGCTGCGGCAGGCGCCCGGCCGGGGTCCAGCAGCGCGTCGTCGGGTCGAACGTCTCCACCACGTCCGACAGCTCGAACGTGTTGTCGTAACCCCCGGAGACGTACAGTTTACCGCCCAGCGCCGACACACTGCCTCCTACATGGACCTGGATGAAAGACACAAGATTGAGAAAAAGAAAATGGAGCCCCAACAAATATGCTGGATGTAGTAATTGAATTCATAAATATATAATACATGTAGTTCTTTATATATGGAGCCCCAAAATGAAGCTTTATCATTTTCCATTAAAACACACACAAGCTGTCTAATAATCACTGTACAGGACATTAATAGACACATCTCATTATCATATGGAAATGTTAATAAATGTAGGATTAAATACAACAACAAAAAAAGTCTAAATAAATTAAGATTTTAACAAATGATTTGTGATAGGAAAATATTTCTTTAAATATAAAAAAAAAAAAAATAGATTATTATTTTCTCTATTTTAATAATTCAACTACAAGTATAATTTGTCTATTTATTGAGCATATTCAGAATCAGAAACAGGTTTATTACCAGGTAGGTTTACACGTACAAGGAATTTGACTTGATGTCATGGTGCATACATAAAAAATAACATTAAAGAATATTAAAAATAATAAAAGATATAGTAAAATATAGCAGTATCTACATAGAAATAGAATGGAATAAAATTGAATACAATTCCATTGAATCATATGATCACATTTGACTGCTTTGTGTCAACTTTGGGGCTAATAGGTTCATGTTATATTGTAAGGGGCAGTCATAAGTCATATTTTACATTAACAAAGCTTCGAAGTAATAATAGAGATTCAGAAGGCCGTACTGTATTTAGAAAGCTAAATAAAACCGTGACAAGCGGCAGTCGTTCATGTATTTATGATCATATTTGAATTGACTGCAGTGTCGTTGACCCCTGATTATGGGTCAGAGCTATTAGAGAGCTAACAGGTTAGTTTTAAAGCATGCTAGGGTCGAATGTGAAATACAAACCTGGGTCATCGGACTAATTTTGTCCCACTCGTTCTTTTGAGGATTATAAACATCCACCTCGGCCGAGTCATCCCTGCAAATAGAAACACACCATGGTCAGAGCAGTCATTACTCAGATGTAGACACGCTAACTTCACTGAGGATCGCAACAACAATTTAGTATGAGCCAATGTTTCTTTAGTGAGATGGAGTAATAATGTAACTGTTACTCAGAGCCTTTGAATTGTCACTTCTATAACATGAGTAGGGTATTTTGTATGGTCATTTTGTATTTAACAAATCACCACATCTTCTATTTTAATAAGCCTTTTTTTGGTCATTTCTCACGGCGGGAAACTGGGCAGTTAGCGCACCCATGTGGTAGAACACCAGAATGAGTGTTCAATAGTTAATATAGTCCACATGCCTTTATTATAAAGCATTTACGAGAAGTGGAAGTACTCAGAGCCTTAATGTAACTAAAGTGCGAATATAACAATGTTAAAAGGAAACAATTTAAATCGACAAACAACTATTTTCATCTTTAGCAGTTTCACACTTAGCTGATTTATTAGTTTATCGATGTTGTTTTTGTTTAATCTTCTTGGTAATAAAGTAACTGGTAACAAAAGTAATCAAATTGATTGGTGAAGAAGAAGCAGCAAAAAGTGGAAAACATGTACACGACAGGGTTTCCGTTAGCCGGTAATTACCGGTTTTTAGCTGGTAACATTTATTAAAAAACGGTAAATTCAAAACCTGCCGGTCAAAATGTCCGATAATAATGCTCATACAAAACTTAGATAACGTATGCTATCCCTAGACATTTGTGACCCTCTCTATCGAAATCTGTCGGAAGTCGCAACGGCTCATTTAAAAAATAAACGTGGATTTGACAGGGAACTTCCTGTTGCCTCCCTGAGGGAATATGACAGGCACCTCTCACTCGCACCCTGCTTTTCCTCAGCGCCGCTCGCCCTCCCTCCGGCTGAAATTATGAATGTGGTGTATAGTAATCATAGATAACACGGCAGGGTCCGTGAGAGTTGGTTTTCATCTGATTTCAAATAAACAAAGTCTTGGCTTTCAGAATATTAAACTTGTTTCGGCAAATTCAGATGATAAATACAACTTTGAAGCTTCGGCATAATTACAAGCAGAGAACGGAGTAACTTTACGTCACAGCAGGCATAACAACAGCCGGTGTTTCTTCTGAGAGTTTTCCCCGGGAAACGAACAATAGACCTAGACACAAACACGTCATACATATTACACACACTCGTGAGCTTCTGTAATACTTATAGGCCTAGTAAACGTTGAAGGAATGTATCAGTTGCCTTCGTGGCACGCAGTTAGATATGGTTAAACAATCCAACATTCACACATTTTCCCTCAAAAATAGCAGTAAGCCTGTCGATAAGCCTACCTCTGAGTCTGACTCTGCGCCTGATGAAGCAACCCCGCAAACATCCGAAACCGCAGGTCCAGCGGTGAAGAAGGCGAGAGTACACTTTAAAGCCGATTGGCAGAAGAAATTCAAATGGCTTCAATGTGAAAGTGTCGATGGAGTGGAAAAAATGTTTTGCTCCCTTTGTGCTAGGTCAGGGAGGAAAAATGGCTTTACCAGAGGATCAACCAACATGAGAGCATCAGCCCTCACAGAGCACAGCCAGTGCCAAGACCACACGTTCGCAGTTAACGCAGGACAACAACAAATGGCTATGAAAAGTCATATCGACAGCGCAAAAGAACAGAGCAGCCAGAAGCTGCATTCCCCATTAAAAGTGGTGTTTCACATGACCAAAAATGATAATCCAGGTAACCAGTTCAGAGGAATGACTGATTTACTGAGGGCAGTAGGGGCTCCTGATTTTGGAACCGATGACGGCATTTACAAGCATAGCGAATCCTTGTGTGACATGGAGAGGGCACTGGAGGGTGTTATTATGAGGCAGCTTGACGAAAAACTTAAGGCCAGTGAATTCATTGGAATCATCATTGATGAGACTGTCAGTATTACAGTGGAAAATAAATGAATCGTATTTGCCAAGATTGAAAACAAGGGCAAGATTGATAACTTTTTCCTGGGCAATTACATTGCATTCCGGAACTGCGCAGTGCATATATGAGAAAGTGGTGGAGGTGCTGAGAGGGAGAGGAATTGAGCTATCAAAGGTCATGGGCCTGGGCTCGGATGGAGCCAGTGTGATGACAGGGAAACGTGCTGGAGTTGGTGCTCTCTTGAAGAGAGTAAATCCCTTCTTGATCCAGGTGCACTGTGTCGCTCACCGAGCTGCACTTGCAGCTGTAGATGCTCCAAATGCTGTGAGTCAGGTGAGCGCATACAGACGCACTGTGAATACAATCCATTCATTCTACAAGCTCTCCGCAAGTAGGACGAATCGCCTCCGTCAGCTGACAGCGACCCTAAGCGATGAAGACATGGTTAGTTTGAAACGGCCATGCGCCATCCGTTGGCTGTCCTTGCATAACGCAGTGCAAAGTGTTAAAAGCAACTAGCCTGCTCTGGTAATGGAGTTGAACAGTGAAAAAGTGAACGGCAATACCCAAGCCCAAGGTATTCAAAATCAGATTCAGCAGTACTCTTTCATTGCTCTCACCCACTCACTGTCTGATGTACTTCCAGTGATGACTAATTTGAGTTTGGTTTTTCAAAAGGAGGACGCATCTATCGCAGGTCTTACACAGCTGAAAGGTGAGCTAGGCCCAGAGGAGGTGGAATTCCAAAATGATCTCCAAGATGGAAAGTATATAAATGTGGAAGTGACACATCTGAATGAAAGGTCCATTCAGGCTCACACAAACGTACGATCAAAGTACATTCAGCATCTCATCAATGCGTTACAAGACCGATTCCCCGATGACACTCTGGATCTCATCAGCTCCCTCGACATCCTTCTGAACCCCTCCCGATACCCCCATGCACAGTCTGGTAAGCAATTCTCTCAACATTTCTCTTGGTCATATTCATTTTATCCTATCGGCACATATTCTACAATATATAACTTCTGCGCAGCACCTGACACTCTCTTTATCTCTTGCTAGTAGCTAGCCTACTATTATAGTAGCCTATACAGCGGGCATCCAAATTAAATAATTCCGTCCCAATATCCATCAAATTCGCTCCAATAGTGCTCCTTAATTAAGATGTATTTCTTCCTTTACGAAATAATTTAAATCCATCCAGTTTGTTCCACTGTTTTGTACACTTTTGAGACTTTTAAAACTATTTACCGCTGTGGCATTCCCTGTTGAATATAAACTAGGAAATGGCGCCTATAGTACTACTACTACGACTAATAATAATAATAATAATAATACATCCTTTCAGCGTTTCAGGAATATGCCAGAGACGCCACTGAAATGGTCATTGCACATTTTGGCCATGAAGTGACTGAATCAGCTGCCGCACCTCTCATCGATGTCAAGCGCGCCCGGCGAGATGCAGTGGCAGTGATGACAGCGCTCCACGGCTATGGGGGTTTAACTTTTGCCACAGCTTGCAAAGTGCTCATTTGTGAGTTCAGCGAGCTGTACCCTGACTGGGCTACACTGGCTAAAATTGCCTGTGTTCTGCCCGTGTCAAGCGTGCCTGCAGAGAGGGGCTTCTCCTTGCTGAACCGTGTCAAGACATCACTGCGGAGTCGTCTGGAGGAGGAGAGAGTGACGCGGCTTATGCGTATTGCAAGCTGCAAAGACACCTTGGACACGTTTCATTTCAGCTCTGCAGCAGAGGACTTTGCCGCAATGAAAGCAAGGAGAAAGTAAAAAGGGTAGCCTAGGGTAAATGTGATGCCTTTTTTTAAAACGGGCTCCAGATGTTACACGTGTTTTTTTTTAATAGCCTACATTTTAGCGGCTAATGAGGTTTTGCTCAATCGTTCCTGTTCGTTTTGTTTAATCGTTTCTGTTGTTCATTAAATAGTCAAACTGATTTGAGGTCGTTGTCATTCTTTCGTCAATCTAGGTGTACATTATAGTTGCGTTTGTAAGATAGACTGTTATTGAAACATGACCGGTAAGTTTAGAATTTATCCGGTAAAATAAATTCTGTCCGGACATCTGACCGGCGAGAAAAAATCCTAGCGGAAACCCTGGTACACGAGTACAACTACCTCAAATGTATTTAGATCTGTCCTGGAATAAATAAACTTCGATCATTCGTGATTATCAATATCTGGTCTACAGTTTTAAAGAGGACACAACGCATTTGTCCTCCCATGAACACTTCAAATAACCAGTTTACTCTGAACCTACTAAGTTTAAACATGTAACTGAACACTTCCCTCCTCACCTGATGAAGTAGATGAGGCTTTTGAGCGTCACAGTTTTGGGAGTGAAGGACCAGGGGGGCATCTGTCCGCAGCTGACCAGGGTCCAGCGGTTGGACTCAGCGTCGTAGCTCTGGATGGCCATGGTCTCGTCCCCGGTGAGCGAGCCGATGGCGTACAGCCGCCCGCTGCAGGTGGTGGTGGAGCAGTTGTCCATGGGGTGCAGCATGGGGGGCAGGGCCTCCCAGCAGTCCAGAGCGTGGTCGTAGCGCTCCGTGCTGTCGGACGCCACCACGTACAGCTGGCCCTTCACCACCACCGAGCTGTGGTACTCCCTCGGCTTCAGCATGGGCGCCGCCTCCGTCCACTCGTTCACGCTCGACTTGTAGCGCCACACGCCGTCGTAGAGGCGCGAGCCATCAGAGCCGCCTGGAGGACACGGACATGGTTAATATGCACCGGGGATTCCTCATTTTCTGCTGCATAAAAGATTCAAATAATAATACATTGGATTTATATAGCGCTTTTCCTAATGCTCAAAGACGCTTTACATAAAATCAGAAACAGTACAACGAAAACAAAAACCATAAACAGTACTCCTAATGCAAGTGTGAGTAAAGTGGGGGGGGGTTGATCAGAGTCTGAAAGCTAGAGCAGTATAATATTATACGGCAAAGGAAAGAAGCAGATTATTCCAAATCCTCCAATTTATATTTCAAAGGTTCATTATTACAGTTTTATTTTATATTGTATGTGAAGCACAACGTACCATTATAATAACGCTCTTTATCAGCCTTTGAAACTGAAACCATTTTGGGAAGAAAAAATAAATGAAATTATAATCATAATGTATCATAAACGTGAGACGATTAGTCGACTAATCGCCTTAATTGACGACTAGACAAATCTTTAGTCGAGGGCAGCCCTAAAGTTCTGAAATATAACGAACATTACACATTCATAAAACGGCCGGTCGAGGTGGCAGATCAATGAAATGAATAGGCATATAAATAAACACAGGTCGGTATACAGATGATACAGGGATAACAAAGTACAGAAATCTTCAAGACATCTGAAAGAATATGATGTTTAGCTACCCTCCCCCCCCGGTCGTTGGTTTTATTGATCATTACCAACATTCTGTTTCAAAAACTCCATGAAAACTGCCAGCTTTCCTTTAAGTAATGTATGTTAGGTTTTCTAAACACATGCTGACAGATCCTTAATGTGGGGGAAACCTCTGAAGCAATTGGAGTCAGGACTCGGAGAGACACGATGAGAGCTGGAGCTTTGATGTCAAACACTGACGGTTTATTTGGAGCGTCGGCCGGAGAATTCACAAGACATGTCACGGGCCACGAGTTGACCACACGGTTGAGATGCCACAATCAATTCTGAAGACCCCTCCTGTAGCTCGAGGTTTTAACTAGTTCAGAGTGTAATAATCAGGGGTGCACATAACTTTTTTGCCCTGGTTCTCAAAGGAGCACTTGGAGATGTTGCTCGGTGCTCATCCTTAAAATGAAATAAACCGTAACTTTTGAGGGGGTCTTGACTTTATTTGCCAGACACACGGCACTGAACACACAGAGGTGAACACAAGACAACATTAGCACGACCAGTAATCCTACAAGCTGTCATCATACCCTCCTGACTGTTCTCCTGACTGTCCTCCTGACTGTCCTCCTGACTGTTCTCCTCACTGTCTTCCTCTCTGTTCTCCTCTCTGTTCTCCTGACTGTCCTCCTGACTGTCCTCCTGACTGTTCTCCTCACTGTCTTCCTCTCTGTTCTCCTCTCTGTTCTCCTGACTGTCCTCCTGACTGTTCTCCTCACTGTCTTCCTCTCTGTTCTCCTCTCTGTTCTCCTGACTGTCCTCCTGACTGTCCTCCTGACTGTCTTCCTCTCTGTTCTCCTGACTGTTCTCCTGACTGTTCTCCTGACTGTCTTCCTCTCTGTTCTCCTGACTGTTCTCCTGACTGTTCTCCTGACTGTCCTCCTGACTGTCCTCCTGACTGTCTTCCTCTCTGTTCTCCTGACTGTCCTCCTGACTGTTCTCCTGACTGTTCTCCTCACTGTCTTCCTCTCTGTTCTCCTGACTGTTCTCCTGACTGTTCTCCTGACTGTTCTCCTCACTGTCTTCCTCTCTGTTCTCCTCTCTGTTCTCCTGACTGTCCTCCTGACTGTTCTCCTCACTGTCTTCCTCTCTGTTCTCCTCTCTGTTCTCCTGACTGTCCTCCTGACTGTCCTCCTGACTGTCTTCCTCTCTGTTCTCCTGACTGTTCTCCTGACTGTTCTCCTGACTGTCCTCCTGACTGTCCTCCTGACTGTCTTCCTCTCTGTTCTCCTGACTGTCCTCCTGACTGTTCTCCTGACTGTTCTCCTCACTGTCTTCCTCACTGTTCTCCTGACTGTTCTCCTCACTGTCTTCCTCACTGTCAGACATGGTAGCTGATGATGTAGGCCTACTTCTTCCTCTCTGGTTGAGTCTGCGATTAGCTGCTTGCATCCACAAGTCAACAGCTGGTTTTGGGTCGAAAGTCTCTGTTGTCATCTTAGACAAGAGGATGTAATCAAATAAGTATGTGAACATAACCAATAACCTACCATAGCCAATAACAAATTAAACTTATTTTATTTGTGTTGTTCATTCATATCTTATTTTACCTTAACATTTATTTATTTATGCATCTTTTTTTTATCTCTCCAGTTTTAAAGGATATGTTTGGTTACTGTCCTATAGTATACATTGGAATGATTTCAAACCTGTGTATCCCAATAATTATAAAGGAGTGCCTTGGAAATATGTGTTTACATAAATTGTAAACACACAGCGCCTCCACAGATCTGGCGCCCTAGGCGAAGATCTATAACGCCAGTGCTACGGGCCGGCCCTCAGTTAATATGCAGCTCGCAAATATCTTTCTCTTTCTCTCTCTCTCTCTTCTCTCCTCCCTTCTCTCTCCTCTCTTCTCCCTTCTATCTCCTTTCTTCTCTCTCCTCTCTTCTATCTCCTTTCTCCTCTCTTCTCCCTTCTCTCTTCTCCCTTCTCTTCTCCCTTCTCTCTCTCTCTCTCTCTCTCTCTCTCTCAATGTTGGTGCGCAAATGCGCTTTTTTTCAAATGACCCGGTGCTCTTTTTTTGGCGGAGGTGTGCACCTGCGCACCAGTTATGTGCAGCCCTGGTAATAATCAACATTCTTCATCAGCGAGACCCTGAATCTAACTAGAGCTCTCGTCCATAGGAAAGAACGTGCGCCAGGGAACCTACGTTCCAGATAAAAGAAGGGCCTCTAGATGTCCCTGAACAATAAACTCATGTCAGCTTGTGCTCGGTCATAGACTGGCAACAACAATGCGCCCAAGCTGCCCCTCCTTAAGAGAGATAGCAGCAATACCCAAGGCCGTAGACCTATGCCAAGAAAAAGGAGAAAATGATGAACTGTGTCAAAGGTTGAATACCTAAGCAAATTATTCCCCAACACTTAATATATTTATTCATATTTGGTTTGTTCACATTTTACGGACATGGCTAATATGCACCGGGGGATGTCTCACTTTTTTCTGCATCATGGTGCATAAAAGATGCAAATGATATTATACGGCAAAGGGAAAAGCTAATTATTCCCATTCCTCCAGGTTATAGGATGTAAGGCTGTGTCTGCTTTCCTCAGGGTATTTGAATACAAATTAAATCCCCTCCACAGGAAATGTAAGACCTTTCTACTCCTTCTGAATAAACATTAGGATTGGGCGATATGTTTGAAAATTACAATATTATTATGGATTTTTTTTTACAATATTTGTATAAATCTCCATATTATACATATAATGGCAAATGTAAAATCCCCAGAAATGATCGAAATGTTAAGTCCAATAAGCGGTGTCCCACTATTTGCCTGCATGCATTACATGAAACAAAAAAACCTGTTTAATACAAACTTAAATGAAATAACTCCTCAAAAAAAGTTTGGAAACGTTATTTCGGTCGATTATTCCTCCCCTTTAATAATACCAATTGGTATTGTATTGTATATCGTTGGAAAGCCTGATAAGTCACCTTTACAACGAGGTACAACTTGTAAGGATCGTGCATTCGTGGAATGAGCGGCCCAATTTTTTTTTACAAAATCCCCTGCAATATTCTTCTGTTGGTATTCACTCTCGTTTTGAGCTTCAAGTGCTGGCAGGTGTAGCCAGTCACAGGTGTGTGACTGGCACCTGATTACAGGCAAGATTTGCACAACGGTACCACAGACTCTGATCAGACGGTGAGGAACAGACTGCACATGGCCGGTCTTCGTGCTTATAAGGCTGCCAGGAAGCCTGCAATGACTGCCCTTCACCGTCAGGCCCGTTTGCGCTGGTGTCGACAGCACCGACAGTGGAACCTAAGAATGTGGGGGAACGTCATCTCCCATCTCTCTCACAGGCAAAACAGAATGTGTCATCATTGAAGGCAATCTCAATGCAGTGAGATATCGGAATGAGATTCTGGAGCCAGTGGCGATCCCATATCTCCAGAATCTGGGACCTAACTCCATCCTCCAGGATGACAACGCTCGCCCCCACAGAGCCAGGATCATCACAGAGTACTTCCAGAATTTGGGAGTGGAGAGGATGGAATGGCCTGCCGTGATTCCAGACCTCAAACCAACACTTGTGGGATCAGCGTGGGCGTGCTGTACGTGCCAGAGTGACCAACGCAACCATGTTGCTGACTTGCGACAAATCCTGGTTGAGGAATGGGATGCCAGTGTGTGACCAGGCTGGTGACCAGCATGAGGAGGAGGTGCCAAGCTGTTGTAAAAAGTGTAAAAATGGCCAATATGTGTTGTTTTTTCCTTATTACTGTGGGAGAGTGCAATCATCCAATCCAACAAGCATCTCAAAACGAGAGTGAATACCAACAGAAGAATATTGCAGGGGATTTTGGCAAATTATTTTGGGCCGCTATCCACACGGTTAGCTGTGTTGCTCATTTCACGAATGCACGATCCTTACAAGTTGTACCTCGTTGTAAAGGTGACTAATCAGGCTTTCCAACGATATAGAATACAATACCAATTGGTATTATAAGGGGAGGAATAATCGACCGAAATAACGTTTCCAAACTTTTTTTGAGGAGTTTACATTCCTTAATTTGTTAAATGTTAAAGTAATATGCAATTCAACGACTCAAAGTCAAGTTCAACGACTGAAAACAGAAATATCCAAGTACAGTAAGTGGACATCTAGGTATCATCTCAAAACTTGAAACCTAAAAAGAAAGCCTGATGTACCTTCATATTTGACATATAAACTATTATATATAATACAATAGAATAGAATAATGCTATGCACCCATGTGCTGCTGTTATCACAGAAGTGAGCTTACAGTGTTATATTAGTTTTAAACAGGAGACATATCCCTGATTGAAAGTCTGGGGTTATCCCTCAACGATGAAGATGATGAAGATATTAACCATACTGCTGTCCTGGCAGCACACCGTGTCCTGCTTACCTTTACTTTGTTCACACAGACACAGAGACCCACTAGCCAAAGAGCCTGCAGTTTATTTATAAGCCCAACGGCCATTTCATGAGATGAAGGAGCGGAGATGGAAATCTACAGCGTTCACGCTACAGCGACTCTGACACACACACTCCGTTTCCACTGCAGGCTGTCTGTGGACTGATCTTTTGGAATTGGGACACCAGATAAAGAAATCTAACTAAAAGATGGATTACATTATCATCTGCTACTGTACATACTACATACGGTCTGTACATTCTCTGTAATCTATATGGATTTCTTCAATAAGGATATGTATCAAAAATGCGTTTTCTTAAGTCTGAAGAAAATGAAAGACTTGTAGGGCGGCATATCTCTGCAGCTCCATTCAAAATGTAACCTTTAACATATATATTGTTCTCCCTCGGATTTGAGTATTGCACTTGTTCATAATGGGATTACGATAATGGTTAATGCAGTCCTAAAAGAAAGGTGTTTGGATGACTCACCTGTGACATACATATCGTTTCCGAGGGCTGCTATGCTGTAGCCTCCTCCCAGGTGGTCGGGGAACTCCGCCAGGTACCTCCACTGTCCGGTCTGCGGGTTGTAGCAGTCCACCGTGACCAGCTCGTCACAGTCCTGGTCGCACCCCCCCACCACCACCAGGATCTCTGCGAGCCCCGTGGACGCCCGTGGACGCATCCTGTGGCAGGGCCGGTCGTGGCGGTCGTACTCGCAGGACTGGAAGCTGCGAGCCTCGTTCACCATGCGCAGGCAGGTGGGCGACAGGTAGACCAGCGGGTCGCTCTCCACGTGGGCCAGCAGGAAGAACCTCCGGACGAAGGGCAGGCGGATCTGCTGGAGCAGCTCGGGCCAGTAGTGCAGCCTCCTCTTCATGTCGGCCTTCACCCAGTGCACCGCGATCTGATACACCGCCTCCTCCTTGTTCACGCAAAGCTCATCATCCGACATAAACTCCAGGAGGCGCTTCCAAGGCAACCGCTCAAAGTCCAGCCCTTTGGCCAGCTCCATTATGTTTTTGAGGCCAAAGCGGCGAGCGCTGGTGGCCAGCTCTCTGCAGGCGAACGCCTCGGCAAAGTCCTGGATGTCTAAGCAGTTGGTGACGTCCAGCCGCTGCTCCAGGAACGCACAGCAGGCGTCTTTGACCGAGGGGAACTGAAACAGGTCGGCCGTCTTCAGCAGGACGTCCACGTTATCCTGAGTGACGGTGACCCTCCCCGTGTAGCAGAAGTCCACCAGAAGGCCTAAGAGCTCCGCTGACACCTCGTGAAGAACGACTCGGTCCATAGCGCTCTCCTTCAGAGTTCCTGCGAACATCGCTCTGAAGTAAGTGCTGGCGGCGGCCAACACTGTGCGGTGACAGTGGAACTCGCGGCCCTCAGCACACAAAGTCACATCGAAAAACTTTCGCTCTGCACGGAGTTCATGGATCCCCCGCAGCAGGTTGAAGGCGTGGGACGTGTCGAAAAAAGGAAGGGTGGACGGTTGGGTCTGCAACACTGGCTTCTCCATCGCTCCTCTCTCTGGTGTCTCAGTCTCTGGTGGTTGTGGTCAGAATGATGATTTAATCTAAAAACAGATAAACACCAGATAAGATCGATAAATATGCTGATTGTTTTTGTTAATCAAGAAATGATTCGTCTACGTAATATCAAAACATTTGTGAAAAAAACACATCATTTTCGAAAAGGACGACTTCTCAAATGACTTGTTATTACAACGTCAAAAACCTAAACTTCTTTTATTCGACAACCCTTAAGACCAAGAAAAACAGCAAATCCTCACAATTGAGGAACTGGAAGTCTGGATTTTTGTCATTGTTACTTAAAAATGTACAAAGGATTTAAGGATTATCAAAGCAGTTGACGATTACTTTTCGGACGCTTGACGATTCACTTAACTGTCATATAGTGGCAGCACTTACACCATGTAAGCTGTACAAGTCAAACACAAATGTATACACAGTGGTCTTTAATGGTAAGGGAATAGAGAAATAGTTATTATAATGTTCAACAACTAATCATCAAGTATCAATATAAAAAAACAAAGATCAAAAACAGAGAATTTACATTTCTACAAGCTAATTTCCTTCAGTGGTTACTTTAAGAATGTATACAACCAAACATGTGGTAGGCAACGTAACAGCCTACTGACAGAAACACATTAAGAACTTCTGAATAAATACACCCTAAATCGTGTTATTTCCCCTACCTGATGAGCCCCTCCAGGCACGTTTGGTACACCAGTCTAGAAACTACGACAGCGAAGCTCAGCGCGACTCTGGATCTGAATCTCACCGTGTTTTAGATACAGAGCTCGCTTGTGCTCAGGGGCTATAAATACACCGGCAGTGTCCATTTCCAGGCATGAGTGGGAGGGATTTGGGGAGAACACCTAACATGCTGGGGGCTGAGAGTGTACCCACTGGTATGTCTCTGTGGTCACTAAGTAAGTGAGAGGAGCCAGCTGAGCAACGCAACAAAACAAAAAGCTTCCTGTCACAATATTCTTTCAGGTTACCCAAGAACTCACAGTGGAGAGGAGATGCTCCGACCACAGCTGACAAACACGGTTACAACTGTACTCTGATTCGGCCCCTAGTTTATTTGTTGTTTTGTTGTTTTGTTTGTCTGACTGTTTTTAGTTTACTCCTGTTTTTCTGTAAAGCGAACTTGGGTCCCCTGAAAGCCGCTATATAAATCCAAGTTATTATTATTAAGATAAGGTGTTTAGAACCTGTGAATAACACAACTATTCAAAATAAGTCATATATTTACATTAAAGTGGACCTATCATGCTATATTTGAAACATATATTGTAGGGCCATACCTATATAAAACATGTCTGACGTTTTTTTTCAAAATACCAAACAGATCATGCATTTTAGCCATGCCTCATTTCGCTCTATAGAGAGGCGAAGTCCCGCCCATCTACTTCCGCCCCATAGGACCTTATTTCGGAAAAATTATGTATTGAAGTCAATGGAGAGAGAAAGATTATCTTTCGATCCCGTTTGAATTGTGCCACGAAGAATTACACATATGATGTTTGTCAATCTTAAAAAATAATTTGCATGTCAAAAACATCATAGTTTGTCGTGAAACTGTTGAAATATAAGACTATGAAAAATACGCAACTAGAAAGACTACAAATCCCAGAATCCCGGTCCGCATGCTGGCTCTCACGGAACCGACTAACTCCCCTTGTGTATGTACAGCTCTCAACACGCCCAGACTTGGAGTGATTTTCACCTCTTTTAATACTTTCCGCCTCATTCTGAAAGAAAGAAGTGAAATGTTCCAACGTGACGGCCATCTTGGAGTGTGGTGCGAGACGGGAGATGTAGTTCATTGAGCGGTTCACACAAAACAAAGTGTTACTTCACAGTTTTACGACACTTTTATTTTTTTGACTTGCATAATTATCTTTTAAATTGACAAACATCATATGTGTAATTCGTGGCCCAATTTAAACGGGATCGAAAGATAATCTTTCTCTCTCCATCGACTTCAATACATACTTTTTCTGAAATAAGGTCCCATGGAGCTCCCCCGGAAGGGGAGGGACTTCGCCTCTCTGTTTGCTCTTTTCCAGCCCTGTTTTTGCAGGGGGCTGATTCTGCTTTTGTGGCAGACTACAGCGCCACTTACAGGCCTGGCATATGTACTACAGTGTCTCCAGCGCTTTCGAGCGGTCTCTCATTCCCCTGATAGGTGGAGAGTTGCTCTAATACCTCATTCACACCAACGCAACTCCGGTTCAAGCTCCGTGCTAGAGCTTTTCAGGTTCAGAGCTGGTTCTTCGGTTTAGCTCCGGCTCTTTTCACACCGCCCAGAGTCCGACTGGTGCTGCGTCATTGCGTCATGACGTAACCGTTTGCGTGCCTGCTTCATAAAGCCAAAGCGCGCGGAAACCCCTCACAGCTGACACCGACAACAACAACAATGGCTGATTGTGCTCCAGCTTCCTCTGTACCTCTTCGGAAGACCAGATTCCCAGTAGGTAGCTGGTCTCTTCCGTGGACCACTGCTGCTTGTTAAGTTTCTCCATCGTTGTGTACAAACTGGATAAAACGCCGGCTTTTTGTTGTTGTTCAGGAGTTGATCCCACCCCTGCCCCCGCCTCGACGTAAGCGTGACGTATGTGGTGCTTTTGCTCTGGCCAGACAATTTTTTGGTGCTTGAAATTAACCGGATTCCGGAGCTAAGAGGCTGCTCCGCTGCGGTGTGAACAGGAAAACCCGGTGCTTTTCAAGCTCCAGCTCCGAACCGGCCCTGAAACACCGTTGGTGTGAATGAGGTATTATAGGCGGAGCAGCCCTTTTCTGACGTCAGAAAAATTCAAATAATAATCAGCTCCGTTGCAGCCCCGTTTTTAGAGACTTGGGTACGGAGGAAAAGAGAGAGGGTTGTGTTTTCTGACACTTGGTGAGTTCCCTGACACACCGGGGACACATGTTCATGTATAAAAGACGTACAAAAGTGCATTTTGCATGATAGGTCCCCTTTAAGTTGGCTACATGCTTCTGGGTTGAATTCACACAAGGATGGCTTTTGTGGGAAGCTAAACTTTAAACAATAAGACAAAAACTAACTACGTAATTAGACAATTAAACAATCACTTTTATCAAATGTCAATATCATTATTGTGACGATGTTGTAAGGTTAACCATTGATGCTTTCACATATATCACTACAATTTTTGACAATGTTAAGAAATAATCATAGCTAATATGGATATAATGACTTAGTGGGAATAAGCTAATATTAAAACAACTACAACAGTTCAGATAATGACATTACTTAACTGTTATATAGGGTTAACAACCAGGGAAAGACAACAATCATGCCATATTATGATATCTAGCCTCAGATCACGATATTGATTTAATATCAATGTACTGCCCATCCCTCCAAGTAATTGTCAAAGCACCGAGCAAGATTTAAATGCAACACTATCTGCGCAGCCAAGCAAATAGTGGTTCCTGCCATATTTGCACATATTCAAATCCGGTAAGAGATGTATATTTAAGGCAAAAGACTTGCAAATGAGCCTAAATGCAAAATCTGTCCATACAGATACACAGCACAGCATTTTATGGGGGGAAGTGTTACGTGCCGTGGTGTGTGTGTGTTTATCTCTCTCCCTCTATATTGTCTCCAGGTGCAGCTTCTCCTCAGGTGCTCCCAATCACTAATCAGGGCCTCCATAAAGGACCTGGGAAAAGCTGCAGTATCTCTCTCCCTTCTCCCCGGGCTGGATGTGTGCAGCGTGGTGTCCATGTCTCCAATATATATATATTTGTAGCAAGAGTTGTTTTGCAAGTTGGCTGGTGAGCCGTGTTCCTGATTGATCATTAAACGACTGGATCGTTACTCAGAGATCGGTTTTCTCTCCCTTTTTGTCGTGCTTGGTCATCCTGGTGTGTTGTTACTTCCCTTTGTACCCCCTAGATCTAGAAGGGAACGTAACACACACCATAATGACAAACACACTGACTCACAAGCTGAAAAGAATAGCAGACACACGCTGTCGCAGATGGTAAATATAACATACAGTAGAAGAATCAACAAAAACACTTGAACAAACAAGACCCAAGTTCCCACTGCCTGAGTATCAACCCGCATCAAAGGCTCATCTTGGATTATTATTGGAGATGATCATTCTTTTCCTAAAATACACAGGTATCTCCTTACAGAGATTAGTTTAAAGGTTGTAATAAAGCTCCTGTCCTCTGCCCAAAGAACTCAGCACACATTGCTCACATGGGTTCAACAATGCAGCGGAGTACAGTGCAGATACCGCAGAGGTATCTGCTCTCCTGAAGGGCACACAGGCCTCAGTCACAACCCTGGAAAAACAACTAACTTCTATGTAAGTGATTGCTTTTAACCTACGTGGGAGGGGGTAATGACATTTCCCTACATAGTACCCTTTCATTCAGTCATGTATTCAATGTCTTACTCCCACTGGCCTCTGTAACAAAGACTGAAAGACTGGAGCAATAATTATAACATCTGGTCTCCATCTTCATGTTTAAGCAGTTATCTTTTCCTGCACATTCACACCCAGATGAAGCTTCGCTAAACGCTCCAACAGTCGCAAGTATTGAGCAACTTCCAATCGATGTGTTTACCAGCCAGACACAAGAATAGCGTGCAGAGATTTATGCTCTCGGACGAAGGAGAGAGGGGAGATGAGAGAGAGGGAAATAGTCGAGGTGTGGAAACAATGTCCCTGCTATGAGAGACGAGGACATAGAGATCAGTGTGACAGACAGCATATGACATACACAGCTATAAGGGGAAAAGGGACCCTATGGCCCGTTTCATCTTGACTCTATCAGTATAAGCTGGGCTAAACTCATGACCAGCAGGTATATGTTCAGGACAAAAAGACTCAGGGGAATAAAATGCTGTTAGTCAGAGGACTTTAGTAACATCCTGAAGGGAGGGAGGGGAATGTTATTTTATATTCCCTGAAATGGTTGAAGAGGGGGTCTATTTCTGTATTTTGTAGCCTTTATTTAACCAGGTGAAAATCCCATTGAGATCAACGATCTCTTTTTCAAGGGAGACCTGCAACACATTGGTTACACATACAAACAACAGAAAACAAAAAGGACATCAATACAACATAATTACAGGGGTATACATTAGCAAACTATTCACAATGATAGTTGATAAATATTCATATTTGGGAGCCATGTTAATAGTTTATTGGTAGACAAGCAAATGATGAGAAGTGCTGTTACAGGGTATATGCAGGGATCCTGAAGTCACATGTAAAACCTTTTAAGACCTTTTTTAAGACCCTTCCCATACATTTTAAGACCTCATCGCCACTTGGAGTTTTAACCGGTTACCTTGGCGACACATTTTACCTCACATTGACTATATACAGTATTGATTGTCCTTCCTCCTTATCTTCCAACCATTTGGACGCAAACTTGCATTTCTCCATAACGATGCTGTTTAACAACCGGCGTAAACGGACCTTCGCGCTATCAAGCAGTGAGCGCGCGATGTCCTGTTCAGATGACGTCAAATCCAACGGGATGCCATAAATAAACTACACAGAATCACACGACACACCTACGCAATGATTACATTCAGGCAGACTGTAGAACACAACCTCTTTGGACCATTTATATACTTATTGAAAACAAGCTACAAAATGTAACACCTTGGAAAATGCCGTTTAATACTTTTAATAGCCTTCATTTTCGCTAAATTGATTTATCAACTTTTAATACTTTTTAAGACCCCGCGGACACCCTGTGTTAATAGTAATAGTTAACTGTGACTAATTTAACCTACTAAAGCAGAGTTAAAACATCCAGGAGATAAGTGAAATGCTAGCGTCTTGGTTAAGTTAGCATGCTAGCATTTGCATTCAGAACCAAACATAAATTACAGCTGAGACTGATGCGAATGTCATTTACCTTATTTTAGTCATCAGGTAAACTATTTGGGTTTAAAACAAAGTGTTGGTCAAAATATTGACCTGATTATTGCCCTAGATTAAAATATACGGGGGTCTGCAAAATATTTTAAAATCCTTTGGGGGAAATGAATGTAAAAACCAAAATGTATGGCAATCCATCTGATGGATATTTCACAGAAAAAAACATCAACCTCATGGTGGCACTTGAGGAAATGATCAGGGGATCACTTAAAGGTCACCTATTATGGAAAATCCTCTTCTTCATGTCTCTTCTACATCAACATGTGTCCCCTCTTCTTCATGTCTCTTCTACATCAACATGTGTCTCCTCTGTGTAAAGACATTCTGAAAGGTTCTTTGTCTTTTTGTCCTGATCCATTTCTATAAAAACCTGTCTGAAAATGAGCTGATCAGATTTTGGCCACTTTATGATTTTTGGGTTGTGTAACCATTAGCCAATCAGCAACCAAGGTAACCCCCCCCCCCCTTATCACCTGAATCTCCTCCTAGAGCACCATTGAGTTCTTTGTAACCAAATATCTCTCAGAGGGGCGTGGGGAGGGGCTCCTTATTTTCATCTAAAGTAACAGACAGAGAATCAGCACTTTGGAAACAGGGCTGAAACAGAGGGGATTATGGGTAATGCTGCAATGATCTGTTTGGTGTTTGGAGCCAAACACTTCAGAGCCATGTTCTGTATATATCTGAGACCTGTAATATATTGATGAGAAACAGCATAATAGGGGACCTTTAATACAAAAGGGTTCATCTTCTGGGGGCCTCATAATAAAAATGTGGGTATTTGCTGATATATTTGAGTATGGACCCACGAAGATGTCCAAAAATAATGTAGAAATCAAAGCATCATCTACTAAAATACATCTTGATTTATTCTCTGCAATGAGCCACAGCTCCATAAAACCATGTAGCTTCCAGAAGAGTCTGAGTATTCAGGGAGTAACACATGTTTGTTCAGGAGCTGCTCTGAGCATGTGAGGAGGGTAAATCAAAAACAAGCTCAGTTTACAGGAAGCTGTTTACAGTGAGTTCTCCATCTCCTGGTTATATACTAGCATTGCCACATACTGGTGTGACAGTGCTATTACCACCAAAGACAATTTGCATACAGGCTCCAATTCTGTTTTGCATTTTTGTCAAGTCAATATCAGTCATCACAAGAGTTGAATAGCTCTACTGTGTACAGCATTACCATGGCTTCTCATATTGAATATCTTAGTTTGCAAGTGTTAGGATAAGGCTAATTATGCATGACAGAACATATCACAAGAAGCACATAGCAGTAGCACATCTGTATACAGTCTTATGTACATCCACCTGTTCAGAGTTAAACTTGTGTTATTTCTATTCATACTGTTACTCCATGTTTATGTTGTTTTTTTAATTTGTAATCTTATTATCCTTGTGTTTATTCTCATTTTGACTATCTGTGTTTCTCTCTTATTCTGTTGCTGCTATAACACCTGCATTTCCCTAGCATTGCAAGACAATTTGCATACAGCCTCCAATTCTGTTTTGCATTTTTGTCAAGTCAATATCAGTCATCACAAGAGTTGAATAGCTCTACTGTGTACAGCATTGCCATGGCTTCTCATATTGAATATCTTAGTTTGCAAATGTTAGGATAAAGTCAAAGTCAAAGTCAGCTTTATTGTCAAGAATTCTACATGTTGTACATCCAGAAATATCGTTTCTCGAGGTCCTACAGTGTGACATATATACATCAAACAACAACAAAAAAACAAAAAGGGCCTAGATAACCGGGGTATACAGTTTAAAATGTTAATAATATGTTAAAGTGTTCAGCGGAGATGGCAGAAAAGTGACTGGTGCTGGATGAGGAAGGTTGTTTTTGTGTGTGTGTGTGTGTGTGTGTGTGTGTGTGTGTGTGTGTGTGTGTGTGTGTGTGTGTGTGTGTGTGTGTGTGTGTGTGTGTGTGTGTGTGTGTGTGTGTGTGTGTGTGTGTGTTAGAGTCCAGGACCATTTGGGGCAGGGGAGAAAGGTCGGAGGCAGGGTGGAGAGTTCAGGGGAGAGATGTCAGAGGGGGGGAGAGAGGGAGGTCGAGAGGGGAGGGAAGCCACCAACACGGTACATGACAGAAAATATGAAAAGTAGCACATAATCTAGATCAGGGGTGGCCAACCCGCGGCTCTCGAGCCGCATGCGGCTCTTTGCCTAGTTTCATGCGGCTCTTCAGTTCATATCGAATTGTATATGTGTGAGTTTGGGGGAGAGACACTGACTCCTGACTAGTGTTGCACAGTGTACCGATACTTGAAAGGTACCGCGATACCCTGCCGTTAAAAACGTTACTATTCCTCCGTTTCATTAGTATCGGTACTTTAAGAATGACGGGGGAAAGTACTCCGGTGAGAAAGCGCCGTTTAATAAGAGCCGTGTGTGTTCAGCGCTCTGCTTCCATTCCCTGCACTGCAGCCGTGCCTGCAGTCCCGCCCCTCTCAAGTACGTTCTAAGTCCCTCCCCTCTCAAGCACGCTCTAAGTCCCTCCCCTCTCTCATGCACGCGCTAGCTGCCAGAGCATGTGAGAAAACGAGAAGCATGGCTGCAAGTGGGAGTGCAACTGCTGCTGCGCCTCGGCTTGTTGACAAAAAAGACGCCAGAAGCGAAATTTGGAAGTATTTTAGCTATATCTCTGACAGTGAGGGCACCAAGCCTACGGACACCACGAGGCCCGTCTGTGAGAAATGTATTAATTTGATTTAATACGAATTCTTGTCATTTATTTTATTTATTGTTCTCATTGTTTAAAAGTTTGTGTTATGGTTCTGGTTCTGGTGTGAAATAAAGCACAATAATTACATTTAAGACTGTTTCCCTTTTTTTAAGAAAAGTATCGAAAAAAGAATCGGAATCGCAATTCTTGACTTGGTATCGAAAACAAAATGTTGGTATCGTGACAACACTAGCTACTCCTGACAGTTAAACCTGATATTTAGTAGGTCTGTTAAGTATTGAATGCTGATAATTCTGACGTAATTTGGCCGGTCAAAGTTGTTTGGGCTCGGATAAAATCGCTCCGTTACTTTCGTCCCGTGTTACTTTCGTCCCGGCTCTCCCTACGTGTGTATGTGTGGTGTCAGGAGTCAGTATGAGAGGATGACAGCGCGTCTAATTTTGATGTGGCCCAAGAGCCAATCACAATAATACCTGTGATGCAGTGAACCAATCACCTTTGAGGGGGGGAAAACCTATCGTTGATTAAACACTATCCAGTGTTTCCCCTACCATTGTCTTGGAGGGGCGCTGCGCCCCGCCAACGGAGCCCCGCGCCCCCCCCTGGAATTCAAGGTGTTTAAAATATATATATAATTATTATTATTTTTTAATATATACATAGCACCAAATTGCAAATAATCTATAACTACTGTCACTTTTCACATTGAACATGTGCTCTTTTATTAAATAAACTAAACGCTTTCATTTTAAGTTGTGAGTTTAGTGTTTTTGACCCTAAGAAACACTGATGCATTAATCAATAACAATAATCCACAGCTCCTCTCTCTGCTCCAGAGGATTTAAAAAATATATATCCCAATGCCACAAAAATGCATCAGTGACGTGGTTGAAATCTTGGCTCCAGAAAACAAAAAACTGAAACAAGCGGTATCAGTGACTGTGTGTTTGATGTGGCTCTTTGCAGTAAAATAGAAAAAAATTGGCTCTTAACCTCTGACTGGTTGGCCACCCCTGATCTAGATGATGTTTTTGAACAGTGCTCAGATTATTGCGTTATAGGGGCAGAACGTGGTGGGCTATCCCCCTCAGATCCCCCTCAGTGGGGCAGCTGCTCTGCCTTCTGTCGCTCCGGGCCGCTGGGTCGGAGGGACATGAAGTTTCTGGTTCTCCACAGCTGAGCCTGGCCATAAAAAGGCAAACACCCCACATCCCCCTCATCTCACCCCCACATCCCCCTCATCTCACCCCCACATCCCCCTCATCTCACCCCCACATCACACTCATCTCACCCCCACATCCCCCTCATCTCACCCCCACATCACACTCATCTCACCCCCACATCCCCCTCATCTCACCCCCACATCACACTCATCTCACCCCAGGGGCCAGCATGAGGCTACCAGCAGCAACAATACTAAGATAAGAGGACAGTATGAATGAACATTGTCTCACTCTTAATAGTTCATTTTGGTTGTGTAACTTATGGCAAGACACTACACAAGAGGCGCTGTCGCATAAAAGTTGCTATACGTGTCGTTCAAAACCTTCAACCCATATTCAAGCAGAGCTCCTTCTAATCACATTTACTCAAGTTAAGTTCAATTGTGAGGTACGCTGCTGAAATATGCGCGCCGCTGCTAGGGGACGCCAGCCAGGTACTTTTTATTTTTCTATTAAAATAATAATAAGTGGCGACCCTTTTTCATTTTTGATTGTTTGTTATGTGGATTTGTAGTATTTGTGTTACTGTATGTTCAATAAAGGTGTATTTTTGCTAAATGTTGAGACATTGCCACAGTATGTACTAGGCAGGGCCGATTTTTGGTATAGGGCACCAGATCTGTGGAGGCGCTGCGCTGGTAGCTCTGGGAGGGAAAAAACATTTTTGACCGTTGGCGCTCATCCTAATTTTCTGCCTTGATGTAACAACATTCATAATTAAGTAAATGTAACACCCTTTTCACCCCGGTTACACTTTCCATTTGCCCTGTACGATGGCCGCTGTAAGTGATGAAAGTGGGGGATGTTGGCTTATCAGGCGCCCGCAGCTCACAGCCAAAGTGCGAGCGTGGGAGCGAGAGAGGGAGAGAGAGAGGGCGCACCGGTACCGGCGCTGTTGTTATTATAATCTGGTGCTAGCTGCGCTAACGGATATAAGAAGAAGATGTTTCTACAGCCAGGGTGGAGGAGAGCTCTCCTGTCAGACTGAGAGGCTCAGTGAGGTAAAGGAGTGTTTAGATAGTTCATTTTAGTCTAAGTTATCTCAGTTGGTCTCAAACGTTTTGACCACAAATTATGTAAACACATATTTCCAAGGCACTCCTTTATAATTATTAGGATAAATAAAAATAGGTTTGAAATCATTCCAATGTATACTATAGGACAGTAAACCAAAAATATCGTTTAAAGTTGGAGAGATACAAAAATATGCATAAATTAATAAATGTTAACTGGTAAAATAAGATATGAATGAACAACAAAAATAAAATAAGTGACATTTATTTGTGATTGGCTATGGTAGGTTATTGGTTATGTTCACATACTTATTTAATTATTAAAATGTAAACCGATCTTTTTCATATGGGTGTTTTAGAGTTGTACCTCCTAGATCAGTCTCTAGTAATTGTGTGCTCAAAGTGCACCAGATTGAAGCATTTTACTTTAAAATGTTAAAAAAAAATCTTCCTGGGGGGCCATACCCCCGGACCCCCCTAGAGGATGTGACGTCCACCCCCCAATTAAAACAAGCTCATACAATACTGAATACATTTGAAGCCATTTTGACGTATATTACCTATGTCAACAAGTTTCTGTTTTTTGTAGTGTATTTGCCTTTTGTAGAGGTTTTTCATTTATTCTATATATGAAATCTCGCCTAGGGCAGCAAATTGGCTAGAACCGGCCCTGGTACTAGGCCTCAAGAGTCTTTCTTGTGCTGACACAAAGTAACAAATTGGCGGGGCGCACTTCGCACGCGCACACACTAAAAAATTCCATGCGCTCCGCGCTCACATTATACTGGGCCCACGTGCCTTAGCACCGCTGCTATGACTCCATCCTAGGGGAAACACTGGTACTTATTTTTGCAGCTACTAGTAGTTTCACTTGAATACATAAAAATGTATACTGTCTTATAGTTGCAATAGAGTATGTGAATACTGATGTTTAGCTATTTATACTATAGCCAAATATGTATTTTCTACTTCTTCCACTACTGTGCCCTGCTCAATCTCCATGAAGTCAGTGAACCCCCCGTCAGGTCATGTATATATTTTTGAGACGGAGCTACAGTCTGTCACGCTGCCAAGGGAATAAAGCAGCATGTTACTCTTTAATCTGGCATTGGGAATGCAGTCAAGAGAACATTTTAGTGCCACACTGAAGGCTTGTTTCAAGTCATAAAACCACCAGGGATAATTTCAAATACCAAGATATGTGCTCCTTCATCTGACCCTGCATTCTTCTCATTCCTGTACCAAGATTTACAGATTAAAGTTATAATCAGTGGTTAGAAAATGACTCAAACCTTATCTTTTCAAATAAAAGTAGCAATCTTACAAGTATAAGACTAGCATCCACACTTTCCCTTAAGCAATAACACTAGTGGACTAAAAGCAGAGGTGGGAGAAGTACTCAAATTGTGTACTTGAGTAAAAGTAGAAGTACTCAGATCTTGTACTTGAGTAAAAGTAGAAGTACCAGAGTGTAGGGAATACTCTGTTACAAGTAAAAGTCCTGCATTCAAAATTGTACTCAAGTAAAAGTAGAAAAGTACGAGCATCAAAATTAAATTAAAGTACCAAAAATAAAAGTAGTCATTGTGCAGAATGGTCCATTTCAGAACAATATATATATGATGTGTTTTGATTGTAATTATTGATGCATTAAATTATGGAGTAGAAGTACAATTTTACAGTACTTGAGTACATGTACTCAGTTGTAAAAACATGAAAAAACTGATGTAAAAGTGCCTCAAAAGTGTGCTTGTTTACAGTATTTGAGTAAAGGTACTGACTGAGTAACATTCCACCTCTCGTAAGAATAAACGTATGCATCCTCAGTATGCTCCATACAAGTCCATATACTGACACTGAGGCTCCAGAGAGGAGACATGTCTCTCTTCAATGCCATGTTTGGCCTGTGATAATACAGATGCTAATGCTAAAGCTTAGCACAGATACAAAGCCACAGATGAAGCGTCACTAAACGCTAATAACAACAAGAACAACAATAACAATAACACAGCTCAAGAACGGAAAGTGCTGCAACTTCTGTGCACGTTATTTTGCGGTCGGACATGATGTAACGCTACTGTCTGTCTTTCCTCCACTTGGACGAGAATAACCTTAAAAATAAGCAGATTAGGTGAACTCACCAGTGTTTGCCTCCAAAGATGTTGATGATTTTAGAGAGAATATCGGGTTAATACGTACAAGTCGAGGTGTAATTAAAGTTTGAATGCGGGGATGTCTCATGATGTCTTCGGCCTCTGCTGCGCCATGATACCGTCACTGTACGATATGGTGCTTTCAAGGGCTGTTGGAAATATGAGAGTTAACACGCAGACAATTCTTGGTCGGCAGGGGAAGTGGCTAAATCATGCAAGACTGATTTAAAAGAGAGATTAGGCTGTTATGTTGAACTGGGAACTGCATGCAATACATTAATCCTGGTGTATGAGGTTCATTTCAAAATGTGTTTTGTTGGTGTTTGGCATAGAGTGACTCAAAAGCCTATAATTATCCTAAAAATGTTCTACCTTTTTATACAACATTGCTGTTTTATGGTAAATTCAAGCACAGCTAGTCGACAAACCACAACCATGACTACTATTTCAATACCACTAGCACCATAACTACTACTATTAATATACACTGAACAAAAATATAAACGTAACACTTTTGTTTTTGCTCCCATTTTTCATTAGATGAACTCAAAGATCTAAAACATTTTCTATATACACAAAATAACCATTTATCTCAAATATTGTTCACAAATCTGAAAAAATCTGTGATAGTGAGCACTTCTCCTTTGGCGAGATAATCCATCCCACCTCACAGGTGTGGCATATCAAGATGCTGATTAGACAGCATGATTATTGCACAGGTGTGCCTTAGGCTGGCCACAATAAAAGGCCACTCTGAAACGTGCAGTTTTGCTTTATTGGGGGGGTCTGGGGGGGTCCGAAAACCAGTCAGTATCTGGTGTGAGGGGTAGGGGTAGGGTTAGGGGTAGGGTTAGGGTTAGGGTAATGTTGTGAATCGAGTGGCCTGTGTTCGTCGTCCATAACATACGCCTGCCCATACCATAACCCCACCACCACCATGGGCCACTCGATTCACAACATTACCCTAACCCTACCCCTCACACCAGATACTGACTGGTTTTCAGACCCCCCCAGACCCCCCCAATAAAGCAAAACTGCACGTTTCAGAGTGGCCTTTTATTGTGGCCAGCCTAAGGCACACCTGTGCAATAATCATGCTGTCTAATCAGCATCTTGATATGCCACACCTGTGAGGTGGGATGGATTATCTCGGCAAAGGAGAAGTGCTCACTATCACAGATTTTTTCAGATTTGTGAACAATATTTGAGAGAAATGGTTATTTTGTGTATATAGAAAATGTTTTAGATCTTTGAGTTCATCTCATGAAAAATGGGAGCAAAAACAAAAGTGTTACGTTTATATTTTTGTTCAGTGTACAAATGATAATGAAATCGAGTTGATAATAACAATAACATTGATAATGGTAGCTACTAATGGTAAAAAAAAAAAAAAAGGAAAAATAGAGCAGCAGGTAAAAAAGTTGGTGAAAAAATAGTATTTACGTTTTAGGACATTGGCACTAAATAAACGTCTCTGCATGTCATTAGTTGGAAGCAGAATCTGAGGGTACTTGAACGCAGAATTTCGAACTCAGTTTAAAGTATATGCAAGAATTAATTTAACTAGGTTCTTAAAAATGCTAGTATTTGTAATTTGGTTCGCAAAAATACACTCCGAATCGCACAAACAAACCCTTATTTAGAGCATAACATCAAGGGGGTTTTGTTGTGTAGTTAGAAATATCTATAATGAAAACCAATGAAATGAAAACCAAGCACAAAATAATTTTCAAGACAAGTTATATCGGTATCAATACGCAGTTGTTCATTAGGCTGAAGCATTGCTTTGTTCAATTATTTATTAATGTTGGTGTAACAAGGTGGAATTTTCCTTCATGCTTTTAAAAAAGAATGGATATCTTTTATTTCTTAAGAGAATACAAAAAGTACATGAATACTGTTGTGGAATATTTTCCAAGGCCCATAACTTTGACCCAGTGTATCAGTTCAAACTGTCCTGACTGAGCACAGGCACCTGTAACCTTGGCTGCTGTGCTCTCAGTGTTTTGTCTCCCTGTTCCTGCCTGTTGGCGTCAGCTGATAGAGGTGTTATGATTCTATCTTGTTATGCAGCATGTTGATGATGCTCTCTGAACTAGCTAAATACATGGGTCTGGGGTAGAGTTCTTCAGAATTGACGTGGCAACTCTACCGTGAAGTCAGAACCTCTGACTCTTGGACTTGTGATGTGAATCCTCCGGCCGTTAACTCCAAATAAACCATCATGTGTTTGACATCAAAGCTACTGCTCTTCCCGTGTCTCCTTCCTGAGTCGGTGACTCCCACTGCATAGCTACACAGAAGTTTCCTCTACAAATACGTTCAAATAAAAAGTTCAACATTTGAGGCTTGTGAGTAAAGTTTCTCCTCTGTGAAACTTCAAAAGGGAAGACCTTGACTGAATCAATCCAAGTTTCAGCGGGAGGCTAATTAAAGCTGAATATGGAGGAACTGATTTTACAAGGACGGCCAAATATTTTCACGTCAAGGTTCTCCACATCAGGGATCTCATTGGCCATCCAGTGTTTTATTATTTAAAGTGTTATGTCGAAGTTGTATAGCCTACTTAGAATAAAAAACATTGTTTGGTTCTTTTTTAATCTGCCGACTGTTTTCTCAATTACATATATTCAACTCTTGTTCGGTAGAAATATCCATCAGTTTCTCAAAGTCCAATGATTGTCTTGTTTTGTTAGTTGTAAATCAAAAGATATTCAGTTTAATACGATGTAAAACTCAGAAAAAACAGTAAATCCCAATCTTTTTGTTCTGAAAACAGCATTTCCTGCCATTTTTGCATTAAAAATAACTTGGAAAATTAATCGATTATCAAAATATATGTATTTTGATCAATACTAAACAATTAGTTGACCTGCAGCTTCAGTTCTGCTGTAAATAAATTAGTGACATGTGAAGTTGTGCATTCAATAATTTTTAGAAAATGTTTTTGGGGATTGTTTTTCAATTTAAAATCAGTCAGGAGTGATCATTACATCCCATTTAATCCAATGAGATCAGATCAGGAAGTAGCAGATGAGAAGAAGTGGCAGTGGCAACGATACACTCTTTGCTGACTCTGCGAAAGCTCTTATGTTTCCTTAATGGCAGGTTAATTATCACCACTGAGCTTTTATTACATTTCCTTTTCTTAGACTTGCATACAAATTTAATGCATTTGGGCTTTGAGATTTAATTGAAGTCATCTTTTTGACAACGCTGTGTTTGCAAAACGTGCAAATTCATAATTTAAAGCTTGAAATGATGAAACCCCATAGTCTCTCTCATCTTCTAATTAAAAGTGTCATTCATGTTTCCTTTTGTCTACTCCCCACATTAAGAAAATACATCTAAGCTTGAAGGATAAATTAATTAATAATCCATCAGGTGTTCTAAGCCTCTTTTAACCAGCAGGAAACTGACGGAGAAAATCCCCTAAGGCTAATGCGATTGTTTTATTCAATAAAAATGCTTAACATTCAGTCCATGGAGGACACATGCGCTTCCATCTGAGCTCTCGTCCCTCAGAGGGGGATAATGAGAAGGCAAGGAAGAGATGAAGGTCTGGAATATAAAATGTAAAATAAAGAGGGATAGTCTTTGCAGTGCAAATTGTGAACTGCTGTTGAACTTTCTCCGGCCTCATCGTGTCCCTCGGGCTGGAGTGGATGTGTGAACCGCTGACAGACATCTTCCACAGGGGTCGATCTGACATTGCAAAAAATTGCTGCCAATTGAAGTTCTCAGAGAGACAGAGGGTCCTCTTTTATTTAGTAATTCAATCTTGACTATGACACTAGGTTAGCTTCTAGGGGACAGGGCCTGAAGAGCCTGAAGCCCAGCCACCCACATATAGTCTTAAAGTCATAGTGTGAGCTTTTCTGGGAATAACCTTTTTTATGACAGTTAGATGACAAGATACCCTTTGTATATCTGGATGATTATGAAAGGGCAAGCAGAGGTTCTTCTTAGCTGAGCATAAAGGGTGAAAACAGAGGGTCTGTCCAACAGTAACACAACTCACATACCACCACCTTTAATGCTAATTATTATTAAATTAAACTTTAAATTCATATTTGTGTTTGTTTAAATATAACAAAATGTGCAGGGAAACCCATAAGACGTGGGTCAGGGCGTGTGGGAGAGAAACTCCTTCTGGGGACCATTAACATGCACAAAACCTATATAACCAGGGGTGCACATAACTTTTTTGCCCTGGTTCTCAAAGGAGCACCTGGAGATGTTGCTTGGTGCTCATCCTTAAAATGAAATAAACCGTAACTTTTTAGGGGGTCTTGACTTTATTTGCCAGACACACGGCACTGAACACACAGAGGTGAACACAGAACACACATGCAGAGGTGAACACAGAACACACATGCAGAGGTGAACACAGAACACACATGCAGAGGTTAGGACAAGACAACATTAGCACGAGCAGTAAGTCATCACTACCCTCCTGACTGTCTTCCTCTCTGTCAGACATGGTAGCTGATGATGTAGGCCTACTTCTTCCTCTCTGGTTGAGTCTGTGATTAGCTGCTTGCATCCACAAGTCAACAGCTGGGTTTGGGTCGAAAGTCTCTGTTGTCATCTTAGACAAGTGGATGTAATCAAATAAGTATGTGAACATAACCAATAACCTACCATAGCCAATAACAAATTAATGTAACTTATTTTATTTTTGTTGTTCATATCTTATTTTACCTTAACATTTATTTATTTATGCATATTTTTATCTTTCCAGTTTTAAAGGATATTTTTGGTTTACTGTCCTATAGTATACATTGGAATGATTTCAAACCTGTTTATCCCAATAATTATAATGGAGTGCCTTGGAAATATGTGTTAACATAAATTGTGATCAAAACGTTTGAGACCCACTGAGATAACTTAGACTAAAGTGAACTATCTAAACACTCAGAGTGTCCTTTACCTCACTGAGCTGTAGTTATCAGCCACTCAGTCTGACTGGAGAGGACTCTCCCTCCACATTATTGTAGAAACATCTTCTTCTTATATCCGTTAGAGCAGCTAGCACCAGATGCTAATAACAATAGCGTGGTACCGGTGCACCCTCCCTCGCTCACTCGCATTTTGGCTGTGAGCTGCGGGCGCCAGATAAGCCAACATCCCCCATTTTCATCACTTACAGCGCCCATTGTACAGGGCAAATGAAACGTGTAACCGGGGTGAAAAGGGTGTTACATTTACTTAATTATGAATATTGTTACATCAAGGCTGCTAAATGCTCCATGTTCACCAGCTAGCTGCTAACTTTGAGAGCTTTGTGTGAAGTATCGCTGAGCTGTCTGACGGGAACCAAACTGAAAAGTTAACTTTTATACAGTGAACTGAAGAGTCGAGGGATAATTACCTTTTTGTTCACAAGTACACGTGACACATCACTTATACACATAGTAATTTAAGCATAATTAAATATTGATTATACCAGCTTAAAACCTTTAATCGTAAAATGTTTACAGCAGAGAAAATGTCAGTATATGTGTGATCCTTTAGTCAGTAAAAACTGACAGCCTTACTGTCAATCAAAAAAACATTAGAAAAATAATTAGCCGAAGAGTTAATTGTTTCTTTTACTGATCCATTTTCCTCCAAAAGCATCCAAGTGAAAGATACAATAATGAATGTAAGGCAGTAAAAACAGTGTTTACACCAGTTCAGTCACTAGATGGAGACATTACATTATATAGTGTTTATGTTATAGCCACACTCACATCTAGGACAAAAATAATACCTGCCTCATTAATGATTAAACATAAAGAAGACCTTGGCGCTAAAATGCTTCTGTGTATTCCAGACTTCATTGTGTAGGTGTAAACCGTGTAAACACAATAAGAGGGAACCTTTTTTAGTAGTTCCAAGGCTGTCTGTTTACATGACTGTAGACTCTTTTAATTTAAAATATCCATGCTGTGCTGCAGGATTGTGGTGCACCAGTTACTCGTAAATCCTTTATTTAACAATATGCTCAAGTACTTTATACACACACTTTAATAATGTAAGATATACAATAATTTCCAACTGTTCTTGGCTGTTCATTAATGCATGTGCATGTACATACATGGAGAAATAAGTATGTTCCACATGTACTCATGCAGGTTAAAGAGGCAAACATGTGATTGTGATAACATATTGATATTAAGTCTCAAGGGAAGCGTTTTTTCTCAGGATCCTGTAATGCCTAGCTCCATATCCAGTAAAGGTCCCATGTCATGCTTTTCCGGTTATTACCGTCCCCTTGTGTGCTATGAAGGTTTTTATGCATGTAAACGGTCTGCAGAGTCACAAACCCTCAAAGTACACCCTGTAGTGAGTAAAACTCTAACACAGTCTATGCTGCCCCAGAACGCCTCGTTGGAGATTTATATTTTTTCATTTGTTTCTTCCGGGAACCAAAATGGACCAATCCGCGGAGCTCCTCACACATCAGGACCTTTAGCGTACATTTTCAACTAACAGGGAGTCCCATTGACTTGCATAGAGCTCCCTGGTTGGTAATAGACGAGTTGGGATCGTGGAGAAATGCTCTCCGCAAACCGATTCTCACAGCGTTTATAAACCTTTTTCTTACTCAATATCAAGCCACACTTATTGTTTTTACTTCAGCTGTGAGTGTTTGTGTGTGCTCAGGATGAGTTTCCCGCTGTATCGCCGACCGGGAAACCACACCAGTAAGCCAGCTCACTGAGCAGCGAGCCTCGCAACGTCCCGACCAATCAGAGCACACTGGACTCACAGGGGGGGGGGGGGCAGAGAATGACTACCTGGTGAATACACATACTATACAGAGATGCTGTATGAGAAACCAATGTGAGTTTGGAAAATTGCACAATATAAATCTATTCTAGTAGACCTCAACAATGGAATTATGATCAGTAGAAATGGCCATGACATGGGACCTTTAAGATGACCCATTTTACTCAGTCTATGAATATGACTCATTAAGGAGACCTTTAAGGTGATGTTCTTAGTAAGTCTTTTTTCTTGAGGTCAAACGTTTAATGTATGATTCACAGGGTCAATAGTTGAAACCACCTACAGCGTATAGCCTTCTGATGTTATACTCATTAAAACCTATGCCCTTAAATGTGTGGATGGACATTTACAGTCTTGAATTTAGACGTTTATATCTCCACATTGGCAGAATGGAGCTGTTACCAATCCCAAGGATCATGTGGAGTTAAAAAGAAAGTAGAAAGAAAGTGAGGTCATAGAAAACTATTTCTGCTAAAAAGTTAGCAATGATTGAGTCAGACCTAAACATTTCAGATGTGTGTATCTCACGCTGCACTGTAACTTTAATTCATGTACCTTTGTTATTCATGTTTTATTATCTTGCTTTTAAATGAGTGTTTTTAAATGCCATTTTTATATTTTATAATTAATGTCTTTCATTTTTGAAAATCACTTTGAATTGCCTTGTGTTGAAAGGTGCTATATAAATAAACGTGCCTTGCCTTGCCTGTGAGATTACTGTTTTGTGATTTGAAGTGTGTTTATTTTGTAAAACATAAATAAAATAGGGAATGCCTCCGACTTAACAAAAACAATGTACGTTAGCGTCATAAATTAGCGTCATAAATTAGCGTCATAAATTAGCATTTGTACCGTTAGCTATGCAACACCTGGCCATTAATAATGGGAAAAAAATGTCTAATCCTATTTCATATTTCTTTTCTTTCACTTTTCAGTCTTTGTCTTAATGTTAGCAATGTGCGTTAGCTTCATCAGTTACGTTAGCACGGTAAGCTATGCAACACCTTGCCATTAATGGGGCGAAGCCTGCGAGCTAGTTCAGGCAGTCAACTCGAGCACTTATGCTGCATTCATACATAACGCCCCGCACTCTACAACCAACCAAACAGAGTCTCCTTAAAAGCCCCGAGCCTGTTTTTCAGGTCTCAGGCTCGAAAATGACATTCCCCGAACAAATGACCATATCTTCCCTTCTAAAAGGGTTAAATTAATAATCTTTTTTCTCAAAGCAAGGTTACAGTTGGATGTAGAAGTGTCAGAATCAATATAGATGTTTTTATTTTAAAGTAAATTCAGATTGAACATAGTAAAAAAATGTAAATTATTGTGTCCGTCCAAAAAAAAAAAGAAGTCTTATAGTGAAAATCACTTCTGGGGTCATTTGGGTGGATTTTCCATATCTCTGGCCCCGCTTGGTCGATTTTGATGATTGACATCTCTTTCTAACCGTCAGAGCCAATGGAATCGAGGGGAACTCCCACATACACACACACATTACCAAATAAGGAGTGAGACTGCCGCATAGCCAAAACCGGAAGTTGCGATAACTCTGGTGGCTACAGCAGCTAACTTTTACTCTCCGATTTTTACATAGAAATAGAATTATGGATTATAAATCATTTGTTCAAAGCGACAGCCACATTATCAACCTGTGGATTAACCGATTCAGCCGCATTTTTTCTCGTTTTAATGCCATTGAACACGTCTTTTGATCAGATTGACAGCTACGGTGTGACGATCTCTCGTAAAAGCTCCGTAAAGGTACGTGTTGTGATGTCTGTGTTTGCTTCCCCTGTCGCAAGTTCGGATCGCTCAGTGATGATACTATATACCTAAATAATCTGTGGAACCTCAGCTTTAATCGAATATCTTGTATGTGCAGCTACGATAAGTAATAAGGGTATCTTTATCTTGAGTTCTGTGCCAAAGTGCGTTAGCATTTTTCGTTCAGGGGTCATTTAGATGCTAATTATGAGACTTGTGTTTTGTTTTGGTAAAACATATTTGTATCGCCAGTTAGCTGAGATTCTTCCCGTTAATCTGGTATAACACATTAATAGGTTCTTAAATATTAAGATGCCCTAAGACACAGTGCCGTGAAAAAAAGACACGCCGAAGGGGTCTTTGGGGCTTAACAGGTTAATATGCCGCTCTATTTAACCTGCCAGATATCTCTCCATGCTTTGCTTGCTGCTGCTATTGCTGCAGCTACTTCCACATCGCTGCTGCTTGCTGCACCACCACCACCCCAGCTTCCACCCCAGCTTCCACCCCAGCTTCCATGACGCCAAACTCAGCTATATGCTGCTTCTAATAAACATGTTAAAGAAACACGTGAGTTGTCTGACTGAAATAAATATATTGAGTAACACCTAATAACTTTACAGGAAATTGTATAACGTGATTTGAGGCATATTCTGTTTTATAGTAGAAAATAATGGGAATAGGGAAAAGAACAACTTATATCTATAAAATAATTTGACTATTTGGCTTTTGTTTTGATTTAATAATGTGTAAATTAGCCACTGAGTTTGATTTTGGAACAGCTGGTACAACATTCTATCTATATAAAGATATCGCTGGGTTTGGAAATGTAAAGTGCTTTTTATGTGTATTTATTATTAATGCACTGCTGTATCTGTAAACCAGCATAAGTGATAAGATGCACTCCCATGCAAAAATATTTGCAACAGTGTCTGGTTTTAAATATCACAATTAGTCAAGCAGTTTGACCTCATGGCGAGACGTTTGGAATATGAAAGATTTATGAATTAGCACGTGGTTTGATGTAAATAATTGAAAAGGAGATTACACACGACGACCACTGCTTCTCCCGGCTCAATATTTGTGGTGCTGGAATAATCAATGAGTATAAGAGATAAGCTCCGATGAAGGTATCTTACACTGAAAACTAAAAAGTCTGCATAGATCAAAGGTTGTGGATATCTTTTTATCAATCATTCAAATGGAACATAGTCACCTCAAGGTAGTGTATGAAGTTGATATAAAAAGAGTAATTCATCAAGACTTCACTCACTCAATCAATCCACTAATTTTCATATCAGTTTTTTGCTATAGGCGTTAAGTCATACAAACAATTCACATTATAAAACCCTCTCATTGTGCAGCAGTAAATCCACTGGATAGTATACAGGTACATCTATAATATTGATACATAATACACATTTGTTGCGACTTGCGATGCTCTGTTGCATATTCCAGGCAACAGCAGAGTGGCAGTGTAAATTATTGATGTGACAAACTGCAACTTTGAATGTCAATACATGTCCCCGGAGAAGCAAAGTGAAAGAAACACTCGATAGAGACGTTTTATCGATAGTGACGGGGGGGGGGGGGGGGGGGGGGGGGGGGGGCAGACCAGTCATAAACACGGTGGAGCTGATGAAAACACTGACCAGCACAAAGTACTTTAGCGTGTAGGTCACAGAGGTGGAAAAAGTGCTAAGATGTATTACTTCAGTCAAAGTAACAACACAGTGTATACAACACTCGGTTAAAGTCCTGCATTCAAGATTGTAGTCAACTAAAAGAACATATAATAAGCAGCAAAATATTCTTGTAAAAGTACTCATTATGCAGTATGACACACAATCATATATATATATATATAAGTGTATTATAAATATTCCTGCTTTAAAGACTTCATCAGTTTAATGTTGCAGCTGGTAACAATTATTTTAATACCTTTTTACACTGTTTGGTAGTTCAGCTGAAAAGAACATGTCATAATCTATTATTTAATTTATAATTTGTATTAAAGAGGCCGTAGTACACTCTCAACCCCTGCCTGAAACGCCTCCACTGGACTCCTTGCTTTCTTACTTCTTACTACTTCTTACTGTAACATATTGACATCACTATGTAACAATCACACTTCTATTGGCTCGCGCTCCAACACATTGTGCACAGGCAGAAAAAGAGCTTTTTGAACATTAAAGCATGGAAACATGTCACCAAAGAGGCACTAAATACAAATATGAACCTGAAAATGAGCACAATATGTCTTCTTTAATAATCTTTATCTGTAAAGTAGCTCCTAAAGCTGTAAAATAACTACTTGAGTAAATGTACATTGTTCCTTTGCACCCACACAACACATGACAATAACCATCTTCTTATGTTTTACTATCAAAGGTCAAGATGTGCTTTGCTTAATTGAATTCCACATTTGTTGTTGCACAGCGGCGCCTCTCCATGTGGTGACAGCTTTGAAGAGCTCGATAATAACCCCCCTCCTCTTCCTCGGCCTTGTTGAATAAGCATGTGTATTATTTGGTGTCGGGTAAAAGCAAAACACTCGGTAGCGGTGGCGGCGGCGGCTGCATAAAATATTGAACAAAATCATCTTTATTGTGCTTTAACACACCGAGAGGCTTGGTCAGCAAACTTTTCCCTGGATACAATTTATTTTTATATGCATTATTATCTTTATTTGCATGGTTTATTTATGAGCGCTTGCATAATACACCTGGGCGGATTTATTCCAGCTCAGATGGTGAATATTTGTGCTCAGCATTCAGCGGTAGTTTACGAGGTTATTTTACTTATTCATTTATAATTAGATTGATTCATTTAGAGTAAAGGTGTATCCTAGAATTACATGATGTTCCAACCCAGTCTCACGGCATTTCGTGTTCACCAACACGATTTTTAATCTATTGATTCGTGTTCCCCAACACGATTTCCCCCTTTTTTTTCGTGTTGCACAGCACGATTTTAAAAGCAATGTATTTCTACTGCCTGCAGCACGTCTTTTTCTCCGGTCGGGTCGTGAAAGACCGGAAGCTGTGTGGTTCATAAAAACATGTTCTTACTCAATATCAAGCCACAATTATTGCTTTTATTTTAAATCGTATAATTTCGGACTTTTGTTGCCGTCTGTGAGGAAAAGAAATGGGGCTCAGAGCCTCAGAATACTGAAATCTGTATTTTAAAATATTTTTTTCCTTCTAATTTGTTATTCTTTTCAAAATAACACACTGTTATTTACTCACCAATAATACACAATTATCCTTGCTTTTATTTATTGGTTTGATTCCATAATCTCGGGCTTTTTTGGCGTCCGTCAGGAACTGAATTTCAAAATAAAAATAACCGGAAACATACGTAGGCATTTCGAGCGATTACCCAAGATCCTCAGCTATGGTTTAAGCTCGCTGATTGGATGTTTTAGTCGCAATGCATGCTGGGATTTGGTGTTTATGTGATATGAAATCCGGAAAACATTTTAAAAGAATAAAATAATACTTAATTCCGAGTGTTCTTGCTTTTCTCTTTGAAAGTCATCACATAACGGCATTGTAATACACGGTTCGGCTGCATTACATATTACAGATCTGCCGTAGTTCTTTATTTATAGAGCCCTGATGAGAAGACCTTTGGAAAAACTGGAAGAAATGCCGCCGAAACTGAATACTTGACGTGGATCATACATGTATCAACAATTAAACAACATCTTCAATTTCTCTTCACACAATACGTCTCCTTGCAGTATCAACACTAATTCGGCTGACTTTTACATTTGATCTAATTCACAGATAGGTTATATTTACACCATAACGGTGCACAGCTGATATAAAAGGACTTGTAGTTTTTAAAGATATTACTGATTTTCTTTGAATATAAGAATGTAAATACTGAGTCTGAAATAATATAGCAATATGCTGTAAAATTATGTGAAAGCATGAATACAACTACACATCTTCAGATGTTGTACATACATAAGTGTCCTACACTAATAATACAAAGTTATTATGGCTGTGTGTACCTTGTGTGCACCGCCTAGTGGTTAAAGCACGTTATTGAATTATTGTTTTTATGTGTTATATTTGATGAAAAAAATATTAAGAGTACATACTTTCATAGGGGGAAAGTAGAAGGTCTGTGATAGAAATATATATAGAATATACAAAATCAAGAAGATACTATAAGTGATCTCTACAATAAAACAGTTTGGTGCAGGATGTTAATAGGAGGAGGTGCAAAACAGAAAAATGAATTAACCTTTATTTAAACATTAAATAATACTTTAGATTAAGTCTTCTTTTAAATAAGAAAAAACTTTGGGGGTATCTATCTAGAGATAAATATTAAGCCTGACAAAGTACTTAACGTCTAATATATTGCTTTCCTGCTGTCACGGTCCAAACTGTGTCCCTGTTTGTTCCCCTGTGTGTGTGGAGAGGGTGTGGTTTCCCTTGCAGGCAGCAGCCTGATTGCTCTTACCTGGCCGTCCGACTCAGCTGTCCCTCATCATCTAATCAGGACAGCTTATCTACTCCAGTCTCCCAGCAACTCACCGCCAGATTGTTTTCTACACCAGTGGTATTACATCCTCCTGGCTGCCCATTCAGTTATCCTGTCTGCGTGTAATTCCGTACTTTTGTAACTAATTTCTCTTGTGTTTCCAGTGCAATCCCTCAGCCATCATCCAACAGAGCTTCCAGCCAACCTGCCTGCTTCTTCCTGCATCATACCTGCCTGCCTTGTAATCAGTCCTCTCTCACTGCCTACCTCCACTCCGGACCTCCATAATCACCAAACCTGCCTGAGTCTCCGAAACAATAAACCATTTAAACATCTTCAGTCATTGCCTGCGCCTGGGTCCTGTTTAAAACATAATCCTCACACCTGCAATGTTAACTATGTTGAAGCACTTATTTTAACTGATATTATACATATGAATTATACTCTTATGTATGTAGATAGAATAAGAAATGTGCAGAATATGACAGTTTAATGGTGGAGGTACACACATATTGATAGATGTATTGTCATGCACTGTTGAGGAACCTGTGACCCAAGTTTTTCATTCATTGCATAACTACACTGTAGTTGTGTATATGATATGTCAATAAACCTTAGAAAATCTTGAAAGGGATGTGCAAAATAGTCATTATACAGTCTTTAATTAACTAGAGAATAACGAGTAATGAATATACTTTATTACTCGTTTCCATTAATGTCAATTGCAGATAAATGTTTAGTCTTCTCAAGCACCAACTATCAAATATCTCTCCTGATTGTTGGCACTTGACAATCACCTTACCTGAATTGTACTCAGGTGTAACTAAAGTCTGATTTAAGGGTTGTTTATATTTCACATCATCAATCAGAATCAACTCAAGTAACTCAAATAAGTGTAGTGGAGTAAACATACCAGGTTAACCTCTGAATTGTAGTGGAGTAGAATTACAATGTAACAATGAGCTGTCATGTGGGTACACAAGTGATTTTCACCCATTTATTAATTATATACGATACGATACGATACGATATACTTTATTGTCCCCGTAAGGAAATTCGTTCTGGGCTCCGTCCAGCAGTTCCGCATACATGTACATAATATACAAACATAGTGGACATTTAAGAGACATACACATATCATCAATCATACACCGTTTGAACAAACACAATACACGCAGACGCACATACTGACAATGGCGACCTATTGCACAACCCTCATGGCCAACATTTAAAAAAAGTACATTTCATTACATTTGACTTCGACTACATTTCATTTCCTGTCAATGTTAAGAAGTTTAACGGACATTGGTAGGAATGAGTGCTTATAGCGGTTCAGCCTGCTCTTGGGAACCCTGAATCTTCTACCAGAAGGTAGGAGCTGGAATTCTGGGTGGAGTATGTGGATGGGATCAGACACTATTTTGTTTGCCTGTCTGATAATGGACTGCTCATATATGTTTTGGAGAGATGGGTGTTTTTTAACCCCCATAATTTTCATAGCCGTCTGTACCAGGCGAGCGATCTGTGACTTTGACTGCACTGTCAAGTTACCGTACCAGGCAGTGATACCATACCTAATGATGCTCTCCAACACTGCATGATAAAACAGTAACATGAACTTCTGGTCGACTCCGAAAGCCCGGAGTCGACGCAGAAAGTACAATCGCTGTTGAAGTCAAGAGCACAGACCTTGAACATGCGCCTTCCAGCTGAGTGTATTATCTAGATGGACACCAAGGTACTTATAGGAGCTGACCTGAGCTATGGGTTCATTGTGGATAACCACCGGGCTAAGGTCACCCACTGCCTTTGGGTCCCACACCATCTCCTCAGTCTTCTTCACATTCAGCACTAGATGGCTAGAATCACACCACTGCACACATCTCTCTATTTCAGAGTGATAAGCCGATGAACTGCTGCCTTTGTGCATTAAGCCAAGGATAGCTGTATCATCAGAGAATTTGATGATATAATTCTCCGGGTGGGCTCTTGTACAGTCGTTTGTGTACAGTGTGAAGAGGACCGGGGAGCTCACACAACCCTGGGGGGCTCCTGTACTCATGGTCCGGGGCTCTGAGAGGGCATTGTTGACCCTGAGATGCTGAGTGCGATTGGTTAAAAACGAAAAATACCATTTCAAGATGAAAGGATTTATATTGATCTTTATCAGTTTTTGAAGCAAGATGTGAGGCTGCAGTGTGTTAAAAGCCGAGCTGAAATCCACAAACAGTAGGCGTACATATGCCTTAGGGTCTTCCAGGTGTTTAGTGACCAGGTGTGTGATGCTATTTAGAGCATCGTCTGTGCCACGCCCTTGCTTGTAGGCAAACTGAAAAGGGTCTAAATGTACATCAACCTCCATTTTTAGCAGCGGCACCATGATCCTCTCAAAACATTTCATGACAATGGATGTCAATGCAACAGGCCTAAAATCATTGTTTACCTTTGGACAAGGTTTTTTGGGGACAGGTTTTATTATTGATTTTTTCCAGAGGGTGGGGATGGTGTGAAGATCAACAGATTTTTGAAATATGGGACACCATGCTGGTGTCAGTTCTTCTGCAAATGTCTTGAGGAGGAATGCAGAGATGCCATCTGGCCCTGTGGCCTTCTTAGTACAGGTGTGTTTGAAAAGTGATTGGACCTTTAAAGGGTCAATCACCACCCTTTCATCCTGGTCACTAGCAGGGATTGTCTCTACGATGTCTGTACAATCAGAGGAGAAGTCCTGGGTTTCAAATCTCATGTAAAAGTCATTCAGTTCATTTGCTTTTTGCAGGTCATCAGAGGTACAGAGAGTTTTTTTAGCTGGGGTCATATTTGTGATTGCCTTCATAGTGTCCCAAAGTTCCTTGGAGTTCATTGTAGAAAAGTTTTGTTCTATAATGTCCTTATGTGTTTTACATTTGATTATTACATTACATTACATTACATTGCAATGTAATAATCAAATGTAAAACATATAATTAATAAATGGGTGAAAATCACTTGTGTACCCACATGACAGCTCATTGTTACATTGTAATTCTACTCCACTAATAACTGATAACACCAATGTGTTTAATACTGGCAACTTCTAATTGTGGGAAAAACGAAAACGTTCAGTAGAGACGTCCCATAGAACATTTTGCGAACCACAATAGCCAGCGTTCGATTCCGGTTTTGGATAGTCTGGCGTGGTTTCGTTCAGACAGCTGTTTGACGCTCGGCGTAACCTTGGCGCACTGCCACTCCAACATCCAATCCCAGAGCTTGAAGATTAATCACGGGGACTGTAGTCCTAAACGATAGCTGGGGATTATGGGTAGTGTAGTGTCTTCGGCCATCCTAAACTCCTACGTCTGTTTCCGGTTATTTTTATTTTGAAATTCAGTTCCTGACGGACGCCAAAAAAGTCAGAGATTATGGAATTAAACCAATAAATAAAAGCAAAGATAATTGTGTGTTATTGGTGAGTAAATAACAGTGTGTTATTTTGAAAAGAATAACAAATTAGAAGGAAAAAAAGATTTTAAAAATACAGATTTCAGTATTCTGAGGCTCTGAGCCCCATTTATTTTCCTCACAGACGACAACAAAAGTCCGAAATTATACGATTTAAAATAAAAGCAATAATTGTGGCTTGATTCTTTCACACACAGTGACGTCACAAGCTACCCACAATGCAACGCGCGCCATATATATATATATAAATACGCCATTTTCCTGGAGGTGCAAATATCCTGGAGGTGCAAATATAAACAGCTAGCTAACGTAGCCAGGCCGAGCGCACTCGTTTTTTTTTCTGAATTAACGACCGAATAAATCGCTGCATGTCTTCGGATTACATCTCTAGACTTGAGGGGTGTGCTCTAGGTCGTTACCAGCGTAAACTAGAGCTGTGTGGGTTGTCGGATTGCCCTTACAGACTGCCTGCAGATGTATGGAAAAACTACCCTCGAAAATGGCCTTCGTCGATTTTGGCTGCATCTACGTCTAATTTCTGGAAACACCAGGTGAATACCCCACTTGTCACAATAATATTATCATGCCATTGCATATATGTGGTATTTTAGAGTTGACTAGATATTGATTAAGGCAATAGACTATGATATTCAGTACAGGAAGCTTAGCAACACCTAGACGGTGTACGGCTAAACCCTTGGCCTGCTTGCACCTCGCGTAAAATGGCAGATACCGGAAGTACGGTGTCGCCCTCGGCCCAATACCCGTATGTGTGTGTGAAAGAATATTGAGTAAGAACATGTTTTTATGAACCTGTCACGATCTGTCTTTATGGTGTTTTGTCTTGTCTTGTTTTATTTTGAAAGGTCTTCACCTTCTGTCTTGCCTGTTTCTGTCTGCGTTGTGTCTTGTTTGGATTTGTCTGTGGTTCCCTGTCGTTAGTTTCCCTGGTGTGTCTGATTACCCGATTGTGTTCACCTGTGGCCCCTGTGTTTTCTCCTCCCTCCTCACCTGTGTCTTGTTTGTGTGATTAGTCTTGTGTGTATTTAAGTTCTGTTTTTTCTGTCTGTCTTTGTCGGTTCGTCTTTTGTCATGACTAGTTCGTCGGTGAGTGTTCTGTTCTGTCTGTGTTATCACCTAGCCTTGAAATAAAGGAACTTTCACTTGAATCTGCATTTGGGTCCTACCTGCTTCACACACCGTGACAGAACCACACAGCTTCCGGTCTTCCACGACCCGACCGGAGAAAAAGACGTGCTGCAGGCACGAAACACATTACCAGTAGAAATACATTGCTTTTAAAATCGTGCTGTGCAACACGAAAAAAAGGGGAAAACCGTGTTGGTGAACACGAAATGCCATGAGACTGGGTTGGATGTTTCTAAGGCAACATCCAAACATCAAAAGGGGCCCTATGTAGGCTTTTTGGGGTGTTCTCTTTCCTGTACTGTTACATAGGTTTATGTGCATGTCAATTGTCTGCAAAAGCCTAAAATCACAAAGTTTCTCTCCCACACACTCCCCCCCCTGCTTGAAACACGGCAACGCCTCCATTGGACTCAGGGCCGTCCCTCCCTACAGGCCAATCATGCAGACTGCGTGGGGCCTCACCTTGCGGAGGGGGCCTCATCTTGCGTAGGTTGCCTCAACTGAGCCGAAAATGCGGCGCACCTATGCGCTTATGCGGCGCAATTAGTGTGGCACGGCACGGTTTCGCTGCTGCGAGGCACCACTAGCAGCCCCCCCGTCGATGCTCGCGAAACAGAGGGCCTCATCATATAACTTTGCGTGGGGCCTCATGTTGGCCAGGGACGGTCCTGATTGGACTCATTGTTTTAATTCTGTTTCATAGTGATATATCTATATAACATTCACGCTATTGGCTAGCGCTCCAACACATTGTAAGTGGTAGGCTAAGGGGTGGGACATCTCTACGTGGTTGACCAATCACAACAGAGCCAGCCAGCTAACCAATCAGAGCAGACTGGGCTCTGGGCACAAGAGCTTTTTGAACATTAAAGCATGAAAACATGTCACAGTATGAACCTGAAAATGAGCATTATAAGTCTTATTTAACTTTTTGGTTTGAATGTTGCTTCATGCCTCTCGCTGCACTGTATATTTAGCAAATTTCTCCAACTCCACAGATTAGGATTTGACGTCTTGCAGCTTCCATAATGTTTATCATGCAGTGAAGGACATCAGTGTAAAGGGCTCTCCCTGTGCTCCAAGGTGATCCACATTGTATCTGTTGTTCCATGTCAGCTACAACTCCTCATGTGCTGCCAGCCATGTGATAAAGAGCATCTCTCACTCAGGCATCACCCTGTGTGTGCGATCTGTAATCCCCGCACAAATCTCCTGTCAAGCGTTTGTCGTCCACAATTATTACCATGACTCACATTTAAAACATGCTTAATGCCCAATTACACACAGAGGCCGTGTTCTTAAAGCACTCTCTTCTTTAAACCCAGCCTGTGCTGACGTGCCCTCGGTGAGATTAACAACAAAATTGGAAAATTACACCATCACATTCGCGGTCACTCGTCTGTGAGTCTTCATCGTTATCGAATGCCATCTTTTGTGGTTGCCGAGCAAGTCTTCCCAGTGAATTGCGGAACAAAATTGCAAGGCGTAACCATAAAACCTGTCAGCATGTGAGGGATAAGATTGAAACGCAGATGATTGAAATGTCTTTTTTTGTTGTGTAGTAAAATAAATCCTCACATTTTCTGCACTCAGTCATCAGTCTTGGCTGCTCGCAGTTGCATAATAAAGTGTATCTTATATGTAAGGCAGTTTTTTTCTGATGCTGATGTATTCACAGTAGGGGAAAAAACACTTTAGCGTTGGTTTATTGTGATTAATAATTTCTGAAGGCAGGGTTATCTGCTTGCCTGGCACTCACAGCCTACATGATAATCCGCAGTCGTATCCAATCATATGCTTCTGAAGAGCGGCACACTGTGTGGTTATTACCTCTGTTGGCATTTGCTGAGTGCACACTAAGAGACATATATTTGGACTTTGCAAAAATATTAAGTTTTTCCTTTGCATTTGTGGTTAAATTCCCCAGATGCCCTCCTCAGTATTTCAAACACAATCTGACAGTGATAGTTTATGCAGCTATTCCCGAGGGGCTAAATAGAAGATTAGACTGCATTTATCCTTCTGGAAAATATATTGTTTAGAGATTCTTAGACAGCAGTTTTTTTAAGACATCAGCAAAATGTTTTCTGTAGTTTCATTTATCATTATACCAGTCTGCGCTTTCCCACAAGGAATTCACAGTTACTACTCCCCAAACTGCCAAGGACTCCTCCGATATCCATCTGCTGGTTTATTTAGCCTCCAAACACGAAACAATGCATCACGCTGTCACACAATCCCTCGATGCATGAGTGTTACATGGCCCATGGGTTACAAGAGTGACAACACAGAGGATGTTAAATACTCACTTATGTGCAAAATAACAGATTTTTGCAATCACTGTTGCCAAGTACGAGAGTGTTAAAGTAGGTATTAGTCATCTGGCCTTACATAATTACTTTGTACACTCAACGTCCACTTTAATAAGTCACTCAGCTGTCCTCAAAGATGGCATGCCCTTTCTGTCGGCGGAGTTAAAATAAATTGAGAGGAAGTACAAATTCAGACATGAATCACCCACCCTAGCTGTGCTCATTACATGCAGTTAATCAGGTCTACAGTGTCACGATCTGTCTGTGTTTTATTGTGTCCTGTCTAGATCTGTCTGTGTTTTCCTGTTTTAGTTTGAAAAGTGTTCTTGTCTGTTGCTTCCTTTCTCTGTGTTCCCTCCTGCCTGATTACCCGATTGTGTTCACCTGGTGCCCCTGTGTTTTCTCCTCCCTCCTCACCTGTGTCTTGTTTGTTTGATTAGTCCTGTGTGCATTTAGGTTCTACTTTTTCTGTTAGTCTTTGTGAGATTCTTGATGTTGCTGGAAGGATTTTGTTCTGAGGGATTTTTACGTTCTCATTCATAACACTCCGTTCGATGTCTCACTATGGGATGCGCCTCAACGCGTATGCAAACAGAAGCATCAATCTCATTACGCCAATCCTGATTGGCTGGTGATCTTGACGTCAACGTCAGGGAATCCACCCACCCTTTAAGTAGCTTGCGCTACGACGCAGCGTCATTCAAACACCTCTTCTCGCTTCAGAGCACATCTCGATTTATCAGTAACCGGGCTAGCTTAACGGTCCACAGACTGAACCCAAAGCTAACATTCGGTCGACGGGCGCTTGCCGGTTACTTTTTTGCTTTGCAAGAAGACTGAACAATATTAACACACCAGATAATATTGTAATCTGCCTCGCCGTTTCTTTCTGTCGAAATAACAGTAAGGTTTGATTTTTTTCTTCAAGCTAGTAACATACCTGTTGCTAGTTTTTTCTTCCTTCCACACCGACACCACGGTAAAGAGGACGTTCTCTTTTCTCTCTCACACCAGAGGAGACAGAGATAAAAAAAAAGGTATTAACACACCAGTTAATATTCTTTTAAGAATAAAATCTACACCGTCGCCTTTTTCCCTTTCGGACTAACGGCAAAGTTGGATTTTTTTCTCAGTAACATACCTGTTACTAGCGCGTCCACTCCACGCCGACACCCCGGTGAACGAAGATGGACCCTTCTCTCCCTCACACCAGAGGAGTCAGGGACTCGGAGGTTCAGCTATGCGGCTGCGGGTTTAAGATTTCAGGCACAGACTCACACCAGGTCTGCTCGTCCTGCCTCGGGCTGGAACACGCCCGGGAGGCTATCGATAACCCTGGCTCGTGCGGGCATTGTACCCGCTTCACCATTAAGAGCTTCCGCCGACGGTTAGCACGCCAAGTTAACTTGTCGGGACGGGACCCCCTCATGTCCGCTGATTCGCCAGCCGGCAATCAAGACATGGCGGCGTCCGCCGCAGAGATTGAGCCCCGCGCTGTGTCAGACTGGGGCTCAACAACAGCGACAGCCACTGAACCGGAGCCCCACGCCGTGTCAGGCTGGGACCCGGTGGCGGCAAGAGCCGCGAGAGCGGAGCCCTGCGCTGTGTCAAGCTGGGGCTCCCAACTGGACCTCACCATGGTTCCACCGGCGGAGGATGTCCTGGAGTTGGACTATATGGAGGACAAAGAGGATACCTCTGAGTTCCTCCTGTCTGACTCGGATTAGGATGACATCTTCGTTTCATCGGCTCAGGCTGCAAAGCCGGGAGCGATGTCCGCTCCCCCGGGCGAGAGCACACCAGCTTCGCCCGTCCTAAGTATGGACTTGCAGGCCGTGTGTCAACGCACTGCGTCCAGGCTGGACATCCCATGGCCTGAAGTGGCCAAGGAGACCTCCAAATCTCGCTACGAGGGGAAGAACTTGCCCCAAGCACATCTCTTTTCAATGTCCTGTCGGGGTGATTTTATCATTTCTACAGGACTTAATTGATAAACACAGAGCTTTCTCTACGATCAAAGTGTACCTGGCTGCTATTGCTGCATGCCATGTGGGCTTTGAGGGAAAGACGGCTAGCCAACATCCTTTGGTCTGCCGTTTTATGAAAGGGACTCGCAGGCTCCTCCCTGTTTCCAGGTCACTGGTGCCCTTATGGGACTTGGCAGTGGTTTTAGATGGGCTCACTCGACCTCCATTTGAACCCCTGGAAGAAGCTGACATGAAACACCTGTCACTGAAGACAGTGCTGTTACTGGCTCTGGCATCTGCCAAGCGAGTCAGTGACATTCATGCGCTCTCTGTACATCCTTCATGCACTCAGTTTGCCCCGGGGCAAACGAGAGTGTTGCTGAAGCCCAACCCTGCCTTTATACCAAGGTGGTTGGCTCATGTACCCCCATTGACATTGAGGCATTTCCTCCGCCGCTGTGTTCCTCTGAGGAACAGCGGCCGAATTTGCTGTGTCCAGTTCGTGCTTTACGCACCTACAGCGGGGATAAAAAGTATTTCGTCAGCCACCAATTGTGCAAGTTCTCCCACTTAAAAAGATGAGAGAGGCCTGTAATTTTCATCCTAGGTATACTTCAACTATGAGAGACAGAATGGGGGGAGATAATCCAGAAAATCACATTGTCTGATTTTTAAAGAATTTATTTGCAAATTATGGTGGAAAATAAGTATTTGGTCAATAACAAAAATGTATCTCAATACTTTGTTATATACCCTTTGTTGGCAATGACAGAGGTCAAACGTTTTCTGTAAGTCTTCACAAGGTTTTCACACACTGTTGCTGGTATTTTGGCCCATTCCTCCATGCAGATCTCCTCTAGAGCAGTGATGTTTTGGGGCTGTCGCTGGGCAACACGGACTTTCAACTCCCTCCAAAGATTTTCTATGGGGTTGAGATCTGGAGACTGGCCTCAGGACCTTGAAATGCTTCTTACGAAGCCACTCCTTCGTTGCCCGGGTGGTGTGTTTGGGATTATTGTCATGCTGAAAGACCCAGCCACGTTTCATCTTCAATGCCCTTGCTGATGGAAGGAGGTTGTCACTCAAAATCTCACGATACATGGCCCCATTCATTCTTTCCTTTACACGGATCAGTCGTCCTGGTCCCTTTGTAGAAAAACAGCCCCAAAGCATGATGTTTCCACCCCCATGTTTCACAGTAGGTATGGTGTTCTTTGGATGCAACTCAGCATTCTTTCTCCTCCAAACACGTCTCGTTGAGTTTTTACCAAAAAGTTCTATATTGGTTTCATCTGACCATATGACATTCTCCCAATCCTCTTCTGGATCATCTAAATGCTCTCTTCAAACTGCAAACTTCAGACGGGCCTGGACATGTACTGGCTTAAGCAGGGGGACACGTCTGGCACTGCAGGATTTGAGTCCCTGGCGGCGTAGTGTGTTACTGATGGTAGCCTTTGTTACTTTGGTCCCAGCTCTCTGCAGGTCATTGACTAGGTCCCCCCCGTGTGGTTCTGGGATTTTTGCTCACTGTTCTTGTGATCATTTTGACCCCACAGGGTGAGATCTTGCGTGGAGCCCCAGATCGAGGGAGATTATCAGTGGTCCTGTATGTCCTCCATTTTCTAATAATTGCTCCCACAGTTGATTTCTTCACACCAAGCTGCTTACCTATTGCAGATTCAGTCTTCCCAGCCTGGTGCAGGTCTACAATTTTGTTTCTGGTGTCCTTTGACAGCTCTTTGGTCTTGGCCATAGTGGAGTTTGGAGTGTGACTGTTTGAGGTTGTGGACAGGTGTCTTTTATACTGATAACGAGTTCAAACAGGTGCCATTAATACAGTTAACGAGTGGAGGACAGAGGAGGCTCTTAAAGAAGAAGTTACAGGTCTGTGAGAGCCAGAAATCTTGTTTGTTTGTAGGTGACCAAATACTTATTTTACCGAGGAATTTACCAATTAATTCATTAAAAATCCTACAATGTGATTTCCTGGATTCTTTCCCCCCATTCTGTCTCTCAAAGTTGAAGTGTACCTAGGATGAAAATTACAGGCCTCTCTCATCTTTTTAAGTGGGAGAACTTGTACAATTGGTGGCTGACAAAATACTTTTTTGCCCCACTGTATATGGACAGGTCAAAAGAGTTTTGTTGTAATGACCAACTCTTTATATCCTGGGCTAACCCTCATAAGGGCAAGCCCGTTACCAAGCAACGGCTATCCCACTGGATTGTGGAAGCGATTGCTCTGGCTTATACGAGTCAGGGTTTGCAGGCACCAACGGACCTGCGTGCTCATTCTACTCGTGGACTGGCTACATCCTGGGCTTTGTTCAAGGGTGTTTCCATCCAAAACATTTGTGCAGCAGCGAGCTGGTCCTCGCCGCTCACTTTTGTCCGCTTTTACAGGCTAGATGTCTCTGCTCCAAGTGTGGCCCGTGCAGTGCTGGGTCCCGTGTTGAGACAGGGTTCTACCTGTTAAGTTCTGGTTGTTTTGGTGATTTTCGAGATAAGCATGTCTAGCAATATGGGAGTTTCAATATCCCATAGTGAGACATCGAACGGAGTGTTATGAATGAGAACTATAGGTTACTTACGTAACCCCAGTTCTCAGAGTAACATGAAGTGAGATGTCTCACCAGACGGCCCTTCTTGCTAAGGCGAAGCGAGAAGAGGTGCTTATTTTGAATGACGCTGCGTCGTAGCGCAAGCTACTTAAAGGGTGGGTGGATTCCCTGACGTTGATGTCAAGATCACCAGCCAATCAGGATTGGCGTAATGAGATTGATGCTTCTGTTTGCATACGCGTTGAGGCGCATCCCATAGTGAGACATCGAACGGAGTGTTACTCTGAGAACTGGGGTTACGTAAGTAAGTCAGCTGCTGCATGAAACAGACACTGACACGTCAACAGTCATTGGAGGCAGTCGCAATTTCTACAGGCTCGCACTACCTGTTAGCATCTGTTAGCATCTAGCTCTCCTGCTTACAAACTTTTAGCCATCCCTGCTTATACAAGTAGTAGTTTTAGTTATCTGCGATCTGCGGAGGCCTACCTGTGAGTACGGCTTGTACTGAGGTGTTTTTCCTCCGGAGACGTGGCGAAGAGACGGAGCGGCTCCACCTGTTGCTGCATGCGATCTGCGATTTACGGAGGCCTGCTCGTCGCGAAGAGACGGAGCGGCTCCACCTGTTGCTGCCTGCGATCTGGGATCTGCGATCTACGGAGGCCTGCTCCCACCTGTTAAGTTCGGCTGTACTGGAGAGGTTTTTACCCCGGAGACGTCGCGGAGAGACGGAGCAGCTCCACCTGTTGCTGCCTGCGATCTGCGATCTACGGAGGCCTGCTCGTCGCGAAGAGACGGAGCGGCTCCACCTGTTTGCTGCCTGCGATCTGCGATCTACGGAGGCCTGCTCCCACCTGCACGGCTGCACTGGAGAGGTTTTTACCCCGGAGTCGTCGCGGAGAGACGGAGTGGATCCACGCTTCGGGCTTGGCCTGCTTCCACCGGGCGTGTGCTGCTGTACGGAGGAGGATTTTACCACGGCTGGGGCCTGCTTCCCACCTGTCCTGGTTCTGCTGTAGCAGAGGCCTGCTTTCACCCCGGGGATACCACGCTGCTGCTTTCGCCTGTCCTTTGCTGTGCTGATTTTGCTCCAGGAACATCGCGGTTCCCTGGTCTGGGAAAATGGCCCATATCGGGATTCTGCTGTGCCTGTTAACTATTTTGGACTATGAGAAGATCTCTAATCATTCTGAGGAGTCTACTGGATTCAGGTCTGTTCTGCCACCCGCAGTGGGCATCCCCTGCAAAGGTTCGGATGTGTTACACAAACAATTACCGGTTGCCTTGTCACAGTCAATCTGCTCAACAAAATATGTTTGTCTTTTTTGTTTTCCTGCGATGATGGTTCTTCAGGACTGCTTCTTAAGCTCTAATCACACTCTCGCAGACTTTCCCGGTGATTCTAAAGTAGATGACAATGTATGTGTGTCGCTTAAGAGGAAAAGATGCCTGGTTTTGTTGTTGTTATTACTGTCAGGAAATGTACAACCTAACCCTGGTCCGCCCAGTAGTAGTAGTCAGATCGCTACTCCTGCTGATTTTAAAGCTAGATCTGGGTTGGGTTTCATCCACTTGAACAGATTTTGTCCGTATCTGGGCGAGCTCGACTGACGCTGACGTCATTGTCTTATCAGAGACGTGGCTAAATAAATCTATGTTGGCCTCTGACATTGCCTTAAATGGTTTTAATGTGTATCGTACCGACCGGCCTAATAAAGGTGGCGGCGTTGCCATTTATGTTAAGAATAAGTTCAGTGTAACCGCTGTAGTTTCCAAATCTATCAGTAAGCAATTTTAATTTTTAGCCTTAAATATAGAAGTGGCAAAGGGTCAACAGGTCATGGTCGTGGGCTGTTACAGACCCCCCTCAGCTGTCAAAGACTCCTTGTCTTCACTAGCAAATATTTTATCGCAACTAGACTACAAGGAAATAGTGCTACTTGGAGATTTTAACTGGGACTGGTTAACTGCAGTGTCAGAGGATTTAAAAAACCTTTGTATCTCTTTAAATGTTACTCAGATTGTTGACAGTCCTACTCGCCCTAATATTAAGTCCCCAAATAAATCCTCCCTAATTGATCTCATTTTAACTAATGTTCCCTATAAATACTCAGCTGTGGGAGTATTTGCGAATGATCTGAGTGACCACTGTGTTGTAGCCACAATTAGGGACACTAAGGTCCAAAAGGTTAAACCTCGTATTATCATCAAGAAAGACATCAAACATTTTGTGGAGCAGGGTTTTGTGCATGATCTGTTTGGGTTTGATTGGGGAAAAATCGATCTGTGTGCTGATGTAGAAACCGCATGGTCTTATTTTTATCTTGGTTTTATGGAAATTATAGATAGACATGCACCCCTGCGTAAACTTAGAGTGAAGGGACGAGACAATCCTTGGTTTTCTGCTGAATTATCTATTCTCCTACATGAGAGAAACAAGGCCTGGGCAAAGGCTAGGAATTCAGGCTCAGAGGTAGAATGGCTGCGTTTTAGGCAGCTAAGAAATAGCTTCACTTCACATGTCAAAAGTGCTAAATCTAAGTATTATCTGTCAGTTACCACAAAGAACTTGAACAACCCTAGAAAATTCTGGAAAGCCATAAAATCGATATCCACCGGTGATATCCGTAATGAGCTACCTCTGTGCCTTACCACAGTATCTGGCACTATATCGGATAGGACCACCATACTAAATTGTTTTAATTAGCATTTTGTGTCCTGTGGCTCTCTGTTTCATTCTGTTTCTAATTCTGCTTCTGTGAACACCACAGTCGGTGACTCAGAACAATGTGGTCTGGAAAACCCCTTCAGTTTTACTCTTTTTACTGTTGATGTTGTTCGTGAAGTCTTAACCAAGCTAGATCCTAAAAAGCCGGCTGGTCCGGACAACGTAGAACCTTTCTTTTTAAAGATAGCTGCAGATTTTATTGCTCCACCTCTTACTACTCTTTTTAACCTCTCCCTCAGCACGAACAAAATCCCAAAAGTATGGAAGTCAGCTTATGTCCTGCCACTACTAAAAGGAGGGGAGGCCACCTTATTAAACAATTATAGACCCATCTCAAAGTTGTCAGTTCTGACCAAGGTTCTTGAACGCTTAGTGAGTGAACAGGTAAAGGTGTTTTTATGTAACAATGACATCCTGTCTAAACATCAGTCAGGCTTCAGAAAGCAACACAGCACCATCACTGCCACAATGAAAGTGGTAAATGATATTACGAGTATTTTAGATAATAAGCAGAGTTGTGCAGCTCTATTTGTTGACCTATCCAAAGCTTTTGATACTGTCGATCATTGCATTTTGAAGCAAAGGCTGGTCAGTATAGGCATGTCCAGCCATGCAGTAGGGTGGTTTGTAAACTACCTCTCTGAAAGATCCCAATGTGTTCAGTTTGATGGGCTGTCTTCTGAGTGGTTAAACATCACTAATGGTGTACCACAAGGTTCAGTTTTAGGTCCGCTATTATTCTCTATCTATATTAATAGTTTAGGTGAAAATGTCGAAGGAGCAACCTTACATTTTTATGCGGACGATACCGTTATGTACTGTGCAGGTCCCTCGATTAACGAGGCTGGTGTTAAATTACAGGCTGTTTTTAACATTATTCAGGCTCAGCTCTCTGAGCTTAAGCTTCTTTTAAATGTGGATAAAACCAAGGTAATGCTCTTTTCTAAAGCTAAAGCTAAAAATACACCAGAGACTGCTTTGGATATTGTAACTACGCAAGAAATACAACTTGAAGTGGTTACCTGTTACAAATACTTGGGTATCTGGCTTGATGATTGTCTCACTTTTAAACTTCATGTCAATAACCTGCTTAAAAAGCTGAGGGTTAGGCTAGGTTTCTTCTACAGGAACAAGTCCTGTTTCTCGCTTGAGGCCAGGAAAAGGCTAATCACTGTGACCTTTTTACCTGTGCTGGACTATGGTGATTTGATGTATATGAATGCACCTGCCAATTACCTGAGCAAGTTAGATGCTGCGTATCACAGTGCACTGAGATTTTTGACAAATTGTAAAGCACTTACGCATCACTGTACCCTGTATACCAAGGTGGTTATGCCATCACTTACTGTACGGAGGCTCAGTCACTGGTACTTTTTCATTTACAAAGCCATGTTGGATAAACTACCATCTTATATCTGCTCCCTGATCTCTCTGCGAATTGAAAGTACTTATTGCCTGAGATCGCATGCTGTGGTTTTATTAAATGTGCCAAGTGCTAGGACTGTCTTAGGGAAGAAAGCTTTTAGATGTGCAGCTCCACTAACATGGAACAGTCTGCAAAAATAATGGAAAATTACCAAGCTAGTACCACTACATGTTTTTAAAGCTCGGTTGGATGCTACAAAATCAGATGCTGTTGGTACCTGTACATGTGGTTAAATATGTAAATTGTAATCCCTGTACATTTTGCTGTATGATGTCCTTTTGTTGTTCTGTTGTTTATGTCTTCTTGTGGAACCTACTGCTGCAGGTCTCCCTTGAAAAAGAGATCATTGATCTCAATGGGATTTTACCTGGATAAATAAAGGTTTTGAATTGAATTGAATTTGAACCTATAGTTTTGCCTTGCCTTATTTTACTTTGTTGCCTGGCCCGCAATAAAAGTATTTTGGATTTCAACCAATCTTCTGCATTTGGGTCCTGTGTACCTGGCCCTCCAGCCGTGACATACAGGACACATATGATCCATGATGTATCATGTGTATGTTTGGAAGTTTTTCCTTGTACGATGTGAGGGTCTAAGGACAGAGGGGTTGCGTTCCAATAGTCCATTTAGCTTAGGAACCTTCCTAACGGAGTGAAATGACCCGGAAGTCCCTCAGTGGCAGCCATGATAAGTGCCGTTCCAATTCTCTAAATGAAAGGAAAGGAGGTGTCAAACTTCCTTTATAACCTCCTTTAGCTTAGGAACCACTGGACCTCCCTAACCGAAAGGAGACGAGAAAATGCTGCCCCACAATGCATTGCAGCCGCAGCATTTGCCATCACTCAACAGTCGGCCGTTCACGGAAACAACCATTTATGACCGAGAAATTATATCATGAAAGTTACGGTGCTTATTAAGCATTTTAAAACGTATGTGGTAAGTTGCCAAAGTGCTTTGTTTTGAACGTTCATCAGTATTATAATCAAAAAGAGAAATATGAACGTTAGTTTTTACTGAAATGATCAAATAAAGTCAACATTTCACAGTCTTTACTGAGCTGTGTGGGGTTTGTTCAACTTTTAAAATATGTTTGAATGGGATACACAGTGATAGATGTTAAAGACTAACGTTTCTAATTTGTATTGATTTTAAGATCTTTTCATCAATCATACGTATTGGGATCATTTGTATTAATGTGGACCGGAGGGAGAGGGTGACGACGAGCATAAGTTTAACTTTCCTTTTTTATTTCAATTCCAACTTTGGTCATGAAGAATATGTTTCTCTGTTGTCCACGTTCATAAAGCATAAAGCAACAGCATCAGAGCACGGTGCAGAGTCTCTAGATGAGTTTACAGTAGTCCCTCGTTCTTATTAAACATCCATGTTGTAGTCCGCTGTATAGAAAACTGTAGTTTACATAGTTTCCCCACAGCAGCAGACGCACATTCATGACGTCCGCTGGCGCATCATAAACACGTCAGATAGTGAAAGTGCAGTCGGATTCTCTAAAGTACCGCAGTCTCTTCTCCTAAATCCTTTTGAATTCTCCTATCCACTATCCCTTAACCCCGTGACGTTTCACTCAGAGGTCAAGGAATAGGAGATAGGGTTAGAATTTAGGAGCTAATTTTTGGATTATCGGAACGCAACCATGGTGTCGTATTGTCATACTGATATTCTGTACAAACTGTGAAGTCCACTGAGACAAATGTAACATTTGTGATAGTGGGCTATATAAATAAACATTGATTGATTGAAATAACTTAAGTATAGTTATAATGACAGGAACATAAAGGGGCTGAGACAACCATTGAAATAAATATTCGGATTAAGCTATTTTGTTCGATGTTTATTATTTAATTTACAGCTATATTTAATTCTCCATAAGTACGTGACTGATTTCTCTCTATCACCCTCACAAATTATATGTTGATATAAGCAAAACAAATTAATATAAATAATGATAATAATAATAATCAATTAAATATAAAATAAAATACATATTTAAAAGGTAATAATAATAAAATAATATCAATTAAAAATAATATAACAATATTTTGTATAATTGACAAAAATAATAAGTATAATAATAAGTACAAATGTAAATACAAATAATTAAAACAAGTTACAATAACATAATAATAATGAATAATACAAAAAATAAAAGTGATTTGTTAAAGAATAAAATGATAAAGCAACTTTCTCCAATTTCCACCATTTCTCAGCGTGCTCGCCGCCTTAATGTGTAAACAGGAAGTGACACAAACACACTCAGCGTCCTTGATGAAAAACGGTTCATTTTGGGACTGAGAGTGGAAAATAACAAGACATTAAACCCTAGGAGGGCCTTCTGCTGCTCGCAGCCTGTCTTCAGAGCAGCTTTGCCTCCTCCTCCTCACTAAAGGCGCTTAGGTTCGGGGGATCCTGCCTCCTGCCACAGTTCTGCTGCAGCTGTGTTATTATGGATGAGATTACTGAGAGTTGGTGGGAAGGAGACGACCTCAACTGATAATTAGGGAAACAAAGAGCCCTGCCTGATGAGGGCGGCCTCCTGCATGCAGCTTGATCACATTAATCCTGCAGTCTTAAACGTTCAAGCAGAAGTCTCAGGGTTCAATCAAAGAAACACAAAAGGGATTAGATTCGTACAGAAAAAGTTATATTTCATGTTTAAGCGGGATTTTGACTTGCCTGCTTCAAAGTAGGAGCTGTGGTTTATTCCAGAAGTCATACAACCTCATTTAAATGCCCTCTGTCATTTGTAATTATACAAATACAGCCTACAGAAACCCTAAAGCTATTCAAGAGTACTGTGTGTGGGAAACCCCTTATATAAATGCAATTATGGTTACTCATTGAACACGAATAACCGATGACTCCATCAACCACTGAAAATGGCAAACTATTAAAAATACATATACACAAGTAAAATAAGAATAGGAAAATGTACTCTGAGAATGAAATATGTGCAGTGTATCAGAATTGAAAGAGGCAGAGCTGTGCAATGATATAAGAGGTAGACTAATATCATATCTACTGTATTTGGTAAAGGCCTTGGAGGGAATAAATAAAAGGTATTATGTGTTTTGTCAATAAGTGTATGAATTATTGAGTTATAGCCAAGATTGTAGAGTCCCATTGACCTTTAATCTTTGACCACCAAATTCAAATCAAGTCATCTTTGATTCCAAGTGGACGTTTGTGCCAAATTAAAAGGACATTTTCTTGATCAAAGGTCGATATAATGATATTACTTAATCAATATATTAGGTTGGTCAACAATACATTTGAGCCATATGGGTTATTCCTCATTAAACTAATGTATGTGATGCTTAACGATTTTAAAGGGGACCTATTGTGCTTTTTGGGGTTTCCCCTTTTCCCCACCATGCCTGAAACGCCTCCATTGGACTCCTTTGTTTACTTCCTGAACAAAGTGACATCACTATGTAACACTTGAAGTAGATAGTACCTAATAGAGGTGCTGCAGCACAGGCAGTATGAGAAAAATAAAGACCTTTTTGAACATTAAAGTATGGCGACACATCACAGTATAGACAACAAATACAAATATGAACCTGAAAATAAGTAGAATATGTCCCCTTTAAGCCATTTGTTTTGGCAATTCTGGTTAAAAACAAACAACTTGTGAAGTTGAAGTCTAATTCTTACATCTACAAAGACATAGCTTCATAGCAAGACGTTGACAACAGCTGTTGTTCAATCTCTATATATAGTTTGAGCCTTTACGACTTTGCGTTGTTTTGGTGTTTCTATTTTTATTTCCTCCCCTTTAGTGATTTTGACAGTAATCTTTTAAAACAGTATACTTTGTTTGTGATGGCAGAGCTTAAGTTCAAAAGACCTCCTGAAAGAAAAAACAAGAAGTGAGGATACCCGGCCCAGAGGAAGCCCGGGGTCCCTTTCTGGAGCCAGGCCCAGAAGGAGGACTCGTCGGCGAGCGTCTGGTGGCCGGGCTTGCCACGGAGCCCGGCCGGGCCCAGCCCGAAAAGGCAACGTGGGCAACACCTCCGCTTCTCCGTCCCGCGGGCCCACCACCTACGGGAAACAGCGATGGGGTCGGGTGCGCTGCCAGAAGGTTGGCAGTGAAAGCGGAGGGTCTCGACGGACCAGACCCGGGCGACAGAAGCTGGCTTTGGGGACGTGGAACGTCACCTCTCTGGGGGGGAAGGAGCCGGAGCTTGTGAGGGAGGTGGAGTGTTACCAGTTGGATCTGGTTGGGCTCACCTCTACGCACAGCGTCGGCTCTGGAACCTTACTTCTGGATAGGGGTTGGACTCTATTCTTCTCCGGAGTTGCTCAAGGTGTGAGGCGCCGGGCGGGTGTGGGGATACTCACAAGTCCCCGGTTGGGTGCTTCGTTGTTGGAGTTTAACTACGCCTGCAGGTTATGGGGGGGAAAACTCTGACTGTTGTGTGTGCTTATGCACCCAACAGCAGTTCAGAGTATACAGCCTTCTTGGAGACCCTGGAAAGAGTCCTGTATGGGGCTCCTGAAGGGGACTCTTTAGTCTTGCTGGGAGACTTCAACGCACATGTGGGCAATGATGGAGACACTTGGAGGGGCGTGATTGCGAGGAACGGCCCCCCTGATCTGAACCGGAGTGGTGGTTTGTTACTGGACTTCTGTGCTAGTCATGGATTGGCCATAACAAACACCATGTTCGAACATAAGGATGCTCATAAGTGTACGTGGTACCAGAGCACCCTAGGCAGAAGGTCCATGATCGATTTCGTTATCGTATCATCGGACCTGAGGACGTATGTTTTGGACACTCAGGTAAAGAGAGGGGCGGAGTTGTCAACTGATCACCTGGTGGTGAGTTGGGTCGAGTGGTGGGGGGAAGCCTCTGGATAGACCTGGTAAGCCCAAACGTGTAGTTCGGGTGAACTGGGAACGTCTGGAGGAGGCCCAAGTTCAGGAGGCCTTCAACTCACACCTCCGGCGGAGCTTTTCAGGCATTCCTGTGGAGGTTGGGGACATTGAACCAGAGTGGTCGGTGTTCAAAGCCTCTATTGCCGAAGCCACGGCGGGGAGCTGTGGTCTCAAGGTCCTAGGTGCCTCAAGGGGCGGTAACCCTCGAACCTCCTGGTGGACACCGGTGGTCAGGGAAGCCGTCCGACTGAAGAAGGAGGCCTTCAGGGATTTGTTATCCCGGGGGACTCCCGAGGCAGTTGCAAGGTACCGACAGGCCCGAAGGGCAGCAGCCTCATCAGTGGCCGAGGCAAAGCAGCGGGTGTGGGAGAAGTTCGGAGAAGACATGGAGAAGGACTTTCGGGCGGCACTAAAGTTGTTCTGGAAAACTGTCCGACACCTCAGGAGGGGGAAGCAGGGAACCATCCAAGCTGTGTACAGTAAGGATGGGACGTTGTTGACCTCAACTGATGGAGTGTTAGGGCGTTGGAAGGAACACTTTGAGGAACTCCTGAACCCGACAACTCCGCCCTCTATGTTAGAGGCAGAGCTGGAGTATGACGGGGGATCAACACCAATCTCCCGGGGGGAGGTCACTGAGGTCGTCAAACAACTCCACAGTGGCAAAGCCCCGGGGGTGGATGAGATCCGCCCAGAAATGCTGAAGGCTCTGGGTGTTGAGGGACTGTCATGGTTGACACGTCTCATCAACATTGCGTGGAAGTCGGAAACAGTACCGAAGGAGTGGCAGACCGGGGTGGTGGTTCCCCTTTTTAAAAAGGGGGATCAGAGGGTGTGTGCCAATTACAGAGGCATCACACTACTCAGCCTCTCCGGGAAAGTTTACTCTAATGGCGCGTTTCCACTGCAGGCCTCGCTCGGTTTGGTTAGGCCTTATTAGGCCCGGCTCACTTTAATGCTGCGCTTCCATTACAGTTTAGGAACTGGGGCAGTTACTATAGTAACGCAGTGTAGGCGGAGCCGTGACGTCATCTTCAATGAGAGCCCCAGAAAAACAACACAGCCTTTAGCTCTTAGCACTCAGAGCTCACAGCTCCTCATATCTGTTCAGAAACTAGACAAAAGTTAAACAAGTACAAACCACAGACTGCCTGTGTCATGGCGAATACAGTCGCTGCTTTATTTATGTCTGTATAGGCCGTTGTTGTGAGTGTGGACGGTCGGAGCATATATAACGTTAGCTTAGCCAAGCTACATTTAGAAAACACGCATTTTAAAAGGGTTTTTCGCCTGCCGTCTGTCTGCAGACTTGTCAAAGCATTAATTCATGGTTTTTACTAACCGGTATCAGTATGTTGTTACTTCGGCATCATTTTGAAACGTGTATTACAATTAAATCACGGTCAAATATGTTCATCTTGTTGTAGTTGTAGCCCCCTTGCCAGCGATTCTCTCTCTAGTTTAGCATACTCAGCCCGACTCAGCCTGGTTGTTCCTGGCCCTAGAACCACGATTTAGTCGGGCCAGAAAAAAGGTGAAAAAGTAGCCCCGGGCCAAAACTAGGCCAAGTGGAAACGCAACCAAAAACGGGCCCCGCACGGCTCGGCACGCTTAAAGCGAGCTACCCGCTGCAGTGGAAACGCGCCATTAGGTACTCGAAAGGAGGGTCAGGCCGATTGTCGAACCTCAGATTGAGGAGGAACAATGCGGAATCCGTCCTGGTCGTGGAACGACGGATCAGCTTTTTACTCTCGCAAGGATCCTGGAGGGGGCCTGGGAGTACGCTTATCCGGTTTTTTGTAGACTTGGAGAAGGCGTATGGCCGAGTTCCCAGGGAGTTACTGTGGGAGGTGCTGCGGGAGAATGGGGTGAGGGGGTCTCTACTCAGGGCCATCCAATCTCTGTACTCCCAAAGCGAGAGCTGTGTCCGGGTCCTCGGCAGTAAGTCGGACCCATTTCCGGTGAGGGTTGGCCTCCGCCAGGGCTGCGCTTTGTCACCAATCCTGTTTGTAATATACATGGATCGGATTTTGAGGCGTAGTCATGGGGGAGGGGGTCTGCAGTTCGGTGGACTAAGGATTGCACCACTGCTTTTTGCAGATGATGTGGTTCTGATGGCTTCATCGGTCTGCGACCTTCAGCAGTCACTGGATCGGTTCGCAACCGAGTGTGAAGCGGCTGGGATGAGGATCAGCACCTCCAAATCTGAGGCCATGGTTCTCAGCAGGAAACCGATGGACTGTCCACTCCAAGTAGGGAATGAGTCCTTACCCCAAGTGAAGGAGTTCAAGTATCTCAGAGTCTTGTTCTCGAGTGACGGAACAACGGAGCGTGAGATGGGCCGGAGAATCGGAGCAGCGGGAGCGGTACTGCAGTCGCTTTACCGCACCGTTGTGACGAAAAGGGAGCTGAGCCAGAAGGCAAAACTCTCTGTCTACCGGGCCATTTTCGTTCCTACCCTCACCTATGGTCATGAAGGATGGGTCATGACCGAAAGAACGAGATCGCGGATACAAGCGGCCGAGATGGGTTTTCTCCGCAGGGTGGCTGGTGTCTCCCTTAGGGATAAGGTGAGAAGTTCGGTCATCTGGGAGGGACTCGGAGTTGAGCCGCTCGGAGTTGAGCCGCTCCTCCTTTGCGTCGAAAGGAGCCAGTTGAGGTGGTTCGGGCACCTAGTTAGGATGCCACCTGGGCGCCTCCCTAGGGAGGTGTTCCAGGCACGTCCAGCTGGGAAGAGACCAAGGGGTAGACCCAGGTGGAGGGATTATATCTCTTCGCTGGCCTGGGAGCGCCTTGGGATCCCCCAGTCAGAGCTGGTTGATGTGGCCAGGGAAAAGGAAGTTTGGGGCTCTCTGCTGGAACTGATACCCCCGCGACCCGACCACGGATAAGCGGGAGAAGATGGATGGATGGATGGATGGCAGAGCTTAAGCAAAACAAAAATATGATCTCATTTCTTTAGGAGTGACAGCTCAGAAATCCAAGGCGATTAGGTGGATAGCTGAACTTGTGCGATTATTTTCTGCCTTGTACACTTTGAAAATTGAAATAGAAAAGTGTTCTCAATTGCTGAGACAACAGTCAGCAATGTGTTTATCTGTACAGAAACAAATCTCTCTCCACAGCTCGCAGCCAAACATCCTATCATTCTGCCCGGATGATTTCATGCTTGAGGAAGCTGAGGTTAGGGAGAATATATCAGGTACGAAGCACGGGAGTGAGACCTCTGGAGTGGAGGCATCTTCTAAATACAGACAAACAGAATTACCTTTTGCCACATTTAGCAAAGGCATATTGTATTTTTATTGCTAAGAGGGCTGCTAAAAAAAACTCAGAATTGTTCTTAGAGCACTTCAATGCTTGAAAGGATACACAAGCTGTTAGATTCACTCACTTACACACACATTTAATGGACACAAATACATGTGGATGGATTACATATTTGGTAGGAGGCAGAATTTCATTTTTTTACACTACAGTGAGAATTTTCTGTTCATGTTTTTCATTTAAACAATGCATTGTAAAAGATGCTTGAAGTATGTCAGGGTTTCTGACAAAATGCTAATCAAAACATTGAACCCCTTGACTTTATTTTTGTGAAACCTGGGTGTGCATCCCTGGGTTCAGTTGCCATGGAGACTAGATCACATATCCTGCTGTATAATGAAAACAGGCTAATTGACTTTATCATGTCCGGGCTCCATGTTCCTGCACCTGCTCAATACCAGGCAATACATGTCTTAAAGGGGCAGGTCGCTCTGCTGTGAGGTGGTACTTGTCTTTTCCTTTAAAAAACGGATTACTGTTTTAGATTTAGATATCATGAACGCAATAGAAGAGGTGAATTTGCGCCACCTGTAGTCAATTAGTAGTCAATAAGGGAATGGTGTAAGGTTAAGCAACACCTGTGACTATATAAAGAGATTGGATTGGATGGTGTTCTTGCAATTAAACACCTGAAATCGTAACATCCTGCGTCCAGTATTTTTCTTGAGATATCTAGAAAATATACAATTAGTAGCTTTGGGGACACAACCATGTCTTTTACTACATTTCCGAAAAAGTGATCCTCACGGAGGCACTGGAGCAGGGGCGGACTGGGACTAAAAATCAGCCCGGGAAACTCACCCAGCCGACCGGCCCAACTCGGTACCGCTAGTCAATTGTCAACGGGGGGGGGGGGGCTAGTGAATTGTCCGACCGGCCCACCGGGAAAACTCCCGGTATTCCCAATGGCCAGTCCGCCCCTGCACTGAAGGAAGGTCGAGTGATATCCATGGCCAGTTAACTTTTTACTCTGGGTAACACAAATCATATAAAATGTCATCCAATAGTTGAGGTATTACAGTCTGGATTAGATTGGGTAACCAAACGGACGGCCAACAGACCAACATTGCCAACCCTCGAGCAATGCCAATAGAGAAATCAAACAACTACATCCATCATCAATCCGTCCACGTATCCATTCATCCACTCAGCCATTAATGCATCCATTTTAGTTGAAATAAAGCCAGCAATTCTCCACAAGGCATTTTTCTACACAATGTGTCTGGCAGCCGCCCCATGTGATGAAAACTCACCACCCGCTGGGAAACAGTCCATCAGAAAATCACCTGCCGGCAGCAGACAATGACGATTCAGTCATTTCTCCCATACTAAGTAGTTTTCTGGATAACTCGGGGTGTTTTGCAAACATACATTTGGCAAAGCAGAACATCTCTCAAGCCTCAGATCCAAAGGGTAAACCTGAACAAGCATGATTATGTCAAATTGAAATATGTTTCCAAACTCACAGACATATTGTGAGTTATCCTATAGTCAATCCAAGCCCACTGCAAAGTATTGAAATGAAATAACATGGCCTTCATATCACAACAGTGGAAACAGCAGAGGTAATAGAAAATGTGAAGTATCGATGTTGAGCAGCTTGTAGGTTTTATCATGTTTGCTCTCGTCTTAGTTCAGCCTGTTAGCGTTTTGTAATTGGCAAGGACACAAAGTAAAGCTGAGGTTGATAGGACATATTTGACAGGTTTTTGGCCATAAACCACTGTAATAAAGATGTTAAATGTTGATCTAATGATTGCGCAAGAAAAAGAAGTATGGATCTATGATAAGTCATTCTATAAGAGGGACATCATTTTATTTTTTACCTGAAAATCCACTCAATAGTTGCAGGGAATCAGAGGGAAAATGACTTAATGTCGTGCCATCCATCTAGTAAAGGGGAAGTATTTGACTAGATAAGTTAAAACTTTAATCAGCATGCGTATAGATACATCAGGGGAATCCACACAAATCAGTGGATTCATCTACTGGGCAAATTAATAATCTGTACAAACTTCAATGTCAATCCATCCAATAAGTGTCAAGACATTGACCTCAAAGCTTACAATGTCAATCTGATGTTTTAAACAATATCTTGCTTTTCATTATAATACTGTCAGTACTGCACATCCCTCTGAAATATACCATTTTATTCCAATTTTATTTCTACAGGTATACCTATATTTCAACCATATTCGATGGAAATACTGCTATATTTTTAATGTTATCATAATTTTCTTTAAATCGTTTTTTATCCTGGTTCCAATTTTTATTTTATTTTATGTATCCTCGTATGTAAGGCGAGACACGGCAGGCAACAACATCGTTTTTCAAGTACTGGTCAATTTTGAGATTTTGTGCTATTTTGATTCTATAACATGTTTTCTCAAAGTGAAAACATGATGAAACATGCTGTTTTCATCAAAAACAATATTCCTATCAATTTTATGAAGGCTTTTACAGAAGGGTTTGTTCATATATCATTCATAGCCTGAATTATATAACATTGTATACCTAAAAACATGGCGAAAATGGATATTTTAGGGCTGTTGACAGTATTTTCTGATTTATGGAGTGATAAAAAGAGATATCCAATATCCCTTCAGTAAAAGCCTTAGATACTAATATGACTACAAAATGAAACAAACATTTTGAACCTGGCTTTATCCAAAGTTCAGATTTCGATTCCTGAAATGTGTTAAAATATGTGCATATTTAATGAGATAATGGCTAATTTGCATATTTAAACATGCTATTTCAGAAAACTTGTAATACAAAAGACAATTACCTTATTGTAAGTAATTAACTGGAGAAATTTCTAGCTGATACCTTTAAGTTAAAAAAATTACCCTATTCACCTGGGGTGTCTCGCTACTTGGCAACAAACCTGTTTCTGATTCTTTCTGATTTTTCATTCAAGCACTTGTAGAAAAGTAACATTGCTGCTTGTGAATGTCTTTGCAAAGTTTCTTCGCAATCCATCCAATATTTGCAGAGTTATTTCAGTATGGACCAAAGTGGTGAACCTACATCTCTAGAGTCAGGCTGCATGGGTAAAGAATATATCAAATGAAACTACTCTCCTAGGAACTGCATGGCATTATTAAATAGATATATATATCCCAGTGTTTCTTTGGCAAACCAGTTCACTTTATTAACTCAACATAAGTCTGGCATATTGTCTGTTGCCATCTGGGTGTTTGGCCGTTGCTAATAATGTTATTATAAGAACGAAAATGAAGTTCATGAGGACGCATATGAGCGGTTCATGAAATCTGGAGAGGTTTCAAATATAAAAGAAGACTCCAGACAGTTTTACATAATGCATTACAATCATCAAAAGGAAGATGACATGAAACATCAAAATGCTTCTTAGACACTGAAAGGTCTTTTAGGCTCCAACTCTCAAAGCAGATCCTTTCTTGTGTTTCTCTCGCTCTCTAAAACCCAGAGAATAGATCATAGGAATCATTGATCCTCTCCGCCTTCATTTGCCATCAGATCTGAAGGGAAGCTCTCCTCCATTATGCGCTGCTGCTGCTCGTACTGGGATCAATCTCCTCAGGGTTTGTTTGTTTTGCTTTTAATAAAGGTCGACACTGACTGATGGCCACCTTACCAACAGGTTTGTTATGATGTTGGATAGGCTAATGATTTAACTTAACTTGTTGTCTTTTAAAGAATAAAAACAGTGTAGAACTTCATCAAATAAGGAAAAACCCTAATGTCCAAAGTTACGCTGACGGACATTTCCATTACCCTTCAGGGCCGGCAGGTTAAATGCATTTAGGGATGACTTTGTTTATAGAGAAAAATGAAAATAATGCTGACTTTTCACTTTACGTTCCTGTCTATGAGGAAAACATATGTAGTTTTAGTAAAATTACAGACGTTAAAATGTATTTATTTTGTTTTTTAAGCCTGGCAAGTTTGGACATGTCCTACAAATAATCTCATTAACAACTTTTCTTGTTTTGTTTATTACATATGGCACTTTGTACTGAAAACATAACTTTTGCAGAACTGTATATTATGTATTTACCAGATTAAGCTAGCTAATCTCAGTCCCTGGGCAGGTAGACATTGTAAATGAGATTCAGTTCTGCCTGTAGACAGTGAAGTTACTTATAAACTCATTTTGTATAGGATTTCGACCAGTCGGGAGACTCTATAAACCAATTATCATTTTAAATTGGTTAATAAATGTACCTTTTTTCTGCTGCTGCCATCCAGGATAATTGTTTAATATTATAAGAAATCTTATTAACCACACCACCTCAACCGGTTTTTAATCAGAAATGCATGCACACTGGTATAATTGCGAGAGATGTACTAAATGGGTTTCTTTGTGGTGTTAAAAAGGTTTTTAAAAGCCAATCTGAGCCATTTGCCAGTCTTCTCATCTCAAATTGAGTAATTGGGTGCAGCCCTCTCTAACTCTCTTCTTTTTGAGGTTTGCATTGTACTGACATGCAAAGGAAATATGAAGAATAGTGAGCAGGAAAAAACTGATCACATTGACATGCCTTGGGATTGATTTGCATGATAGAGGATACAGAGAATCGACTATTTTGGACTCTATCGCTCTTCTACTGCGCGCTGACAGGAGCTCAATTAAACACCTCATCTCAATGACATCCAGGTATGTTGGGATGAGAAACCGCTGTGCACACATTTCACCTGGACAGAGAGGAATTATGCAGATTTGATATCCATACCGCAGTAATGCATTCTGTTGTGTGCAAAGCCTCATTGAAAAACATTGTCGAAAGTATTTCAATCCCCCCTTTGAAGGCCTCACTGAAATAGCATGTGTGTTTCATTGTAAATCCTACATAAGGCTCTTGTGTAATATTCATTGGCAGATCTATTTGTTCGCAGATCTTCGCTTTATCTGTTGTATCGTAGCTTCGGAGCACATCCGTCAAATCCCGCGTATACACAATTTAAGACTGTTACTAATGAGCTTATGAGTGAAAATAGAAAATTCCTCACGTTGCCTCACAGCTGAAATCTTTTGATTAACACATCGTGACAATGACACACACACACACACACACACACACACACACACACACACACACACACACACACACACACACACACACACACACACACACACACACACACACACACACACACACACACACACACACACACACACACACACACACTGGGCTATATACTGTAGTAATCCCGCCTCTCTGGCCCTCAGGAGGAGTTTTCTGGAGTGCTGATGTTCATTAGCATAGCTTTGAGTGAGCCGACCCTTTGTCATGCATTTGCCACGATGAATCAAGTTCAACATCTGCAGCCACCGGCTTGTCACCACTGAAAGATTTGCCACGGATGATTTGCATATCAAACCCAGGGTCCGCATGATTCTCCACCCCCTCATTTGATGTGAACAAATATGCCCGCACCTGCTTCAAACCCATCAATAAGTTCATCAGAACCATCCTCGTTTATTGATACCTTATAGGCTGAATCTCTAATGGCAGCAGACTGTTGGATTATCATCACTGTCTGAAACGAGCCTGGTCAGCAGTCGTCTTCATTATCGCATTGATTCAACATTAGCGTTAAACAAAAAGGGGCTTTATTTGTTTTTCTTTAAATCACTTTTGTGGCTGCGGAGGTTTAAATGATTAAAAGATGAAAACACATTCATACGAGAGACAGTGTTTAGGGTTCTTTCTTACTGTGCATTTCATGAAATATTAACACAGAAAGCATTATGTACTTTGCAGTTAAAACTGATTCATTTTGTTTAACTTATAAGAGAATAAGTGTGGATGATATTTCTTTTGAATTGAATGCTATTTTAATTTGTTCAACCTCTACCTCAATGTCCACTATGTCACCTTAAATGTCTGACTGACATATTGTATTTCTAGAGAAGCTTTGTTTGCATTGCTTTACTGAAGGGGGAAGAATTCTGTCCACGCCTTGTAATAATCCTGGTAAAGGTGGGTTATCAACAAGGAAATGCAGACACATATCAATAGGAAAACAACACTGTCTTTAATACAACACCGCCCAAAAAAGATACCACTTGTAAGTATATAGTGAGAGATTGCATTAGCATTGTGAAAGTTTAGAAAGTAAAAATGTTTGAGTGTGCAGTTTTTGGAATACAAACTGGACCATGGAGCTTCCTTAATGTATCTACCAAAAAAATCTGACTAGATATCATTGTATGCGCTAGTGGAAGATTTTAGATCATGTACTTGAGGAAAAGTACCAATCCATTAACGTTAAAGTACTCCATTAACGTTAAAGTACTCAATTACAACTAAAAAACCTACATTCAAATGTCCACTTAAGTAAAGGAACAGAAGTATAATCAGCAAGATGTATGTAAAGTCTCAAAAGTAATAGTACTCACTCTGCAAAAAACGTACCTTCATATGTGGATTTATTATTATGTATTTAAGCAATAGCTCACGACAGGCCGTGGTATATGCTCATTATATCACAGCTAAGGGGCGTGGTTCGGCCCGATGCGAACGGTTACCAAGTGTGGCAATGTGAAAGAAAAATACACACTCTAATTTCAATAGTTTTTATTAGTAAATAATGATGTTCAAAATAAAATAGTCCCTCCGTTGCCTCCTGCACGAAACATAGTGTGTATCTGAAAGAGGTATTTAACAAAACCAAGGCTCTGTCACTACCCCCACATCACCCTTTTGATTGTGCTATCGATCTGCTACCTGGCGCACCCATTCCTAAGGTACGCCTTTATTCCATCTCCAGACCAGATCGAGCGGCCATGGATGAATACATCTCGTCTTCCCTGAAAGCGGGAATCATCCGTCCCTCCTCTTCACCGGCAGGGGCCGGATTCTTCTTCGTGAGTAAAAAAGATGGCTCACTCAGGCAATGTATTGACTATAGCCTACTTAACGCCATCACCACTAAGAACCGCTACCCCCTGCCATTAATGTCATCAGCGTTTGAACTGCTTCAGTCCGCTAAAATCTTTACCAAACTCGACCTCAGAAATGCTTATCATCTGGTCAGGATAAGAGAAGGGGACGAGTGGAAGACGGAGTTTAATACCCCCAGTGGACATTATGAATACCGGGTCATGCCCTTTGGATTATGTAACACTCCTGCTGTCTTCCAGACCTTCGTCAATGACATTTTAAGAGACTTCTTGAATGTATTTTTGTATGTATATCTGGATGACATATTAATCTTTTCCCCAGACAGTCAAACCCATGTTCCAAAGGTTCGTCAAGTCCTCCAGAAACTACTGGAAAACCACCTATACGTCAAAGCCGAGAAGTGTGAGTTTCACGCTGCCACCGTTTCCTTTCTGGGACACATTGTAACCGACCAACCAGGACCCTTCCAAGGTTAGTGCTGTGGCTAATTGGCCCACATTAACCAACAAGAAGAAAGTGCAACAGTTCATAGGGTTTGCAAACTTTTATCGTAGGTTCATCCGGAACTTTAGCTCTGTAGCCGCTCCTCTGCATAATCTCACTTCCTCCAAAGTCTCCTTTCAGTGGAGTCCCCAGCAGGCCCGGCTCCAGGATGAAATTACTGAGGGGGCTGTTAAAAAATCCGAGGGTGCGATTTTTTTTTCACAACAACGAAAAATACTGGCAATGTCATGAATTGACACACCAAGCTTTTTTCCTTCTCGCTGCTCTACAATCTCTTTGCTTCTTTATTTTTATTCTGGATTTACCCCTCTCGTTCTGTTATTTTCCTCTGATCTTTAATAATAGATAGTTGATAGATAGATGGCTGCACTTTGGTTAACAGACTAACATTGATTTCCTCAATTTATAAATGGACAGGCTCTGTAATTATACCACAACCTTTTATCCTCTATCCCTTAACTCGTCTTCCTATACAGATTTATTTACTTACTATCTACTCTAGTCAGGTCAGGATTAAAGAAACATTAATCTGGTTGATTTTTTATTTTCAGGATTGAATGTTCAAATCAAAGCCTAAAACCTGGCATTTCATAAGAAAGTGACTAATATATAAACCAAATGTAATATTGGATCAAATACTACACCAAATGGACAGACACAGATTAAAAATAAAAATAAAGTCTCCTGGTTTGTCTCTAGAGTCTAACTGCCATGAGAAAAATCAAATCAATGTTCCAAAATCCGTCACTAGATGTCGCTCATTGTACCAATACGGTTGATATAATACATAACATTTTATTATTCTAGTAAAAGGGCTCGCTTTGGCAAAAATCTGAACCATACAGGCAGCCCTAAATAATAACAAGTAACCATCATGTGTGGTGCCATCTGTAGTTGTCTGTCTTATTTTTTGTTGATGTCAAACAACATGGATTTGAAGTCAATATACGAAAGTAAATCAAGAAATGAAGTAAACAAGCTGATCTTCAAGTTCCTCAAGAACACTGGTCTGAGGACAAGGATTTAATATAAACATTTAATAAATCAACAGTAGGTGGCGATATATGCTCCAAGTGGAAGCGATTCGCCATTAAAGACAAAAGAAGAAGAAGAAGAAGAAGAAGAAGAAGAAGAAGAAGAAGTAGAAGAAGAAATACGCTAACGCTACAAACAGGCACAACACTGTTACTCTGTTTTTACTGACATGTAACATTTGATTTCACCTTGCTCTATTTTTCAAATACGGGAACATTTTCGGGAGTTTTAACCGGGTACCGGCCACCGAAAACGGGGACGTTTTGGTCACCCATCCCACCGTGTTTACAGCTAAGCACACACGCTAACATTAACGGTCCCTACACACGGCGGCGTGCGTTGCCGCTTGAACGCTTCTGCCCATTCACTTTGAATGGGGTGACGTCACGATTCGCGGAACTGCATTGTGGGAGCAAAGCGTAGCTTCTCTCGTGGTGCTCGCTGCAAAAGTAGAGCAATGTTCTACTTTTGACGCCTCGACGGAGGCGTCAGCCAATGGAATCATATGCCAGTACAAGCTCTAGCCAATCAAACCGCGTGCTTGTGTGTCTGGGGCGGGAGATTCATGTGATTGGTTGTTGGTCGAGCTCCAGCCCCTCCCGCCGGCAAGCGACAACGCACGCCGCCGTGTGTAGGGGCCGTAAGACTAAAAGCTCACTTGGGGTTGAGACTTTTTTACACGTTGCTTGACTGCCTGCCCACATATCTGATCTAAACATAGTAACGTGTATTGGGGAAACTAATTATTTAAAGTTATTTAATAATTGTGACATTTATTGTACTTTTTGATGGATGAATGATGCTCAAAGTGAGGGGGCAAAGAATACAACTGAGGGGGCAATGCCCCCTCGTGGCGCCGGGCCCGGTCCCCAGGCACCTGTTCTTACCGTCCCAGACCCCCAACGACAATTCGTGGTGGAGGTTGACGCCTCCAACGTGGGAATAGGAGCAGTGTTGTCCCAGAGATCCACCAAGGACAACCGGATGCATCCCTGCGCCTACCTGTCCCGTAAGTTGTCCTCAGCTGAGCGGAACTACGATGTAGGTGACAAGGAGTTGCTAGCGGTCAAGGCAGCATTAGAGGAGTGGAGACTCAATGTGGGGGCGGAGCAACCCTTTATTGTTTGGACAGACCATAAGAACTTAGAGTATATCCGGAAAGCCAAGAGACTGAATTCACGTCAGTCCCGCTGGTCTCCGTTCTTTAACAGATTCAATTTCTCGATTTTCTTCCGACCGGGTACTCAGAATGGAAAACCAGACGCACTGTCACGACTCTATGAGCCAGAGCCTACTGCCAAGGAACCAGAGGCAATCCTTCCACTGAACTGTGTGGTTGGGGCGGTCTCCTGGCAGATAGAAAATGATGTGAAGCAGGCTAATGTTGTGAGCCCAGCACCTAGTGGGTGTCCAAATAATCGTTTGTTTGTTCCTGTGTCATTACGCTCCAAGGTAATCCACTGGGCTCACACCTCTAAGCTCATATGTCATCCAGGTATCCGGCGAACAATGTTCTCCATAAAACAGCGTTTCTGGTGGCCAGCCATGGTAAAGGAGGTGACTGAGTACGTGGCTGCCTGTCCTGTGTGCGCCCGTAACAAGACCTCATCCCAGGCTCCGATGGGTCTACTTCAGCCTCTGCCCGTGCCCCAACGCCCTTGGTCCCATATCTCGCTGGACTTTGTCACCGGACTACCACCTTCTAAAAGGTAACACTGCCGTCCTGACGGTAGTAGACCGTTTCACCAAGATGGTCCACTTTATCCCTTTACTTAAACTTCCTCTGCCAAGAAAACGGCAGAGGTCATGCTAACCCACGTTTTCAGGATCCATGGCTTCCCCAGTGATGTTGTTTTCCGACCGAGGCCCCCAGTTCATCTCCGTCTTCTGGAGGGAGTTCTGCCGACTCCTAGGCGCCACCGTCAGCCTGTCATCCGGCAACGACCCCCAGTCCAATGGCCAGACAGAACGCCTAAATCAGGACCTCGAGACCTACCTCAGGTGCCTCGTGTCTCAGAGCCCAAGGTCATGGAGCGACCAACTCACCTGGGTGGAATACTCCCACAACACTCTCCCCTCGGCGTCTGAGTGCAAAACCTTGTAAAATACACAATTTCCACTTTAAAATGTAGTGGAGTAGAAGTATAAAGTAGCAACAAGAAAATACTGCAAGTATCTTAAAAGTGAAAGTAAAAATCTTTCATGCTTTACATCCACTAACGCTTTATTAGCCACTGCCAGTGACAAGCTCTAAAGCAAGAATAACAAATAAGAGATTCTAACTGCACCTACCGTTATAATACATCTACTACTTCTCATTTGTCCTGTGAGAACTGCATATCTCAAATATTCCACTTTTTATGAGCTCAGAAAAACAATTCAGTCAACAGCTTTGTGATGATGCCTTTTCCAGCTGATCCAAACGAGGATTTTAAATGGTTTATTGAGCTTAATTAGTGCGAGAATTGGCAAAAGGAACAATTTATCCTTCAGTTTATCACAAACAAAACCAATCAAACAAAATCTGAATCACCAAATCTAGAGCAATGATCTTTTCACTGTGCATGAAGGGTAAGACAAAACTCATCTGAAAAGTAAATATAGAAAAATGTAGGGAAGTAAAAAGTACAATGTGTGTCTCTGAGATGTAGTGGCGTAGTATGAAGTGGCATAAAAGGGACATTTGTAAAAAAATGCACTTTCATTCTACCACTGGCTTCTGTTGATACCATTCAGTTATCTTTCTGCTTCCTTATATGGGAAGTTTCCCTCTAACTGTAAAGTGCAGATAGCATTATTATTAATGTGGAAAAGAGGGAGGCTTTTCATGGTAATGGTGCATTATCTTTTCATGGCAGGTTATTTTCTCAGCTGCCTCAAAATGATGGAATATACATAAACAAGAAAACCAGAAGCATTATCTCTCCTGACATACTCCGCACACTCTCCTGGGACCTATGAAAAATGTAGGAGGAAGAACTGCATCCTGGGTCTATTTTCTTACACAAATTAGAAGTGTTTGGAAGGAAATCATTGAGTGGTTTAAGTAATGTTTTGACATCCAAGCAAACCTTTTGAAAGTGAATACAGGTAGGCAGTGAACCTGTATTTGTTAACATGGCCGCGGGGCAAATGAAGAGGGCGAATCAGTATCAGCTGCAGCAGATGCACGGAGGAAATTGAGTCGTTTGAAAACCCGCAGCCAGTTAATCTGTTAATCAGGATTGGTGCTAGAAGAGGAGATCCAATCTTCAGTAACAGGAAGTGCGGTAGACCCCCAGACCCAACCTTTGAAGAGAAACATGGGGCGGGGGCTTCAATAATCTCCCAATTATCTGATCTATCTCCAAATAATATCCCAGCAATGTAGACAGTGCAGTATTTAGACCCCGCTTTAACGAAATTAAGGAAGGGAGTCAACGGAAATCTGGTTAAGCTCAATATCACTTTGTAATTAGAAAGGCATGACATTTCTTTTTCTGATGCCTTATCCGTCACAGGGATGATTGGATTAATTTATGGTTAAGAACATAATTAAAGGATGAGGTCAAGCGAGTTCACGTACAGTAAAGTTAATTATAATAAAGCAGGAAAAGTCAAGTCAATCAGGCTTTATTCCCCTCATTTTACTTAAAAACCTGAAAGGTCCCATGTCATGGCCATTTCTACTGATCATAATTCCATTGTTGAGTTATACTAAAATAGATTTATACTGTGCAATTTTCCAAACTCACATTGGTTTCTCTGTAAAGTATGTGTATTCACCGGTATTCACTCTCTGTCCTAAAGGACTTGTTGGAGCTCCTGCCACCCCCTCCCTGTGAGCCCAGTGTGCTCTGATTGGTCGGGAAGTTGTGAGGCTCGTTGCTGCGATCTGCTGCGAGGAGCAAACAGCCTTCCGGGTCGGCGATACAGCGAGAACAAGCGAAACTCATCCTGAGCACACACAAACACTCACAGCCGAAGTAAAAACAATAAGTGTGGCTTGATATTGAGTAAGAAAAAGGTTTATAACGCTGTAAGCATGGGTCTGCGGAAAGCATTTCTCCGCGATCCCAACGTAGCAGCGCGAAAAACGTTTACCCATTTAAATCGTTGTAGATACCTTGTTTGTTTTAAACATCATAAATACACAAACAAAAATGAATACTTGCAGGTTGTGTACCCGAATCTCCCGCTGGTCCAAACAAAGTAGGAACAGCATCGTTCTTCAGTGCCCTACGCTGTACATATCCGGCATGAATCGCTGAAAGGTTTGGGAAGCTTTGTTTCGTGAAAGGCTGGCAGAGGGTGTGGCCTCTGGGTATTCACACGTCACAGTACCCAGGAAGTAAACAATGGAAAATGAGAAATCTCCAACGAGGCGTTTTGGGGCAGCATAGACTGTGTTAGAGTTGTACTCGGTGTACTTTGAGGGTTTTTGACTCTGCAGACCGTTCACATGCATAAAAACCTTCATAACACACAAGGGGACAGTAATAACCGGAAAAGCATGACATGGGCCCTTTAAGTAGGAAATAAACACATTTGAGCGATCATTTATTCTAATGATCAGATAGAGAAATTCATTTGAATTGAATCCTCAGAGATTCATGGCGGAGATGTGTTTGCTTTTATTGAGCTTCATTAGCTGCCGTGTCCCAACAGATACATTAAGCAATTCTCACATCCCAATTCACACACATGGTTAAATCTACAAAAACAATTGCTGCAGGGTTAGAAATGGTGTTTAACATAAACACATAACCAGAGGTAAAATGTAATATTCATAATTTATGTTGAAATAATCTATTACATGTAAAAGTCCTACATTCAAATTCTTATATGACTATTATCAACAAAATGTTCTGAAGGGGCCATTGTGCTTATTTCCAGGGTCATATCAGTATGTAGTGTCTCTACTGGGACATGTCTCCATGCTTTAATGTTCAAAAAGCTCTTTATTTCTCTCATACTGCCTGTGCTGCAGCACCTCTTTTCACCCTCTGTCTGAAACCAGAGCCCAGTCTGCTCTGATTGGTTAGCTGGCCGGCTCTGTTGTGATTGGCCAACCGCTTAGAGATGTCCCGCCCCTTAGCCTATAGTACAATGTGTTGGAGTGCTAGCCAATAGAAGCGTGACATACATAGTAGGGGTGTAACGGTTCACAAACATTTCGGTTCGGTAGTACCTCGGTTTTTTGGTCACGGTTCGGTTCGGTACGTTTTCGGTACAGCAGAATTTTTTTTTCACAAAACAAAACAAGCTTGTAATAGCTTTGGCTCGGTCTGAACTTTCTGCGAGTGGTGGAGGCTTAATGCTAGTGGGAGTTGGGTTTGCACTTCAGTCTTTTGGTACCGGTGATATTCACGTTCGGGTGATGCCTTTTCAAGAGTGTGCAAGTTTGATGTATTGCCAGCCGCGTAACCAATTTTAGTTGAACAATGCCGACAAACAGCTTTGGTTCGGTCCACCTGTCTTTGTCCTTCATCCTTGTACGTAACTGCGAAACCAAAATGTTCCCAAACCGGAGACTTCAATGATGCTGGAGGATTTTCGAGCTCAACTTTATCTGCGTTCGCCATTAATTTTCGACAGTTCCTCAAATTACTGACTACATTTGAACGCATCCCTCTGACCAGCTCTCATAGTATGCCTCTCATCCAATGAAATGACTTGCTCGCTCTATGACGCGTTGAACCCAATGTGAGCAAATTACTCTGAATGCTGCGACGCAGCACCTGAGATTACTTCCAAAAAGTTGTCACGTTCTCAATTTTTTACGTTTAACGTTATATTCGTTTGGTACACTTCAGTACACACCTGTACCGAACCGAAGGGCCCGTACCGAATAATTTCGGTACGGGTACGTGTACCGTTACACCCCTAATACATAGTGATGGGAGAGAAACTCCCTCTGGAGGAAACACAGGGATTTTAGTCTTTGCAGTCCATTTGCATGCACAAAAACCTAAGTAACAAACTATAGGAAAGAATAAACCCCCCAAAAATATAATAGGGTGTTTATTGCTCTTATTTTTTATTTGTTGTAAAGCACTTTGAATTGCCTCGTCTTGCCTTGCCTGTAGAGTATATGCATGGAAAGTATTGCAAATGTTATTTCTCCTGGGAAAATGTTATATAACCACCAGGAAAACCACTCATGCCAACTCATTTGCATTTTGAATTTACTTTAGGTGAGGGTATCTAACTGGTTTTTATTTTAATAATGTGTTTTTGCCTCTTTAGTTAATGTTTTCTACTGTTTTAGTTTTTGCCTTTTATCTGCACTTTTTGATATTGTGACGCTGTAAATGTCCCCGCTGTATGAGGAATAAAGGATTTCTAATTCTGAAAACACACTTATATAAACGTAAGTTGTTACTTGTAATAGAGTGTATTTACAGTGTGGTGGTAGTAAGGCAAGGCAAGTGTATTTATATAGCACCTTTCAACACAAGGCAATTCAAAGTGCTTTACAAAAATGAAAGACATTAAGTTGTAGTAGTAAAATATGAATACTTCTTCCACCACTATACATACATACTGTATACCAAGTTTGTTTTCACCTACAGCCTCACAACTGTCTCCCCCGTCTCTCTGTGGTTGTTTCTCTCGTTCACTCACACGGTTAAACCCCCATCATTACAGGTTGTAAACACTCGGAGCGATGAGGGATCGTCGGTGGGAGTGGCAAAGACCTGGCAAGTCACAGGTGGTTCAACTCAGGGAAGACTTGATCACAGGAGACATGTTGACCTGCAGGGACCAGCTGAGTCAGTCAAACTGGGAGAAAAACAAGCCCAGTGGTTGTTAGGTTTCCTTCTGTTTGTTTGTGCACACTCAGAGAAGATGTGGGGGAGGTATATAGTCAGGAGGGGGGGGGGGGGGGGGGGGGGGGGGGGGTGTTGTTTAGGGAGGTGATGGAGGGGCTTGTTAGGCTCTGGTTAGCAATTACATGTGACTTAGTTTTTGAGCATATGTGATGCAATGATCACCTGAGGGACTGAATGTGATTCATTAAGTCCTGGCACATAGTTAACATTGCACATAATACATGTTCATGCACTCCAAACAATGTTGGCCCTGCTTACACACAAACAGCAACTCTCTCTCTCTCTCTCTCTCTCTCTCTCTCTCTCGCTCTCTCTCTCTCTCTCCTCTCTCTCGCTCTCTCTCCTCTCTCACACACACACACACACACACACACACACACACACACACACACACACACACACACACACACACACACACACACACAGATAGTCTGTAAAACACACATGAGAGACAGAGAAGGATAGAATCAGCCTCGGACGGAGACCATCATCTTCTGCATGCTCGGCTGCTGCTGCCGCTGCTGATGTGTGTGTGTGGGTGTGTTAGTTCCCTTGGATGAGCACACACACGGCTGAGGATGCAGCTGGGAGCATGAGTTCTGACCGAGAGGAGTATGACACGGTCTGTCAGAAAGCTGTGACCCTAATTGTTGACCTTTGCCTGCACAACAGCTCGCTGCTGGACCCAGACACCTGTCAGGATTACCTCTTCCTGCTGTCCAGCCACAGCTCTGACCGCAAACAACTGGGTAAGTACTATAATTAACTCCTGATCTATATCGGGTGAGGGGCGGCTGCTCCCCTGTTGTGCTTTGTTCATCTCTGTCCTTTAGGTTTTCCTTAAAAAAAAAGCTAATTTCAGAATGGTTGCTTTACTTAAATATGACTGCTAAGGCATAATCTTTTCCTTGCTTGTTACCCCCTGTGTGGTCAAAGAAGACGTTGCTCAGACGGAGCTTCCACTGAACCCTAATACATCTTTAATGAGTTTTCGTGACCCCGGGGCACCAGGGAGCAATAGGTGTATAATACAAACTCACATTGACTACCCCAGTTTGCTCCAGAGAGCTTCTACCGTTAATAGATAAGCCTTCGGGCTGACTAATGCCAGCTGATGCTGTCCCGACCACTCAGCCTTACAAAGAATAAGAGACAAACCTTTGCAGAAAATGTTCGTTGTTGCTTCAGAGTGAACAACACAGAGCGGTAATGAGAGTTTAATCTGCTCTGCAAAGTTTCAACATCCTGAATTGAATTTGTATATTTATTCATGAAGTGTGATGTACACATCTGTTGCAGACTCTTGCATCTGTTGCTGTGGCACTTGAAATGGGCTTCACCCTCTTTAAAGGAATAATCCCTCTCTTGTTAATGGAGCAGCTCCACTCTCGCTCCTGCAGGCGCATGTGCTTTCATTCTTCACTGTGTGTATTGTAGTTGGGGGAAGATGTGCCGTTAAATCTGGCAAATATTGTTTCGAAGCGGAGTAATCTGGAGAATTTAGTGTTCCTGCAGAAAACATTTAGCAAGATATAACCGAAGGGGATGTGGATTTTAGCTTTATAGGTTTAGAAAGAAAAGCTTCCCAGAGCTATAAAGACTTTTAGATAACTGAGCTCATTCAATTTAGATTTAAAAACTGGATTTAGAATACCAATACATATGATTTCACACCAATAACCTGATTTTATGCATATTAGATATCCTTAACTTTTAGCTTTAACTGTTTCCTCATCCAGCACATTTTGTATTTCTCCCCCTAACATACGAGTTTGACTGAGAAATTGTTTTTTTAGCTTTGAGAGCAGGTGCACACGAAATAATAGATAATAGTTGTGGCTGCTTTGTCATGGATGGGTCCCTGTTCAGAGTGCATGTCACACCAATCCCCACCAAATCCACTGTCAGCTCACATCACTCTCAGCGGAGGAATTGAACGTACTTCACAGAGCCACTGGCATCCACCACAGAGCTGTGGGGACATTAAATGCCATTGCATGTTATGCATCTGTTGAAGTTAATTAATTCTGTCACATGGAAGCTAAAGACAAGCTGCTTCTTATAATGTTGGAGGATGTGTAGGTGGGGGGGGGGGGGGGGGGGGTGTATGAAATGTTGTTGTTCCCTGTATATGCTTTTCTTTTCTATAATTCATGGTTCCACAGAGAGCAATGTGTGGTTATAAAGAGTGCTTTTCAGACTAAAAAGGTTTTGGCTGAGGTAAGAATGTATATTTATCTTTACTAAGATGTCTTCAAAACACTCACACTAACCAAAAGTTATAATATCCCGACTACAGTAATGCAAAAAGGCTTTTTGTGATGATACATTGTTGACGTTCGTGGAGTTAGCCTCTGCCAGAAGATTTATGTTTTCATCTGAATCTTTGGTGATAGTGTCCGTACTGGTAATTGGATTGGATAAAGATCTATGAGTGCAGGCACAACATTTTTTCATAGTATCGCTTCAATACAGAGAAAAAAGTCCTAACGTCCTGTTGTTCCTTACCATTAATCTAAGAAAATTAAAAATAACACTTTTTTGAAAATGTTTCAAATTTGAGCGAAACATTTGCACCTATTCCTGTGGTTTATGTATCTTCATGAACAGGGGCGGACTGGGACTACAAATCAGCCCGGGGCTCTCGACCGGCCCACTTCGGTACCGCCGGCCCACCTCGGTACCGCAAGTAAATACCGCTAGTAAATTGTCGACAGGGGGACGGACGGGGAAGGACGGTGTTAGTGACTTATCCGACCGGCCCACCTCGGTACCGCAAGTAAATACCGCTAGTAAATTGTCGATGGGGGACGGACGGGGACGGACGGTGTTAGTGACTTATCCGACCGGCCCACCTCGTCCGACCGGCCCACTTCAGTACCGGCCAGTACGCCCCTGCTCGTGAAGATAGCCTTGCTTTAATGCAAATTAAAAGCAAATTAAGCCTTGCAGATGTAGCTGTTGTTTTCATGAGAGAACAATTCCCTCAAAAATGCCCCAGAGTGCTGTGCTCGAAGTTCAAATTATTTCTACTTTGACCTCAATTGCCACTGACCTTTCAAATCGCAACACTAAGATAACAACTGTATGAAGCAGCAAAGGCAAAAAGTGGAGGTAAACTAACTAGCTGACTTTATCGCAAAGCTTTTTTTTACCTTAGCAAAGAGCAAATCTCTTATCAGGTGAAGGCAGCTGCAGAGTGTTAGCTTAGCGTACTAGCCTTCAATATCCGAGTGCAATACAAAATTAGTAGCAGGATGTTTCCTCCCAAATGTTTAATATCGAAAAGGGAACCAGTTGTATTCATGTATTCATTTGATTCTTTATGCTTGTTCTAGGTTTGTAAATGTGATGGAGCATGGGGTGCTTTTTTAATGATGTTCTTATCTTATAACTTATAACATGAACCTGGAGCAGACGGCTAAAATCGTAAACAGTTGATAGCCAAAAAGACAAAGGACAATTCAAATATTATATTAGATATCATTTTCATAATTTTGAACTTTCAAAATCGCAAGATTTCAAAATCTCATTACTTCACTTTTCACAGTTGATGTGTTTGCGACAAACCCACTCTCCATTCCCATTACGTTACTATTTGTCTTGCTTCATTTGATCAGTGAAGTTCTTTTTAATGGCTAAGTACAAGTGAACTTGTTGCTCTTAAATATAGAGCATGCACAGACTTCAATCAAATTGTCATTTTCTTGCTACCTCATTAGCGCTGATAGATTTAATTTGCCCCCTGTGACAGCTTTAAAGAGCACATTAGCTCAGCTGTTTGAATGTATGCAGCTATCAGACACACAGAAGCAGAGTCATGTTTCTGTCTGTACTCCCCAGTGTTGTCTGAGCGTCCCCTTGCTGGTTTTCAAATCGATTACGATAAAATAGGATTGACTAATTAGAGAGTCTTCTGTTCTGATGCGGCCGGGAGATGATAATCTATTCTCTTTATTGAGCAAGTTATTGAAGTTGGCTGATTGTATTCCAATCAAAGCGGCGCCGGACACACCTGCTGTGCGTGTGAACGGCAACACTTTTTCAGGGAGATAAATAAGAGCTTGGATCAGCATCTCACACTCTGCTGAGCGAACATTTCTCACTGATCAACTGCCTGCCTCGGGTATTGATATTCACTCCCGAGCCTTGATACAGGTTACAAAACATTTCCCTTAAGCCGGTGTATCACCTGAAAAGGCTGCATGCACTTATAACCCACCTACCACCCTCTCTTGCAAACAAACACAGCACTCACCCTCATTACAAATTCCTCTTTCATTATCAGCAGCAGCTTCAGGTGTGTGGGCTTTGAATTTCTTTTTTTGCACAGCGTATTTCACGCACGCCCATCTCATCTTGAGGTTTATTAAACAAGACCTTGGCTAGCAGAGGACATTAGCATCAGCAGATCATTCATTTTAGTTCCCACTGGTATCCAATACGTGTCCGTGGTATTTGCAGAAACGGGATGGTGCATTGCAGGTTGCATTCGAACACATAAAAACAAGAACATCAAATTAACTGCACTGTGGAGATTAGAAAACCCAGGCCGAAAAACCACTGTGCCTTTCAATAATTAATACTGTCTACCGTCTTCTGTGTTTTATTGATACAACATTTCACTGTAGACCACAAAGGAACAGTGTCCGTTGCTGATAGCAGATAACACTCTGTCTGTCATGAAAATACCAAATGCCAATTCTCAAAGGACTATTATTGTATTCATTAGATTAAAAAAGACACAGCATGGGTATTTTTCTTATGGCACCCACTCAAGCAAGGAAACAGATCCAATATGCAGAATTATGTGGGTTTCTGTATTCATCTAGCCTTAATCCTTTCTTCACACCCTTACACAGGAGTGAAGGTAAACAGTTTTCTAATGTAAGAGTGCTTTCATGACACTTTGGGCCCAAATCAAACAGAGGGTCAGCGAGTCGTTTCAGATGGGAAGAGGATAATGACAGGCAAAGTGGAACACATTTTTCATTAAAGTTAATGCGCTATAGACAAAAGTCAAACAGTGGCTTGAATACCAATCAGCTGTAAGCAGTCTGTGAACAGCATTATAAACAGAAACGCCTTCATCTCTCTGTCTAAGGACCCTCTGGTGGGCAACCTCCCCCCCCCCCCCCCCGCCTACATCTTCAATTTTGAAGCTCAATAGCAACTGGGATGTCCCCGAAGGTGCCAATTTCCAGCGATATAATCTGCTCCCCAGTCGAACAGCTGTGCAACTATTGTAAATGTGAACCCATGAATAAATAATAACAATCCTTCTTCCTGTACTCAATAGTGCAGACAACATCACACTGTGCTGTAAGCTCGGTGTTGGTTATTCACAGGAAAAGTGCGTTCTCTGCAGTCTCTCCTCCAAAATGCACCAGTGTCATAAATGACAAAAGTGTAAGGAAGGGTGCGTAATGCAGAAACCTGCTGGGTGTTATAAGGGCCAGCGCACAGGGCAGGGCCTCTGCTGAGCTATTGAGCAGAAACATTGGATTATTGATTGAAGAATCAGGCCCCAAGCGAGCAGAGCGCTGAGAGCCTCTCACGGCGACGAGAGAGAAGAAATAGAGCATGAGAATTTTTTCTTTATGTTATGCCCCACTGGAGCGCAAGAATATACAACACTTTGATGCTATAACACAAGAATCAACAACTTGATACACACCATACTGCTTGTTTAGTTTCGCTACGAGTGTCGAGCTACAAGTGTCGAGCTACGTACAAGTACAACACATATGCCAACCCAGTCTCACGGTATTTCGTGTTATAGTCACGACATTTAATCAATTAATTCGTGTTCACCAACACGATTTTCCCCTTTTTTTTTCCGTGTCACACAGAACGATTTTAAAAGTAATGTATTTCTATTGGTAGTATGTTTCGTACCTGCAACACGTATTTTTCTCCGGTCGGGTCTTGGAAGACCGGAAGCTGTGTGGTTCATAAAAACATGTTCTTACTCAATATCAAGCCACGATTATTGTTTTTATTTTAAATCGTATAATGTCGGACTTTTGTTGCCGTCTGTGAGGAAAATAAATGAGGCTCAGAGCCTCAGAATACTGAAATCTGTATTTTTAAATCTTTTTTTCCTTCTAATTTGTTATTCTTTTCTAAATAACACACTGTTATTTACTCACCAATAACACACAATTATCCTTGTTTTTATTTATTTGTTTGATTCCATAATCTCTGGCTTTTTTGGCGTCCGTCAGGAACTGAATTTCAAAATAAAAATAACCGGTAACAGACGTAGGCCTATAAGGGACATTTCGAGCATCATTGCGATACACAGCCACTGAACTGATTACCCAAGATCCTCAGCTATGGTTTAAGCTCGGCTGATTGGATGTTTTAGCCGCAATGCACGTAGGGATATGGTGTTAATGTGATATGAAATCCGAAAAACATTTCTGAGTTTAGGATGGCCGAAGACACTACACTACCCATAATCCTCAGCTATCGTTTGGGACTACGGTCCCCGTGATTAATCTTCAAGCTCTGGGATTGGATGTTAGAGTGGCAGTGCACCAAGGTTACGCCGAGCGTCAAACAGCTGTTTGAAATGGAACGAAACCATGGCAGACTATCCAAAACTGGACTCAAGATTTCAAGATTTTCAAAGGTTTATTGACATATCATATACACAACTACGGTGTAGTTATGCAATGAATGAAACATTTGGGTCACAGGTTCCTCAACAGTGCATTACAAGACATCTATCAATATATGTGTACCTCCTCCATTAAACTGTCATATTCTGCACATTTCTTATACTATCTACATACATAAGAGTATAATACATATGTATAATATCAGTTAAAATAAGTGCTTCAACATAGTTAACATTGCAGGAAAGCAATATATTAGACGTTAAGTACTTTGTCAGGCTTAATATTTATCTGTAGACACCCCCAAAGTTTTTTTATTATTTAAAAGAACACAATCTAAAGTATTCTTTAATGTTTAAAGGTCCCATGTCATGGCCATTTCTACTGATCATAATTCCATTGTTAGAATAGATTTATATTATGCAATTTTCCAAAATCACATTGGTTTCTCATACAGCATCTCTGTATAGTATGTGTATTCACTCTCTGTCCTAAACGGCTTGTTGGAGCTCCTGACCCCCCCTCCCTATGAGCCCAGTGGCCGTCTGCGAGACTGCGAGACAGCGCGAACACACCCGCAGCCTGGCTGGGAGTTTGTGTGTGTGCTCACTATGGTGTGCTCACACACCGACTCACAGCCTCGCCGCGTCCCGCCGTCTCAGGGGGAGAAATCGGCAGAGCTGCAGCTGAGAAAAGATTGAGTGTGTGTGTGTGAGGAAGGTAACGGCTCCGCGGACGTAACATAACGGCTCCACGGATTGGTCCATTTGGACCAATGGGTCCATTTGGGTATGGGCACGTCACTGTACCCAGGAAGAAAAAGAGACATCTCCAACGAGGCGTTCTGGGGCAGCATAGACAGGAATGTTCTGTGTTAGAGTTTTACTCGCTACAGGGTGTACTTTCAGGGTTTGTGACTTTGCAAACCTTTTACATGCATAAAAACCTTACACACAAGGGGACGGGTAATAACCGGAAAAGCATGACATGGGACCTTTAAATAAAGGTTAACATTTTTTTTCTGTTTTGCACATCCTCCTATTAATATCTTTGTACATCCTGCACTAAACTGTTTTATTGTAGAGATAATTTACAGTATCTTCTTGATTTTTTATATTCTATATTTATATCATTGACCTTCTACTTTCCCCCTATTTTGTGTATATATATTGCATTAACACCATACCCCAACGTGCATTGCGGCTAAACAATCCAATCACCAAGCTTAAACCATAGCTGAGGATCTTGGGTAATCAGTTCAGTGGGTGTGTATCTGTTTCCAGTTATTTTATTTTGAGATTGAGCCAGAGATTATAGAATTAAACAAATAAATAAAAACAAGGATAATTGTGTGTTATTGTTGAGTAAATAGCAGTGTGTTATTTAGAAAAGAATAACAAATTAGAAGGAAAAAAAGATTTAAAAAATACAGATTTCAGTATTCTGAGGCTCTGAGCCCCATTTCTTTTCCTCACAGACGACAAAAAGTCATTGCTTTTAAAATCGTTCTGTGTGACACAAAAAAAGGGGGAAATCGTGTCAATAGATTAAATGTCATGACTATAACACGAAATGCCGTGAAACTGGGTTGCATATGCAGTTTACAAGAAAATAAGGCCATATAAAACACTTAAAATTACAATTTAAAGAAGATCCTTGATTTCAGATAAAAGCAGTCTTCTCTTTTCTAGACAGCGACTGGCTTACATGAAAAGTGTCACTAGCAGGTTTTGACTTATGTCGCTAGCTTATTAGGCTAACATTAGCTCCATGATTTTGGTGTAAACTAAGCTTAACTGGACATATTTACCAGTGTGTCCATGTTAAGGAACAGCAAGTTAATGTAAAAAAGAGCGGGAAAGAGCTGCTTACGTTAGCTTAAAACTATCACATAGCATCAAGGATGAGCTTTTACACGCTGTAAAAACTCTTCACTGTAGATGTGCTAGTCCAGAGAGCGCTTGTTAACACAACAAAAAAACGTATTAATACAGTTTTTGTTTTTAATGTTTTTGATTTAGCTTTAAAGGTAATGCTAGGTAGGTTAGAACTGTAAGCTAGTTAGCCAGATATGCTAACATTTTAATCTTCTTTTAGAGCAATTAGACACACTGTTTTATCCTGGTTTGCACTTTGACTCGAGTTTTTGGCTTTCAAAAGGCTTTATATTCCAAGTATCACTCTCGTTCCCTCTACAGTGCCCTACATGGTGTAATTTGTGGGTAGAATTGAAGGAGAGAATAAAATCTAACTAAAAGTCTTTCGTTTTTCCTCATTTGACTTGCTCATGTCACTGATGTAAACTGTCAAGCTACTCTAATTTCTCTAACGAAGCCTCGTGTACTTCTTCCGTTTCAGAGTTTCGATTGCTGGTTTCGGTTCATATACTGTAGCTGTTTTGTCATAATGGCTGTTGAGCTGTCTGTCACGGTGAGAGCTTTCGGGCGTCTGGGGGCCGACGCTCCTGTCACGCTCACAGGGTTGATGGTGCAGTGTCAGACTTTGGGCCCGCTATACTTCATTATACAAATTAATGCCAGTCTATTGCTAAATGGAGGAACACTAAAAATACACTGGATTATTCATGCTAAAATCAAAATCAGAGCTGAAATTAAGACGTAACTAGCATCGGCCTGGACCTGCAAACCAATGGAGGCATTTAAGGCAGGGGGGGAGTGTGTGTGAGAGAAACTCCTTCTGGTGTGAACTTTGGGATTTGAGCCTTTGCAGACCATTTACATGCACACAAATATATACTACACTACAGCAAAGGGACACATCTAGACAGCATAATAAGGCTTCTTTAACATATCTACAAAAACATCTAAATAGCTATTATTGTATGCAGTAGTGGAAGATTTCAGAGCCTCTACTTGAGGAAAAGTTCTGATACATTAATGCCAAATAGGCATAATAGGACGTCTTTAAGACTAACTGCTACTACATCATCATGCAGTACTCTTGTTGTAAACAATAGGAGAGTGCAATGTAGTTTTAAAAAAACTTTCTTTATTTTTATTTGGAAAACAAAAAGACAATGGATAACAAGGGAGTAGCAGTTGATTAACAACACTGTTATAATGTGAATCCTATATTAACATATTTCACAGCTAGGATATGCAACTGCAGGGATTAAGTTAGGTAACAAAAGGGGTTTATGGAAAGTCTCTGAAAGGTTATGTGTTATTAAAGAATGCAATAATGTTGGGTTCAGGGGAACTTTGTGGTAGTTTTGGGTTTGGAAGCTAACTTGTCAGTCATTTATGGAGGATGGTAACGCGCTATATACATTACAATAGGGGACTATAGGATCAACAGCATACTGCATAGACAGTTTAGCCAACCGTGTTATGTTCTTTAGATTGACTGCAGTGCAGTAAAAACAAATGCTTTTGCTCAATAGCAAATTAAGTGACTATCAAGCGTTATGGTTCTCATAAAGACGTGTGTGAGGAATAACACACATGGGGTCCAGCCAACAGAAGGGTGTGAGGTGCTTTATCTGTTGCCTCTGGGTGAAGGATGTGAGATATTTTCTTACAACTATAACTGTATCTACCCGAAGGATATGACAAGATAATGAGGAGGAGGTCTACTAAATTAAAACTGTATGCACTAATTAAATAGAGACGGTGCACGCATGAAAGGCTAAATTAAATACAAATACCAACGCTTAAGGGGCAAACCAAGGGTGTAATATGTATGGCATAGTTTTATACTATGATGCCAAGAGGGTGCTGGATTCTGCTGCCATGTGTCGTGACAGTGATTGAAGATGTTTTTGTTCTTTAAAAATAGAGGGAGTTGAGCCAAAGGGGAAGAGCAACACGTATAAAATAGTCCCTTGTATATTGTGTAGGATGCCTTTTTCTTGGGTTTAAGAAAGTATGCTTTGTATCGGCCTATAAAACCTGTGTTCGTACGCTGCCAGAAACTGTTTTAGTCACAGTGCACCTAGAACATATGGTGCCTCGGGCCCTCGTTCCGTTAAGACTATAACATTCCCATTTCCTGGAATCTCTGCTGCTTCCTATATTTTGTGTTTTCACTTATACTGCAATTAACAATCCCCCGAGGAAACATGACCCACGAGAAGTACAATCAGGGTAGCTGGGAGATGGGGCAAGGACAAACTGAATAACAGCCTCATGAAAAAACACTAGGAGGCAAAGGGAAGTGTGTCCAGCATGTCAATGTGTGTAAAGGTGTGATTTCCGTATGCGGTTGGCAGAACAAAAGGCTTTTGAACACTGTGGTGCTCATGTTGCTTTACAACTAAATGCAGAGTTGGATTTTGTTCCCCTTTTTCTTTTAACACAACAGAGAAATAGAGGCTTGCAGTTTGAGGTTTGTTGTGACATTTTATCCTCTGATTATATTAGCGCCCTCTGCAAAGCAGCTGCAGCCTGCACTGTCTGAAATTATGTTACCTAAGCTGACAAGAATTGATGGACTGACCTTACAGCTTGTCCACCGGCGGAAATTTGCTCAGAGGTTTCTCCGCGAAACGAAAACAGTCGTGTATCTGTGTTGCATTTGTATCACTAATATCACATCAGTGGGGCATTAGACTGTGGAGATAAGAGGAGTAAAGAATTATTGGTAGGTGAAACTTAAAGAAGCTTAAGATTTGAAAAAGTAAACAAAAAAACTCTCATATACAATAAAATATACACTTTATTTTTAAATCCACCCAAAAAACAAGTATAATCACTGCATACCCACACCCACTCTGGGAGCCATGTTCCATTATTCATCAACAGATTTGTCTGTTACATTTGCATATTTAAATTATGTGTTAGATGCAGTAAATACATTTCCAGATATAGATTAATTTCTAACATAATTACTTGGAATTCATTCATTTTGAGGCAGCGGCTATGGGAGATTTTCCAAGAAAACAATAGCAAAAGAAATGTTTGCAATTGAGAGAAGTATAACTTTTTTTGAAACATATGAATTATTCTAACAGATTCGAAGAGAGGTGGCTTACAACTTTTGAGATACATTTTTTTCTTGAAATAGCTGCTAGATGCAAATAAAGTTAACTGGATTAAATATATTAAAGAAAGTTATAGAAAAGTGGTCAAAGGAGGACATCAAATGCACATTTTCAAGCTCATATTTGTATTAAGTGTCTCTACTGTGACCATGCTTTAATGTTCAAAAAGCTCTTTATTTTCTCATACTGCCTGTGCTGCAGCACCTCTTTTCACCCTCTGTCTGAAACCAGAGCCCAGTCTGCTCTGATTGGTTAGCTGGCCGGCTCTGTTGTGATTGGTCAACAGTTAGAGATGTCCCGCCCGTTAGCCTATATACGTACAATGTGTTGGAGCGCTAGCCAATAGAAATGCAAGTGTTACATAATGATGTCACTATGTTACAGAAGGAAACAAAGGAGTCCAATGGAGGTGCTTCAGGTGTGTGGGGGAGAATAGTGAGGAACACATTTGTTCTCTTGCTAATGTAAAGAAATTGTAAGCGTTAAACTACCAAAAAACGGACAAATTCAATACAGGTGTGGCGTTCCTCGTCTTGGAAGTAAAAGGTCAATTTTTCCTATAGAAAAACTTAAGTGTTTCACAGTTGGAGTAATCGTATAGATTGGATTGACACAAAACTCTCCTGGTTAAATCATTAGTACAAAATATAAATGAAAACATTAAGATCTTTGTTAAAAAGCTAAAAGTGCAAGCCTGTGTTACAATATTTCCAGGGAGAAGTCAACCACAACTTTAAAAATGACCAGCGAATAATAAAGCATTAGTATTACTCCCACTATTTCCTCAAATCCAAGGTCAAAATTACAACGTTATTTCCTAGAAAACTTTCAAAAACAAACAAGCTTGTAAAATAAGATTGTTACTGATCAGCATTATACTGCAGACTTTTAATTGTTTTCACGTCTAGAAAACTAGCTGATCAGCACATGTTCCAGATGGTAGATTAGGATTTTAATATTAATCATTTCCACTTACACGACAATCTGTTTGGTCATCAGTGTTGTAACTATCTCCATGTGCCATTAATAATACAACAGGTGGAATGTGTTGGGAATGAGTCACCCTAATTTACAAGTAACAACCTGGGGGTCACTTATGGAAACCTCTCCATATGAATACGTTTTTACAGATGCTAATTCCTCCCCTGGTAGATCACGCCTTCCCCCCCATCTTTTTTTGACAAACTAATCCCCGGCCATGCGTGTAATTAAGAACACAGTCGTGAAAACTGTGGGCCGCGAATCCGCGATGCATGCGCGAGTGACATGACAGAGAAGCAGAGCACTCAGTGTGGACACTAATCACCTGTCAGCTGCTACTGACCAAACACAGGCGCTAATGCATCCCATGAGGCACCTCCGCATGAAGACAGAGAAGACGAGCACTACTGAGTAATGAGCGGAGCGTCATTATCAAATGATGGAAATGTTCACTGCGACAAAACGTGGATGTGTGTTTTAAAACGTTGCATCAAAGTCGTGGGGAATAGGTTTGTAGCCTCAGGCGTAGCTTTACAATGGTGCATAGGTGTCATATCACTGCATTACCATAATAATATAATAATCACTTCATTGCAGTGGAAATGGTGCAGGTACCTGAGGGTTTGTTACTGAGAGTATATCTGCAGAGGTACTGTGGTTGATAGATGAAACCACAGCCGTGAATAAATAAGGTTGAATAAATACGTTTTTACTTACTTTATTACATTTGTTTAGGTGAATCATAAATAAATAAATATGTTCTGTATGTCATGTGTGTGTTTCTGGTCTTGGGTGCATCGGATTGTCGACCTAGTTATTTGAAAAGGGGAAAGGATCCTGTTAACCCTGTCTTGTCTTTAGATTTATTTGTGTGTGAGCTGGTATTGTCATCTCATCATGTATGTGCTTTATCTCTTGCCTGCTAAAATGTAAAATAACAAAAGCACGACATATTGTCTATAAAGTGGCTACAATTTATAGAAAACAACACCAAATCACAATTTGAAATTAAGAAAAAATATTGCATTTGTTGCTGAACGAGAGTGGCGAAGTCCCGCCCATCTACTTCCGCCCCATGGGACCTTATTTCTGAAAAAGGATGTATTGAAGTCAATGGAGAGAAAACTTATCTTTCGATCCCGTTTGAATTGTGCCACGAATTACACATATGATGTTTGTCAATTTACAAATAATTTCCATGTCAAAAAAGTCACAGTTTGTCTTAAAACTGTTGAAATATAAGACTATGAAAAATACGCAACTAGAAAGACTACAAATCCCAGAGTCGCGTACATTAACGTTACAACGTGACAAACATCATATGTGTAATTCGTTGCACAATTCTAATGGGATCAAAAGATAATCTTTCTCTCTCCATTGACTTCAATACATGATTTTTCCGAAATAGATGAGAGCAGAGCCATATAATAGAAGAGTTATGACATCTCCGTTCACTCCAATGGACCACTTTTTTACAGCAATGGCGGATCGTGGAGCCTCTCAATCGTTCCCCGGAAGTTAGCGCCAAGGCTAGCAGAGCTGTGGAGTTGCAGCATAATAGACCGTTCGTGACGGACTTTTAAAGGTAAGAAGAAGTTTAAAGATTTATATTGCGGATATTATCAGTACATCTGATTCAAATTAACATGTGTATTAAAGGATGTCAGTGGATTATCCCTAAATTAGTAGATGTAGGGAACGTTTACAGATACCAGATCAAGCTAGGATACCGAAGCAAGTTAGCAACACACGTTGAACAGCCTTTTAATTGTAAATTCCGTTCTCTTAATGTCTATTTGGTCCAACGTTGTTGAATTAGAGAAGAGGGGCTTCTAAACGGGATTGTATGCGGGGGTGGAGGGAGTTAAATATTAGATAAATATAACTTTGGTGCGTGTAAGAGTGAGTGTTTTTAGCAGAGCCATATTGTGTCCTTGTGATTATGTTGATTGTTACCTGATTTTGGATTGATGGCAAAGGGAGAGGAACTTAAGTGAGAGTGAACACACAAGGTAAGTTTAATACTACTGTTTTATATAAGTAAGCATACTAAACATGTATTATATCACTGTATTATATAAGTAATCTTGTTAGTAACCTACTGTATGGCAGGTGGAGGGGCAGTGATGTTATAGGTGGAGGAGCAAAACTGCAAGACTGCAAACTCACAAGACAGAGAAATCGAAGTTTGTTCTCCAGAGATGAGGTTGATTTCACTTCAATTTTTTCATATTTTCTAAAGATGTGGAAATGGCACAAAAAAAAACTTGAGAGCTGTAACCAAGACAACTGTAACAACATGAGTAGACAGCCACCAAGGTTTTTCAAGTCCCTCTCTTACTCCATTTTGCCAACCCAAACTTCCAGGTACATGACGGGACACCTTGCTTGTTTTTGTTGTTTGCGCTCCTCTGGCAGGTGGAGGGCAGTGATCCCTTCCCTTCTTCCCTCAATCTTTGAGACTAATGTAAGTAGAAGACATGGCACTGTAAATGTTCGAACATTTAAAATATTATACCACTTAAAAATAAGAAATATTACTTTTGTTACTAAGAGTTCATACTTATTATACCTGTGTCACCTTTCACACTATCGCTGTGATCATGAGCTATGGGCTTTGTAGATACAGGTCCCGGGGTGAATCGTGGTGCAGGGGCCCTTCTCTTTTTGAACACAGGGCGATGCACGAAGATGGTGGGTATAGCCTCTGCTCTCAGCCTAGTCTTGCCCTTTTTTGTCTTGACAAACTGGTCTGCATCAAAATGTGCCTGCGGAGTGACTTGAGGTTACTTCACACACAGAACAACTCAGTTTTGTCTGCCCACATACATATTCCATAGTGGTTGAATACACAGTATTAGGAAACACTTTATACTTACTGGACATGTTATACTCATTACATACTGTATATACAATATGACCAAGAATGTGAGACAACTTTATAGAAATTCATATCACATATGTTACTGATGCCATTTGTCATACTTTGTTAAACTCACAAATAATAAAGTTCCATAACTTCAGTTGGGAACAAAGACCACACCTTATCTCCCCAAGGCAATTTCCCATCCAATAGGTGTGCTATATAGGTGTGTATAACCCTTTCTCCTGTCTGTTTATCCCTCTTTCAGCACAAGAACCAGAGGGGGATTCAATGGAGCCTGAATACCTGCACTGAGACCCTCACCCTGCACCCTGAGTCTCAACTCTCAGTGTTTTTCAAGCCTTTCCCTGTTTTTTGTATTAAGCAAAACATTAAGCTTTCCCAATGGTGTGGTTTTCGTTTTGTGAAAAAGTGCAAATGCAGTGTTTGTATATAAATCACATATTTTTTTGCTGTTGGTCGTGAAATTGCTCCTGCTTCCTCCGCTCTGTGTCAGTGGGGAAGCTGTACATTTGTACTCCTTTCTCTGAGCGATTGGAGCATCCCCAGGCAGCACAGCAAACCATGGTGGCGATCAGGAGGCAGCACAGCAAACCATGGTGGCGACTAGGAGGCAGCACAGCAAACCAGGACAACAAGGAGGAAAAGGCACAGACAAACTGCATGATATGCTATTCAATGTTTATTGAATTCCATGTATTTGCAATGGATGTTCCTAAAACAACACATTTAACATCATCATCATGCTGCTGCTGCTGCTAGTCCTTTGATAGTCACCTGTCGGTCTCCTGTCCTTTCTGAAAGCCATAAAGATGACATTAGTCATTTAGATAATTTGTGTCCTCAATTACCATGGTTACTGAAACTACCATGAATTTAAGAAAATGGTAGACATTAATCTAATCTGAATTTTAAAGCATTACTTTAGATCCCCTCCCTCTATATATATCAATAAACATTAGAAAGTGATGCTCCTGACTACCATACAAGTTTAAGAAGATAATATTGGTTTTAAAGAATTCAAAGCTATAAATAAACAGCAACAGGCTCTTTAACCAAGGCACTGTTAGCCTAACATGTAAACTAGTTGTTCACACTAATCCTAATATTATCACTTAATATTAGCAAATTCTATTTTATTTTTTTAAACATATTGATGTAAATACATACACATATCGATTTGTTGTATACATATTGCAAATCAAAACCTTTATTCACTAATAATTACCAAAAATCGTAGTTCTATCTCCTGTTATCAATGCATTCACATTGCCCGCCATGAACTTCCGGGGAACGATCCTCTTCTACATGAACCACGTGACGATAACCGTTTTTGGACTTCCGTTGTCGTAACTCTTCTATATGGCTCTGGATGAGAGTAACAAATGCGTCACTTCCGGGCAAAAATTACGGCTCCGCCCACTTTTTGGGGAAAACAACGCTGGCAGTTGAACAGCGGTCAATGCAAATTCTGAAGTTTTTGCCAATCCGATCAGAAATTAAAGAAAACCGGAGACTTTTGGATCTTCAAAGAGCCCGATTCCAATGGCCAGACAGGCAAACAATTGCATTAAGCCATTAGAAATCGGGCTCGATATATGGTTAAATATAGCAGTAGGCTATCGATTTTCATAGATGAGAGTAGGCTTGTTTGAGACGCGTTGCGGCTCGCCTCGAAAGTAGACGAGAATAGCCGATCGCAGCCGGGGGAGGTCTCAAAAAGCTCGCCTGAAGTCGGACAGCTCGGAGTCCATGCTCGGAGTCGGCTTCGTCTTCTTCTCTCGGTTTTTTGGCGGATTGGAAAACAACTTTAAGGTGCATACCGCCACCTCCGGAGTCGGCTTGACTCGGTTTGCATTTATAAAGAATGCACACATGTGTTTAATCGTTAATGTCAGATATGTACTAAGTAAATACATTTGTTCCTGCTCAAGATTAGATTCAACTTTATTGTTATTGCACATATTACAGGTACTGAGACAACGAAATGCACTTTAGCTTCTAACCAGGAGTGCGACAAGCAGTAAAGTGAAAAGTAATGTACAAAATCTACAGAATAAAATATAGAATGAATTGAATGATGAATAAACAGGGTATGAATACACTAGATATACACAGCAGCCTGTGAGTATGAACAGCGTGTATGAATATGCTAAGATATATAAAGTATGGTATGCGCAGGTCTCGCTTGTCTCAAACAAGCCTCTTAACAGGCTTGTTTGAGACAAGCGAGACCTGCGCAGACCTGCGCGATTTCGATCAACGTATTGCTCGTGCGTTGCATGATGGTTAGTCATTTTGTCCGACTTGCTCTGGAGGCCCGCCTACATGAGACGTTGAAATCTCGCGGGACAAAGACGCCCGCAGCCTTGAGAGCGAGGCGCGGCGAGGCGGCGCAGTTCCTCTCCACGGGCCGCGGAAGCGAAATGCTTGATGGGAAACGACTCGCTGGTATCTCGAGCTGAGCGCTCATTGGTGGGTTTTACCACGTGCTGCTGATGAAACTCTCCAATTGGCTCGGCAAAAGTTTGTTGTTGTTTTGTGTCAGTTTTACGTCGCCACATCCATTCCCATTTTTCATCATTGTTCCACAATATTTATCATTAAATTAATATCCATATATTTTATACTATACTTGCACTGCTTACCGTTTTCATACTTTATATATCTTAGCATATTCATACACAATGTTCATACTGCTCTCAGGCTGCTGTGTATATTCTAGTGTATTCATACCCCTCACTGTTTATTCATCATTCAATTCATTCTATATTGTATTCTGTAGATTGTGTACATTACTTTTCACTTTACTGCTTGTTGCACCTGGTTAGAAGCTAAAGTGCATTTCGTTGTCTCAGTACCTGTAATATGTGCAATAACAATAAAGTTGAATCTAATCTTGAGCAGGAACAAATGTATTTACTTAGTACATATCTGACATTAACGATTAAACACGTGTGCATTCTTTATAAATGCAAACCGAGTCAAGCCGACTCCGGAGGTGGCGGTATGCACCTTAAAGTTGTTTGCAATCCGCCAAAAAACCGAGAGAAGAAGAAGAAGACGAAGCCGACTCCGAGCTGTCCGACTTCAGGCGAGCTTTTTGAGACGTCCCCCGGCTGCGATCGGCTACTCTCGTCTACTTTCGAGGCGAGCCGCAACGCGTCTCAAACAAGCCTAACGGCCCGTCTACACTACAGGCATCAACAAATCTTGAAGCTGGGCGTGTCTGAAGCTTGCCGATTTTTTGCGAGCAACGCGACCAACAACCAATCACATGAATCTCCCGCCCCCGACATACAAAGCAATAGCAATGTTAAAACGAAGTAAACTGGATATAAAATCCCCAAACAAGCGAAAACCTACCAGTTTCACCCACTGTCTCTGCCACCTCCCTCCATGCCTGGTTCCTCCGGTTTGTATCCCGGTAAATAGTTCTGGTCGGAAAGAACCGGGTGATTTGCTACCGTAATTTCTCGTTTGGAATATGAGGAAATTAACTGCGGTCTGGCTCTCCCAGCTTGCACGCGGTTTGATTGGCTAGCGCTTGTACTGGCGGGAATTGCAAAAACGGGATTTGATTGGCTGACGCCAGCTTCGAGCAAGCATCGAGCCTCAAAAGTTGAACATTGTTCAACTTTTGACGCCGATAGACGCTCGCGATGCTTGCAACGCCTTGCCATGCTACCCACAATGCAGTTCGGCGAAGTTTGAAAATATCCTACGTCACCCCATTCAAATGAATGGGCGAAGCGGTGAAAGCATTTTTTGACGCCTGTAGTGTAGACGGGCCGTAACATCTACGTGACTTTACGGCCCCGCCCACTTTTGGGGGAAACAACGCTGTCATTTGAATGGCGATCGAGCCTGAAGCCACAGAGCTCTTCTTTTACTGTCCTTTCTTCTTAGAGGAAGTACAGAAACACTGAACTCTGGATTCTTTTTAATGTTTGAGGTGCAATAAACGACACAGCAGCTTTTTGGCATGATAAAACTATTATGTTCTGCCTCGCTCATGAGAGTAACAGCTGGAGAAATTACAGCCTCGCCTACTGATTTTAATTTAACCATATATCAAGACCGATTGTCGATTACCAATGATCGAATGTAATTGTTTGCCTGACTGGCCATCGTAATCGAGCTCTTTGAAGATCCAAAAATCCACGGTTTTCAAAAAAATTTGATCGGATTGGCAAAAACTTCAGAATTTGTATTGACCGCCATTCAAATGACAGCGTTGTTTTCCCCCAAAAGGGGGCGGGGCCGTAATTTTTGCCCGGAAGTGACGTAGGTGTTACTCTCTTAGGTCCCATGTGTGAAGGTAAACTTCTGTTGTTGCAATGTTGAGGTAGAATGAAGGAGTCTGGAACCGTTGTTAGCCAAAAGCACTGAAGAGTTTTATTGGAGAAAGTACAGACAATAACGGCCGGGGAGATCATCTTAGTTTCACACATGCCCAGTGCTCCACCAGCGATCTCTGAACCAAAAGACACAAAACATCTAACCAACACGAGGAGAGGCGGGCTTCCAGAAAGCCCGCGTATAATCAATAGCCGATGCGAGACAATGGTCTGCTTGTCTCAAAGAGATGCTGCCAGGTCAACCCTCGGACATAGGAGAAGCGTTTGACCTGTGACCTCAACCTACAGAGAAGTCTCTGACTGACTACAAGCAGATGTTTGCAGTATCACAGACTCTAAGGAACCATAAAAGACTCTATAAACAGATCAGATGAAAATATTCTCTTACACCATGGAGCTCCACCGGAAGGGGAGGGACTTCGCTACTCTATAGAGAATTAGGAGCCAAATCTTCCACTCCTCTTGGCTTTATTTAGCGTTTTAGTAAGTTCTTATTTCACTGTCTTGATTCACTTTGAACGCTCCAATATGCCCCTGTATCTCGTTTAGTTTTAGAGTTTCTTAAGGATGAAAAAAAGCAGCTTTCTGCTGCTAGAAAAAGACGTGAACGAGAGTGGAGCAAGTTAACCGACAAAGCAAAACATTTGGACTTTACATCCAAAACAATGGGCTGAAAGGTACTACAAGCTTTAATAAAACAAGCATTCATTTGACCTAATGGTTTCAAGTCAAACCTTTTGTTGTTTGTTGGTTAAGAGTGGATTCAGATTTAGATTCACATGTATTCTCATCAATATCTACCCAAGATCTTCCTCTACGTTGGCGTTTCATTTTATTTAAAAAAAACCAACTATGACTAATGAAATCTTAAGTAAAGGCGGTAAAACATACAGTAAGGTGTAGTGTTTACATATTTTTCAACCTGTTGTCATGTGTAAGTCCCTTCATCATTTCAAGTGTTAATTGCACTCAGAAATATATATACGTGTATCTTTAAATAGCTACGCTTCAGTGCTCTGCAGCCTATATGAGCCACATTTTCTTATCAAGCTCCACATTTGTGGAATCAGCTTTCAGTTTGTGTTCGGGCGGCAGACACCCTATCCGTTTTTAAGAGTGCGCTTAAGACCTTCCTTTTTGATAAAGCTTATAGTTAGGGCTGATTAGATTCAGCCCCTAGTTTTGCTGATATAGGCTTAGTTTGTCGGGGGACATCTTACTTCTTCCTTCTCTCTGTCTCTACCTGTGTACTCTCATGTTCCAATTAACCCAGCTTCCCCAAATTTCTTTCTTTTTGGTGTCTATATACGCCGTGATCCGGAGTCATGGATGATCCTGCGATCCTGTGTCCTGGATCGCGAGCCCTGGATCTTGAGTCGTGGCTGTGGTCCTGGATCATAGGTCCTGGATGGATATCCTCGTGGATTCATCTTCCTATTATACACACATGCATTTCCAAACATTTGGACTACCTATGTTGCAAATGTATTATCTTTTCAATTTACACACGGCATCTATTGCACGTCTGTCCGTCCTGGGAGAGGGATCCCTCCTCTGTTGCTCTCCCTGAGGTTTCTCCCATTTTTCCCTTTAAACTGTGGGTTTTTCTCCGGAAGTTTTTCCTTGTACGATGTGAGGGTCTAAGGACAGAGGGTGTCGTATTGTCATACTGATATTCTGTACACACTGTGAAGTCCACTGAGACAAATGTAACATTTGTGATATTGGGCTATATAAATAAACATTGATTGATTGATTGATTGATTGATTGATTGATTGATTGATTGATTGATTGACATGGACTGTCCTTGGTTTTTCACAAGTGTTTTTCTTCTGGTTATTATAGAGCTGACAATGATTGAATCCCCTTTTGAGGATACCCTTCACGTAATTTCGCTGTGGACCCACTCCCATATGGTGAGTGGCCTCTGCATACCAACAGGATCCAGACGTAATGATTCTTTACAATGCAAAGATAACACTTTAAGGGAGGCGCTCTTAAAGCCACAGCCCGGTGGCATGTGATCACGAGTGGAGTGAGACTGTGTCAGAGAGCCGCCCTGAATACAGAGTGCAGGATCTGAGAGGAAACACTCGAAGGATGTCCCGCAATATCTGAACTCTGCCTGACCTGATCTGATATATCTCTACTGAGAGCTTCTGGGATTCAGCTTTATCAGGATGACTGCTGAAAAATACCCATCAATAGCCAGGTTTACAGCCAAATGTTATGGCTGCCATAGGCTTAGACTGTCGGGGGACACCTTCTTCCTTCTGTCTGTCTGTACCTGTGTATTCTCATGTTCCGAATAACCCAGCTTCCCCCAAATTTCTTTTTGGTGTCTATCTACGCCGGGATCCTGAGTCGTGGCTGATCCTGTTGCTGCGGTCCTGTGTCCTGGATCCTGCATCCTGAGTCCTGGATCCTGTGTCCTGGATCCTCTATACTGAGTTCTGGATTTGAGTCCTGGACTTCAAGTCATGGCTGAACCTGTCTCTGCGGTCCTGCCTGACTCTCATCATACTACTTCCCTGATGGCTCCCACAGGACTGTTGACATCCTCGTGGATTCATGTTCCTATTATACACACATGCATTTCCAAACATTTGGACTACCTATGTTGTAAATGTATCATCTTTTCAATTTACACACGGCATCTATTGCATGTCTGTCCGTCCTGGGAGAGGGATCCCTCCTCTGTTGCTCTCCCTGAGGTTTCTCCCATGTTCCCCTTTAAACTGTGGGTTTTCTCTGGAAGTTTTTCCTTGTACGATGTGAGGGTCTAAGGACAGAGGGTGTCGTATTGTCATACTGATATTCTGTACAAACTGTGAAGTCCACTGAGACAAATGTAACATTTATGATATTGGGCTATATAAATAAACATTGAAATGTAACGCAGGTCTTAAAGGAGCCCTATTGGGGTTTCCTGGAGTTGTCCTTTTGTTGTCTTCCTAATCTACACTGTCTCAACTGAAAGAGGACCAGAAGCACATTGAGGGATTTTCATAAAATACTTCATTACAAGTAAAAGTCTGGAATTGAAAAGGTTGCTTGTATAGAAGTAGAAGTATTATCAGGGAGATGTCCTGAAAGTAAGAAAATAATAATAAATTAAAAGTTTTTACAGTCAAATAATTTACATTATTATAATGTCGAAAATTCTGCAAATTGAGAACTGCACTTCCTATACTCATATTTATGTACTTTTTCTTTAGTACATTTTTAATTGAAGGTCTTTTACATGTCAAAAGTGTTTCAACTGGTATTGCTTCTTGTTCCTCTCTTGAACATTTAAGACTGTGTTCGAACAGTTTGTCTGTGTCGATGCACATGGCATAGATTTAAGCAATGGTTCAAGTTTTTGTTTTTAGTTTCTAAAGTTCAACCTCGGCCACAATAACAAGTATATTATAAACTGTGTTGCCAAAAATACTCAGACCCTTAAGGAGAAAAAACTGTCATTGAAACTCAAACCAAAATGAATGATCCCACAGCTGTACCAGCCTGAAGTCGTTCATTTCTGTTTTAACAGACCCACAATCTAGAGCGCTGCATTTCAGATGTGCAGTTTTTACCATTTCCCACCAGATTGAGACATTTTCTCATGTTTGCACTAGGGAGCTCTGCAGGCCAATGTAACAGATGTAGGTGTGTGTGTGTGTGTGTGTGTGTGTGTGTGTGTGTGTGTGTGTGTGTGTGTGTGTGTGTGTGTTTGTGGGGCTAGAGAGACATAAACTATATTGTAATTCAGGTCACAATACCCTTATCACTGACACACACACACACACACACACACACACACACACACACACACACACACACACACACACACACACACACACACACGTGTCGCTGTGGGGATGTCCTTCTGTGATTACATGTGATTGCATTACCTTAAGAGTCGATATTGAGTGTTTCGCATCACGTTGTTGCTCATTTTCTCTGATGGATGAGTCTTTGACACAGAGCTTGACTTTCTCCATTTCTGATTATTTATTATGTTACATTTCCTTTATTTGTAAAAAAAGAATCTTGTTAAAAACTGTTTTTAAATATTTTTTATAGAGAACAATCAAGTATTAGAAGGAATAAACAGCAGACTATAATTTCAGCAGTTGAGATTGTTTAGTCTAATACTGCAAAGAATAATGCATCAAAATGAATGTTGTTAAATTGCTAATCAAATAACTTTCTTTGGGAAAGAGCAAAAAATAGAGCGATCTCCCAAGTATACAGAAATAAATATGCAATGATTATCAACAGTGGCATCGTGTTATAACATTGGAATTTAAAAGGTTACAGGGTACTGAACATGGATGATCCGAACTGAAGTTGGTTAAAATATTCATCTTTGTGAGAGTGGAACGTAATATTTATATATTGAATATTTATGGCATATTTCTTTTTAAGGACAAGGCACCTTTTAAAGTGAGGCCCTTGGTGAAGTGAAGTACCCTTTCCATCACTTTTCATTTGCCTTTAAATGTTTGTTACAACTCCTCTACTGTATCATCACAGAAAACCATTAAAGATCAAATGCAAAGCTTCGAAATATGCTACATTTTTATAGAAATGTTGTTTTTAAGACTGCCTGTATTTAAAAAAAAATTTAAATCGAGATAATACACCCAAAAAAAAGCTTTTTATTGATCCAAAACTCGACCCAAAGCCGTCTGAATTTCTGACATGTAATTCCCAGCAGCCTCCGCGCGCGTGACGTAATAGTGGCCAAACAGTCTCTGGACCAAATATCCCGACTCGGCAGTCTCGGTCACATGTTTTTCGAAAAGAAAACTGAATTAACATGGGTTATTGTTGAGCTTTTTGTTGTACGAACGGTGCGGGATCTGGGAGAGTTTTACATGCATTTCCCAAAGACCAAATCATCCGCAAAAAATTGATTTTTTTAGTGAATCGTGTTGGATGGCAACCGACAAAATGGAGCAAGTTGGGTTCTGACCACTTCGCGTGTGATGCATACGACGTTGATCCTGCTATCATGAAGTCTGTTGGTGGAGAAGCATTAATAGCACGTCGGAGGCTGAAACCCGGAGCCGTCCCCTCCATATTTCAGCACAAGAAACCACTGAAAGAACGAAAGAGCCGGGCGATGCAGAAACGCCAAATAATTGAGGTAAACAACTTTTGATTAGATTTCAAAGCGCACGGAGCACAGCAGATAACGCAGATAACGGAATTGCAGTTGTATTGCTTATAGAGGTGGGCACCGTTAGATTCTGTGTCTTTACGATCATAAACAATGTGTTGGATGTGGAGCTAGGATAAGTAATAAGGGCGCTAGGAGTGATTTCGGTGCAGTAATAGGTTAGCATTTTTCGCTCGGGGCTAATTCACTGTTAGCATTGTAGTTTATCTGCAGCTCATTCATCGCTCCTCCACTCATAACGGAAAAGTGTGAACAATATGCATTATGATAGGGATTAAATCCACTATTATTCCTCCTGGCCCAATTAAAAATGCCCCCCCGCGCAATTAAAAGTGACTGTGAGCACTTAGAAAACCCAACATTCTTCTAACCACTTCATTAGGCCTATGCATCAAAAAAGCCCTCCGTCATGCTTTCATTTCTTTCAGCCGAGTGGGTGCTTATAGAGGTGGGCACCGTTAGATTCTGTGTCTTTACGATCATAAACAATGTGTTGGATGTGGAGCTAGGATAAGTAATAAGGAGCTAGGAGTGATTTCGGTGCAGTAATAGGTTAGCATTTTTCGCTCGGGGCTAATTCAGAGTCGCACTGTTAGCATTGTGTTTGGTTGTGATGGTTCCCAAATTACCCAGTGGTGAGTCCGCCCGGACTTTATTTTTCTAAACCTCTCTAAAAAGGTCAAACGTCACTTGTTTTGCATCAATCTTGATACAGGGTACTTATTATATGTTATAGTTTGGATTCCTAAAGCTTTTAGTCTATAGTCTACTCAGAATCAGACATGATAACGAAACTAAGTTGTACTATCGGTGGAAGCAGCTGTGAGCGATAAGCCAAGGTTTGTTTGTTTGGCCACTGTGACGTCACGCGACGCCATCTTGCGGAGGAGCGGCTGAGAAAATAAATCGTCAGACTTGGTGTTGGGGGTTGAACAAAACAAATATTGCGCATTGCCAGACGCATATTATCTCCAATTTTAATACTGCAATATCTTAGTGTTGTAGCTATATGATTTCGATTTTACTGGCAATTATAAAAAAACCTTTGCATTTGATCTTTAAGAGAGATGTTGTATGAGTCATCTATATTATTTTCAAATTATTAGTTTAATAATTTTTTTTGTATTTATGTGGGTTGTAGGTGTAGGTATATTTATATATGAGTTTTTTTACTTTTCTTTCATTCAGGTATAAAAAAAAAGAAGCCAGACATGTATCTTTGCTTTGTTTAACTTGAACTGGCTTTAAATAAATTAGGTCTGTATTGTGAGCAAGAACAGGTATGGATAAATCGAGTCAGTAAATAAAAAGTAGAAAAATACATAAAAAAAGAAAATAAATGCTGCGTTACCACCACGTATGAAACTGGAGTAATTTAAAAAAAAAAAAGATAGAGCCTGTAGCCACTTCTGCTCCTTCCATAAAGCAGCAGAAGACTTCCTGATGCCCCCCCCCCCTGAGTCCAGCTTCACTAAAGTATCTCCTTTAACCTCCTTCCCAAGTTTCCACACAGTTCCAGTTCAGCCCTGCTTCTGCATGGGAGGAGTTTAGAGGGTTGTATTAAATCTCCTCCGGCGAATACCTGAGCGGATTCTGATTTAGCTTTTTATTCTCCCAGCATCCGTCGCTGGGAAGCACATTCCTCCAGCCTGAGCTCAGTTCCCTTTGAACTCTACTTACATTATCTCGGTGGGTCCCCTGCCATAAGCAGATCCAATGTGTTGTCGAGGCCTTGGAGGACAGCAGGCTCCTGATGGATGCTTCATTAGAAAGATGAATTGTGCTGAGTGCAGCCCGGTGAGGATTGACCCTGAGGAGGTGTGTTTTTATTCAGACCGCTGAGCCTTCACTGGCTGCAAGAGAACATGTCAGAGCCTGGGAGAATACAATGTTTACCCAGATATGTCATGAACCAAGTCTCTGAGACTCAAATGATGCTAGATTTAGTAAAAACAACAAAAGCGGCTACTTAAGTCAGTGGTTCTCAAACTTTTTCTGTCAGGCCCCCACTTTGGAGAAAAAAAAAAGTCGGGCCCCCCCAACACAAATAGTCAGGCTCAGTGGCGGCGCCAGAGATTGCATACAAGGAGTGTGTTTATGAACAAGGATTAAAGGCTCCTATTTCAATTCCACATGGCACCAAACACAGAAAAGGCTGCACTGCAGAGATGTATATAATTTGGGAGAAAAGCTGAAACTCAGTTGAAATAGGGATATATTTTAGGGTATGTGAGGTAAGCCCAATCAAAGCTATTATTTTTCCTTCCAAAGCACATTCTGACATGACACACATGACATTATCACCATGAAAAGAGGGATAAGGAGCAGAGGAGCAACAAAAGCTCTCTCCCAAGACTATATTTAGGCTCCTAAGTGTCTCCTTGTGTGAGAGGTGAGGAACTGCAGTGAGAGGTAATCTGAAATGAAACACAGCATTGAAGAAGAAAATAGTGCTTCTGTTTCAGGGAAAAACGATGCCGGTGCAAGAAATGTAAATTGATTTGATGGTTAAAAAATGAAATATAGAAAAGATTAAAGCAAGGAAGGAACACAAATGCATCCTTTTGTAGTTTAACTGAGGCTAACAGCGAGCAGCAGGAGATCACTGAATATAAAGATAAAGATGTTGTTCGTGGCTACAACTGTGTTAAGCCTTTTGGAGGAAGGAAGAAAGTTTAGATAGATTGGTTTTTGGATTCCTGGAGTATAAATTAGACTGTAAATATGGTAAATGTTTGATTTCCTAGAGGTGGACAAAATGTTCTTTGCAAATAGGGCGTGTAGGCTTTAGTTTCCTGTAGTGTGTTATAGGTTTGTGTGCATGTAAATGGTCTGCAAATGCTAAAATCCCTGTGTTCCCTGAAGAGGGAGTTTCTCTCCCACACTCCTTTGTTTACTTCCTGAACTCAGTGACATCACTATTTAAAACTTGCGCTTCTATTGGCTAGCGCTTCAACCATAGGGCTTCAACACATTGTACGTGATAGGCTAAGGGGTGGGACATCTCTAAGTGGTTGAGCAATCACAACAGAGCCGGCCAGCTAACCAATCAGAGCAGACTGGGCTCTCGTTTCAGACAGAGGGTGAAAAGAGGTGCTGCAGCACAGGCAGTATGAGAAAAATAAAGAGCTTTTTGAACATTAAAGCATGGAGACATGTCACAGAGACACTACATACTGATATGAACACGACAATGAGAATAATATGGCCCCTTTAAGAGTTACATCCTGACCTAGGAAGAGTGTCATGGGAAGCAAACATCATGGGAGTAAATATGGGTAAACTACAGATTGAATTACAGGAGAGCCAGCAGAGATGTAGCTACCCAGAAAGAGACAAAACTCCCCCAAAAGAAAGACAATTTCGAGGGCATTTGTAATGTTTAACTCTATGATATAGTTTGAATGTAGAGAAGTCGTTTTTCATTTATGTCGGCCACAAAACATACTTCAGACAGAATATCTGTAGCCAGTTCTCCGTGTAATGAAAACAACTGTTGTAAAACTTTCTGAGAATAGAAAAGTTTCTAACTTTCTGATCAGGTGTTGAAACACTTTGAATAAACCATTGGTAGTGACGCGATGCAGCCCCTTCTCTTGCCTGATAGCTTGAGGCAGCATTTAATATTAGATAAGATCCACTTACACATGCAAAGGTCACGTTTTTTTTCCAGCAGTCTCCAACAGACTGACATGTCCTGGGCGGGTATCTCTTCATCTTTTAATCTGTATGTTCTCACAGCTAGTTTCATACAATATCAAACGAGTAAATTCACAACTTTTCGTAAAAAATCTGGGCAGTGGTGGAAGAAGGAATCCTTGATGGAGTAGAAGTTCAAATGCAGATTGTCAAAGTGAATGAGCATTGATGCTTGGTGGGTTTAAGCAGCATTTCACTGTTTTAGCTATTCGAGGTAGAGCTACTGGTAACCAATTTAAGAATTGTGCCCTTTAATGGAGACACAAGAACAATCTGAGAGGTTGTGAGATGCTTAATACTCAAACAAGTAAAGCAAAATAACTCAGACTACCATTAGTCCTTTGTGGCAGTGGGGAGCAAAGTATGGAGGTATTTTACTTCATTAACGCAATAACCTCAATCCTTCATTCCCACTATACTAAAATCAACACATTTATGAGCATTAAAATATACTAAAAGTATCAAGAGTAAAAGTATTCATTATGCAGTGGTCCATTTAAGAATCAAACATGTTATATTATGGATGTTGAGATATGTTCATCTGTTTACTATTGCAGCTAACGTTATTGGTTACCTGAACTATCGAGACAATATTGGAATTGGTGATTAATAAAAGTGTTTAATCTTTATTAAAATATTCCTAAACTTTGATATGAATGGTTGATGAGAAATAATACTCGACAGGTTTGTGTTCAGTCCAATCATAATGTAGAGTAGTACAAGTATAAAGTAGCATAAAAGGGACACAAGTACATCGAAACTGTACTTGTACTTGAGTAAAAGTACTTCTCACGTCTGCTTGTGAGCGGTACTTCAGCACTGCAGTGACAGCACCGCCTCAGCTCCTTGCTACATTGAAAACTGCTACAGCTACTTCTCTGTTTGGCCCCCTGGGTAGACATCTAGCCTGAGTGCCCCCCTAATCAGTCTTAATCCACTTATGTTAGTCAGCTACAGATGCTCGGGTTACTGCTCTGGAGGGATTACTTTATCCACCTATCCAGAGGTGACTCACCAGATTGCGTGATCTGCGACACAGACATCAGCTTTCATCGAGTGCCTTTTGTTGGTTGCCCAGTTTCCTCAGGCATTCGAACCACCTGGGCTGACTTTCAATTGAGTTTGCTGCTGTTTCTCAGCTATTTTACCTTATTTAGTTGCCACGCTGTGCTCCATTCTGCAGCAACAAGCATGTCAAATGGCACCATGGTGACCATATTCTCTTCAAAACAAGCCATAGTCAAAGAACAACCGCTCACTGTGGACCCTTGATGCCACGTTCAACATCGTCATCGTCAAACAAGAAGACAATTTGCTGCCTGCGGATTGCAATCAATTAACTGGGGAATAGAGGAAGAAAAGGAGAAAGCACAACCTCCCCTTTATTCTTCTATTGTTCTCCTCACATGATTTCTACGCCCACTGAATGTGTAACTCCGCTATATGACTTCATTGGAGATTCGCAAGTATTGTTGGAATATATGATGGAAATTCCACACTTAATCACCTTCTGGTAAGAAAAGAACAAATATACAAGCTTAAACCAAAGTTGTGTTATTTAATAAAGAGTAATAGCATTTAACAGAATCCTTATCTTATTTCCAGCTGGAAGGCCAGATAACCTGCACCAATTTGTGCTAAAGAAATCTCAAGTCAAAGTCAAAGTCAACTTTATTGTCAATCTGAAAATATGTTTGTACACAAAGAAAGATCGAAATACTGTTTCCCACATTACATGACATTACATTGCATTTAGCTGACGCTTTTATCCAAAGCGACTTACAATAAGTGCGTTCGACCAAGAAGATACAAACTTGAAGAAAACAGAATCATATAAGTACATCAGGCTTCATAGAGCAAAACAATTCAAGTGCTACTCAACTGGCTTTAGATAAGCCAGTCCTTTATTAGTATATAAATGCGTTAGTAATTCTATCGCTCGAAGTGGAGTCGAAAGAGATGAGTTTTCAGTCTCCCCCGGAAGGTGTGTAAGCTATCTGCTGTCCTGATGTCAATGGGGAGCTCATTCCACCATCTTGGAGCCAGGATAACAAACCCACGTGTTTTTGCTGATGGGAACTTGGGTCCCCCTCGCAGTGCGGGTGCAGCGAGGCGTTTGGCTGATGCAGAGCGGAGTGCACGTGCTTGGATGGTTTAACCATGTCCTGGATGTAGGAAGGGCCAGATCCATTCACAGCATGGATCGCAAGTACCATTGTCTTGAAGTGGATTCTAGCAGTTACTGGAAGCCAGTGAAGGGAACGGAGGAGCGGCGTGGTGTGGGAGAATTTAGGAAGGTTGAAGACCAGACGAGCCGCTGCACAGTCCCGAGGTATAAAAAAACTCACACATTAAAATGCAAGAACACTCAATAATTTAAAGAAAACACACAAAATAACCGTTTACTTCAAGTAAGCAGGGTTATATAAAAAAAGATGATGTACATAGTGCAAATGGGAGTAAATCTGAGCCTCGATCAAACAAATGACAAGATTCTTTAAGGGAAGAGAACAACAGATGGGAAGGGGAACATCCAATGAAATTCTACATCACAGGGTATTGAAGATTGGTGGCGAGACAGGGGTTTGACATGTTAAGAATAATCAATGCTAATTCGTCTGGTGAATGCTGGAGAACAAAAGGAAGCCAGTCTATGTATTGAAGGTGTGAAGAACACAGGGAATGACAGTTTACATTAGAACTGAAGTTACAGTGACAGATATATAATTAAATGAGATGTATGATACATTTCTACGATAGAATACAACTAGAATGATGAAACACTATAGTGGATCTGGCCCTACAACATGCTCCACATGCTTCAGAGCCTTTGGGTGCTTTGCTTCCAGCCGCAGAGAAGTCATCATGACCCTCATTACTCCGTCTCTTATCTCACGTTTGCCTCGATAACGGTAGAGTATCCAAGAGCTTTACTCAGTTTCAGAGTGTTTTCTGAACATATGTGTGCTCAATACAACTGGCTCTCAACGGGTAAGACAATAACATGGAAACACGTTACATTAAGGAAAGAGATCGTTCAAATCATGCTTAGTTGTTCACCATTATCCTGAAGTGTTAAGTTAAAGGAGTAGTAATCGTTAATAGCTCAAAGTACTCACCTTAAGGTATGGACACACCAACCCGATTATCGGCGTTGGTGGGCGTCAGGCCGACGATGAGCGTTGACACGCCCTACTCGGATTGGTTTGTCCCGCACCGTCGGGTCTTTTCAGCCGACCCGACGCCTTTTCAGCAAAAGGCAGTCGGCGAAATAAATCACTCTGATTGGCTGTTCAGCTAGCGAATCAGTGCATGAGAAGCGAAATGGAAGTGAGGGACCCAAACAAACTATTAAGAAGGCAAATCAGAGATTTCATTTAACTCCAGCTCTCGACACAGGTTCGGGAAAGCCCCATGAGCTTCTCGTTGTAGAGTGAAAATGGAACGCACACGCTACTTGTTGTTTGTTTATATCACGCAGTCTGTTCTTCTTCTCTCGGTGTATCACACAGTCTGTCTTCCGGTTGTTGCCTCTTTTGAATGACGAATACACAGTACCGCCACCTGCTGGTGAGGAGAGTTATTGCCACTCACGCATGCGCAGTTCGTACGTGCTTCTTGGCCGCCGGCTGAAGTCTTTGCGGTGTGTTCCAGTGCGACACATGGCCAAGACGCAGAGACGCGAGGCGACACAACAGTCGGGGTCCATCTGTGTCAGTTCTTTGTTGTCAGATTGGTGTGTCCGGGCCTTTAGTCAAGGCAAGTGTATTTATACAGCACCTTTCATCACACGGCAATTCAAAGTGCTTTACACATTTAAATAAAAGACATTTAAGAATAAATACAGCAGAAACACATTATAAAATGGCTTTTTAAAAACAGGCATTAAAAAGCAAAGATAATAAAATAAACAGAACAGGTATAGAATACATGAATACAAGCCATACTGCAGTGTGGATATAAACAGCTCACTCAGATGCAGTGGCAAAAAGATATGTTTTTAGTCTGGATTTGAAAGTAGTAAGAGTTGCAGCGGACCTGCAGAATTCGGGATATTAGTTCCAGATAGTCGGGGCATAATAGCTAAACGCTGCTTCTCCATGTTTAGTTCTTACTCTTGGAACAGAGCTTTATGCTCCCAGAAATCGTTGTCTATTGAACGACGTTTCGGGGAACACTGTGCCTGAAACAAATGAAGGCATATCAGTCAATATTGGGGAGAAAATGTAAAATCAGACATTCAGCTCCCCCATAACCCCTGAATGGAATTATCCATTTGCTTTTTATGACAGTATCAGTCAATGAGGGATGTATTGATTTTTTTCCAGACACATTTTGAGTCGGATTTGGGGTTTCGTATCAATATAACTGTATCTAAGACGCTTATATTTATTTCCAACCACATATCTGTTAATCTTTAACCTCCTACCAGATGTGTGTACCCTCAGGAGTTGGTAAAGGCCATGATGGAGATCAAAGAGATTGAATATTGGACTTACATTTGTCATGTGTCTAGAAACACGACTCCAGATGAATGCTAATGTTGCGTATTTTCCAGATGTGTCAAAAGGCCAATTGTTTGCCAACATACGTGTTCTCCTTCTCCCTATGTGGCCATGAACATCTATTAATCACGCTTTACGAAGGCTAAGATGGAGATGTTGACCTTTGATTACCCCGCTGTAATTAAGTCAGATTAATGTAATTTGCAAGGATACAGTAACTTGGCATTTAAAGCACGTTTTGTGTGCATCAGCTGCATTTAAAAAGCTATTTGTGTTTTAATTATATGCTCCAAACTCACATTCAAAATGTTCACGGTTTAGCAAAATGATGTCTACATGTAAGTGTTGGAGCTATGTATCGCTTTATATTATTCAATAGTTACACTTTTTTTTTCCTGCTGTATTTGTTTACAGTAAATGCTTTCTTAGTTATTGTCGTTATTGAAGTGAGTTAAAGTCATTTTTATGCTTTTGTTTTGAAGGCATGTTTGGGCACTAGGCAGTGGCGGTTCTAGACCAATTTGACTGGGGGGGCCACTGGGGGGCCAGTTATTTTCTGAGGGGGGCACAATAAATGCAGGACGAAAAAGAGAACTAGACAGTATGAAGTAATTGCGCATAAGAAAACAATGCAATACAGTTACTGGTATTTGTTTCAGTACACTTATTTATTTCAGATAGATCTTATAGTTATTACTGTTAGCTTCAGCTTAAGTTATAGTGCAATGTTTGCACTAACACATTTAACATTTAAAAAAAAAAATGTTAGGGGGGCCAAAGGGGGGTCAGAGGTCAGTGTTAGGGGGCACTGCCCCCCCCCCCCCCCTAGAACCGCCCCTGGCACTAGGTGATTACACTTGTGATGTTTTGGTGTTTTTTTGTTTTGTTTCTTTCCGTTAACTGTCAAGTGGGAACTAAGTATTTTTTGTAGTAAGTTTTTGTGTTTCTCTTATCCTACGATACTGTTATGTTTGGCTGTGAATAAGAAAATATGAAGGACAGACCATCTATTTCTATTTATTTTTGTTTTCTTTAGAAAGGGGCAGGTAATATAAGATTATTTTCTTCTCTCTGCTCCTTTTCGGTCAATGGTGTGTTTAATGAGACATGTTTTGTAAACAATTGTTATACGTTAAGTTGTGTTACCATGAACGGAACAAATACACATGGAATGAAATTAGCACCTGGTGTAATTGTATATATTGGAGACAGGTGGTGGAGGAAGTAGAGCACTAGTAGGCACACGTTTTTTTACCAGGGAGTTTCAAGCCACAAGGGAAGCCATAGGAAAGGCTAAAGGAAAGAAATATAGGAAATCTGTTCTTTGTAAATTACATTTGATGGAATAAAATGCATAAACGGAGAATCTTGTCTGGACTTGGATCTGCGTAAGATTCACTAAATGGTGCCTCAGTGGCGGTGTTATTTGAAAGGGGACCTATCATGGAAAATAAACTTTTTGATGTCTTTCATACATAAAGATGTGTCCCCGGTGTGTCAGGGAACTCGCAGCGTCAGAAAATAAAACCCTCTGTCAGGGTGCGAGGAAAAGGTAGGACCCAAAAGCAGTATTAACAAAAAGCGAGCTTTAATTTACAAAAAAAAGCCGATGACAAAAGAAAACGAGACAAAGTTAGCATTACCAAAAAACAGGGGAGCACGAGTAAATAATCCAGGACCAAACTTCAAGGACAAACATGGAGCGTGACATGAAGGGAAAGACAAACAATGAACCAACACTGAACACAGGAAGAGACAAGACTAAATACAGGGAGGGGTAATCACAAGACGAGAAACAGCCGGGCAGGGGAGGAGAAACACAAGGGCCACAGGTGAACACAATCAGACAACTAGACACACCAGGGAAACTAACGACGGGAGGAAAAACACAGGGAAAATGACCAGACAATAAACCAGGAGGAAAACATGACAGGGAGAACAGCAAAACACCCAAACCTAGACATAAAAACGTGACATAACATGAATATCGTGACACCCTCTCTCTTTTCCTCCGTACCCAAATCTCTAAAAACGGGGGAACAACGGAGCTGATCCAGATTTGCCTCCGATATGACGTAATATCGGAAATGTGGACCCACGGCCCGATCAGAAACTTTGCTATCAGAAACAATGCCTGACTGTTTTGGACGTAATATGGTCGGTGTTTACATTAGCATCGCTAACACTCAGAGCTAACCTGTACTGGAGAGCATGTGTGTGAAGAAGCAGGAAATAAAAAGGAACTCACCTTGTGGTATAACCGGCAAGAGAGAAAGCCTTTGAGCTCCAGACTGTTTCAGAGATAATCCTTGATAATCCATGATATGGCGTTTCATCACGGCAGTATTTAGTTTAGACAGTAGCTGCCGGGTCCCGCATGAGCTCAGACCCCTCCTATTTTATTTTGTATCAATTTTTTTTTTTTTAAAGCTTTATCCCCAAATCAGCACTTTTGAAACAGGAAGTGAAATAGAGGGATACGAGGCATGGCTAGAATGGGTGATCTGTTTGGTATTTTGAGCAAAACACTTCATAGACATGTTTTTTACATATTTTTATATATCTGAGACCTATGCTATTGCCTAAAAATAGCATGATAGGTCCACTTTAAATTAATTATCTGTTTTATTTCTATATGTCATTTGTATTTGTTCCGTTCATGGTAAACACAACTTAATGTATAACAATTGTTTACAAAACATGTCTCTATAAACACACCATTGACCGAAAGGGAGTAGGGAGAAGAAAATAATCTTATATTACCTGCCTCTTTCTAAAGAAAACAAAATAAATAGAAATAGATGGTCTGTCCTTCATATTTTCTTATTCACAGCCACACATAGTCACTACAAAATGACTTAGTTTCCCTTGACAGTTAACGGAAAGAAACAAAACAATAAAACAACAACACCAAAACATCACGGAAGAGTGCAACTACTCCTACTGGAGTAGAAGGGGGAAAGCTATATATATGATTTTGGCCGCTACACTAAGATTTCATGTCCAAGCTGACCATGCATAACATCCAGTTCCTTACATCTCTCAATACAAGTTGAATCATATGTAGGACAGTACGTTTTTCCTTTTTTTCTTCCGGCTCATGGGTATTGTGCCTGGCTACATACTGGCATTTGTTTGGCTAACACTCATCAGCAGTCTACCTTTCGCTGAGGCATCACGATCCCTCCGCTCACACCCATCAATGCCCCATCAAGAGGCTGTCCGGCCGCTGTCAGCCCGTTGTCATGCTGCTCGCTTCTTATAACACAATCTGTCATGCATTGTTAATGTCAGAGGAATATTGTTGTGTTTGCTGTTTGCAGCTACATCATAAGAAGCTGAGGGATGTGACTCCACTGCAGGATTATGGGTGCATCTGCTTTTTTTGGTTTTGGAGTTTTTGGAAGAGGGGGATGGTTAGCTTACACATGGTTGATTCGATTTGATATTTTTTAAAGAATGAAAGAGAGGCGCTGTAAGTCAAAATCACATTAAGCTTCTTAGCGGGAGGTGCAGTGTGCTGAAGCTGCTGGTGATGAAATCCCTAACTTGATCCAGTGTTGGTATCACACTGACGAAACTGTCTACTGATGCAGGTTTTACTGGAGATTTGAACCTATACTACAGCACATGGATTACAATAATTCATGTACACATTCACTTCAAATAATACATGAAACCTCCAACAAGTACTCCATATTCGACAAGCAAATACGTTATTTATTAAAGGTGTTTTCTGATTTATTATTTATACGTGACTCCAAAACCACCAATCCGTTTTATCATCGACTTGGTTAGGTTGATGGAAAGTTCATGGTTTGAACTTATATTGTATAATATAAGTGGACTTGTTGTGTTTTATGTACATCAGTGGCGAACCGTGTCTATCACAACTGGACCTTCTGTAGACACACACACATCCCCCCCCCCGCCGCCGCCGATATACCATTTTTTGTTTGTTTTATCTGAGTGTTTCAGGGTATTCTCTGAATACCTTGATGTCCCTGACGGTTCACCACTGATGTACATAAGTCATGTGTTAATATGATAATGTCTCTATTGTGTACTTTGTAGTATGTATGGTTTTTTATCTTGGAACTGCAGGAAGGAGTCTAGAAGAAATTGCCTTACGGGGAAAATAAAGTATATTGAATCGCATGGTAATTAGTCACTGTGACGTCAACACGATTTTGAAGCATCAAGTTTGGTATTTGGCAATCGCCACCTTTTTTTTATAACCAGAACGGTTGGAGCTATGCACAAATGACTACATTTAGGTGGCCTTAATGCAACTATTAACTATCTTGAACTAAAACCAGATTGTGAAAGGGTTAAAGATGGAAAAGAAAAACACAGAAAACGCTCAAATGGCGTATTTCCATTGCAGGGCCTCGCTCGGCTTAGTACGGTATAGTTAGGCCTTGTTAGGCCTTGTTAGGACTGGCTCACTTTATGCTGCGTTTCCATTACAGTTTAGTAGCTGGGGCAGTAACTATAGTAACGCAGTGTAGGCGGAGCCGTGACATCATCTTGACAACATCAGCCGTTAGCTGTTAGCACTCATATCAGTAAGTTGTTACTTCGGCATCATTTTGAAACGTGTATTACAATTAAATCACGGTCAAATATGTTCATTTTGTTGTAGTTGTAGCCTTCTTGCCAGCGATTCTCTCTCTAGTTTAGCATACTCAGCCCGACTCAGCCTGGTTGTTGGCCCCGAAAGAATCTCGATGTTATGGGGCCAGAAAAACTGTGAAATAGTACCCGCTAACTGGTACTACGCCACGTGGAAACGCAACCAAAAATGGGCCAAAAGTGAACATCACAGTGGTAGCGACTTGTCAATCACAAACCATGAACTGAAGCATACCGTGCTTTATTGTCTGTTTCACTCAAAAATGGGAACATCATTTACTATTCATTATTTTACAAAGTCATGCTGTATTGAAGAAGACTTCAAACTAGCAATTAAGACCATAAACTTGTAAACAAAAAGCTAAGCTCAAGTAATAAATCAAGGGAGAACTCGAGTGATTTTCTCATAGACTTCTATACAATAACTTTGCAACAAGTGATGTCGCCCTCTGCTGGCTTTTTGAGATAATACAGGTCAAGGCACTTCTGCGTTGGTTTGACCTTTTGAAGCCAGAAGTCGACGCTTGGGTTTGAAATTAGAAAAAGGACTAAGTTAGAGAGACATTGTGGTTTGGGTTAAAAAGACTACTGATATGTTATAGACTCAATACACCTCGACCTGCTTCAACTTTGTCGCTTTATAAGAACCTGACTTCATCCTTCCCTGTCATCATAGTCATAAATCACACAGCACTAGGGCTTTGTTGTTGAGGGTAAACACAAGTCGTTTTTGTACACTTGCTCAAAACACTGCAGCTGGTATTCTTCTTGGGAAAAGACTCAACATACTCCTCCTGATTACTTGCAATATAAAATATGAATCAAGGACAAGCCAACATATTGCACTAGTTTTTAAAACATTCTGCAGGAGTATTTCGGAGCGATACATTATGCATCAGCGGCTGTAAGAACACCCTCTCAGCTGATAGAGCCTTGCTGTTTCGAATTACCCAGAACACACTTTCTAAGATCTCAATTTTGAACGCTTGCTAACTGCACCATTTCAAACATGTGTGCAGCTCTCCAGATGTAATTATTTTCTATCCATTTTGTCAGAGTTGCGCGTGCAAATTGATTTCAAGGCGCTCCTGCAGTGGGAGCCTCTGGTCAGAGAAGCATCCTCTGCGGACCACAGGCTGTTTGGAAACTGATGCTAATGTAGATAAAGGGGAAGACTTGGGGCTGCACTTTCTTTCCCCTCCCCTCCTTCTCCCTCTCTGGTGAAGATAGCACTGATTGTGCTGCAATATGTCGCATGAATCTGGTCAGGACTGCAGACTGAGGCGCAGTCTCCAAAGCTTATGAAATCAATGGTGTGTGAGCAGTGTGAGGATGTACATATGTTCATCACAGCAGCTTACCGCAAGCCGTCTTGACACAGAACTAAACAAAGGCTTGCATGTGTTGCACATACAAAAAAAAGACTCCCTTTTGATCCTTCATGACGCATTTACCTAATGTCATTCTGTGTAGAAATAAAACAACTCTTTGAATGTGTAATCTGGACATCTATTCAAAGAAAGCTTTGATATTCATGAGGACATCCTTATACATATTCATGCTGCTGAACCAATGCATGTCTCTCTTCTTTTGCTGCATTGCCTGTGTTTTTAGGAAAGCAAATAAACATTTTCCCACCGTTTTTTCTCCTTCCATGTGTAAAGCCTCCTGGAACAGAAGTTGGAGTCGCTTAAGGGTGTTTTACCCCCAACATGATTGAAGTGAGAAGCTATTGAGCTTGCTTGACTGTGTGCGCTGGGCTGAGAGAGGGATCTGCCCCTAGATATTTGCACTACAGTATCCTGCTGACTTGCTTGCTTGCTCACACTGCCATAGAAACTGGTTCCTGAGTGCAGTGGAGGCTCATTCTGCTCAGGAGCAAGCAAGGGAGAGCATCGGGAGTGAGGAGGAGAGAGAAAGGACAAGATACACAGAGAGAACAAGAGGAAGAGGGAGGGAGAAGTAAGAGAGTGAGAGGAAAAAGTGAGAGACACGCTGCTACTGGTGAGTACAGAGCTGTCATAGCAGATTTAATCAGAGTGTAACAATCGGGTGCTTTGAGCGTCTTTTTTTGTTCTCTCTTTGTACGATTGATTCGCCTGGCTTGGTTTCACGGCTGTGCTGAGGTGTTGTGAGCAGGTTGTCAGTGTGTTGGGGGATGTGTGAGGGGGAGACACACGGCCACTCGCTCTCAGATGCAGAGCAGTAGCGCAGCGGAGGCTTTTCATTTGTTACTCACTCATTAGAATACAATGGGAAATACTTTGTTGTCTACTTTGTCTGCAAAAGGGAGCATTGTGTCTTTTTTTGCAGGGGAAAAACCTGCTTTTAAGTGACTATTAATACAGTTATAATGTCATTTTTTTACCAATATGAGAGATGAATCCACTTCTCTTCTTTTGGCAGCCTTCCCAACTATACTCTTCTGTATCATTCATGAAGCACCACGTTAATATTTGATAAGTCTGCAGCCACACTTTCCATCTCTATTTAACACACCTCTGCCCATTATACTGCTGTCTGAAGCCGGGTTAAATGTGGCACTGACTTATCCTTTCCACAGCTTTTTATGAATTATTGAGCAACTGATCTGAAACTACACCTGTAGGGCGGAGGTGAGGAGACTTACTCAGCTGTGAAGTTGGCTCACTGCTTTGTTCATGTTTTCTGTCTGTCTGTTTCTGTTCGCACATCTCACTTTGCGTCTCCTCCTCCTATCCCTTGCTGGTTTTGATCAACGTGCCTCGTGACACTTTGATGGGGAGCTGTGGGGCTAATAGAGGGGGTTGAGATACAGCAGGAATCCCTATGCCTCGTGTCAGCGGGGGGGAAATGTGTTATTCTGATCATCGTGTCACTGAGGACTCAGATGAATCAGAATCAGAATACACAGAGGGGAAATGTAAAAGTGAAGAGACAAAAATAGCCATTTTATTCAAGAATATTAATGAGATGTATGCATAAAATATTAAAGATCGTAATAGAAATAGCACACATTACCATTTACAGTATCCAAAAAAAGTGTAGCATGTTAGTAGTTTGATAGCAGCAGTAGTAAAAGTGTAAAAGTATATATTGCACACTGAATTGTCTAACTACGAGATAGCAGCCAGTAAACATAATAATTATAAAGCGGTATATAAAGATATACATGATGGATATATCGTTAACATGTGTTAAGTGTTTCTTTATTTTATTATGTTGTTGTTGTTGTTGTTGTTGTAACACCTTGTACAACATGCTTTGGCAATATATTTTTGAAATGCCAATAAAGATCCTTTGGGTTTGAATTGGATATATATTGCATATAAGTGATATTGCACAACAGATCTTTGTTGTTGAAGGCTTGCTTTAAATGATGGCATAAATTACAAAGTGTAGTGTGGAGTAAACCCTGTTGGTGTTTATGTTCATCGCTGTGGTGCACTGGATCCCTGCCTCCCTTCACCTGTTCCTACAGAGGAGCAGGTTTATTCCTGTTCCTCCCCCTCCAGCACAGAGCAGCTCTGTGAGAATTAAATAAATCCAGTCCGTCTTATCAGTTTCCTGCTGCCTCCTGCCATGACTGGACCCCGGTGGCCCTTCCCAGCAAGCTGTGTGTGTGTGTGTGCGTGTGTGTGTGTATTTGTTTGTAGATGGATGTGTAACAGTGCGCACGTGACCGAGTGCATGCATGCATGCGAGTGTGTGAGCAGCATTGACATGATTGTGTGTGATCAGATAGCCGCTGGGCTCAGTTTCCTTCTCTTTGTGAGGGATCCTGGCATTTGTAGTCTTCCCCCCTCCCCAGTGACATGCTTTATGACTTCTCGTTGAAATGACACTCAGTAAGGCTGGACTTTAAAGCGCCCCTGTGCGGAGGCTTATAGCGTGTGAACAATAGTGCACAGTGGTGTTATAAAACCCGTAAAGCACACAGCTGGGAATGCATGGATGCAGGCTGGGATGAGATCATGCTGAGCTCCCTGACAGCCCCCTCAAGGCACAATTTGTTTCAATACAATATCAAATTGGGCTGGATTTTGACAGCCGCGTGGCCTGGATCAATACCCTGGTTGTCCATGAGGGGAAACAAAATTGCTCTTGTAAACAAGGGGATATACTGACAATGAGTGCCTTGTTAAGTGGCAGTGTGAGAAGCAAATGTTAGATGAATCACCTGTGAGAGAAAAGGCTCTGAAGGGCAGCTGCTGCTGAGATGCAGATGGCTGTGTGGCAAGTAGGGCTGGCCGCCTGCCTTCATTTAGATCCAAAGTCTAGATACGCTTCAGCAAAGGATACTAACAACAAACTGGGGATCTACAAGTCCCTTTAATACAAAAAAATGCATCTACTGTCCATCATGTTGAAGAAAGAACTTGTGGAATATTCTGCAACCAATCAGATTCTGTGACCGGTGGCAGTGCAACAACACCACTGCCATCATCCCTCGAGGGTGCGAGGATGGACAGTTGGGTCAAAGCAAACTGAAATTGCAAGAACTACTATATATATTTCTCCTTTGAAAAGAAAGGGAGTAGGGCTGCTCAATTAATCGTATTTTAATCGCAATTACGATTATGGTTTGCAACGATTACAAAAACAACGTAATCTAAATAAAACGATTTTTTTTTAATTATTTTTGTATTGGTTTTTCAGTTAAATTATACCTAAAGTTCAGGGTAATCAACTGTTAAAAACATACTGTTAAACATGTTTTTCTCCAATAAATTGATGTTTTCAAAGTAAATGGATAATCATTTTTAATAATCGTGATATCAATTATTGACCCAAATAATCGAGATTATGATTTTTGCCATAATCGAGCAGCCCTAAAAGGGAGCCTAAATGTGTCTCAAAATGCAATTCTTTTGGCAAAACATTCACACTGTGAAACATTTTCAGAAAATACGTGTTTCTTTGGTTTTACATCTGCAGATCCACGATAAAGAAGACGCTAAACCTAGCAAGAAAGTTATCAAGTGTGCGCCTCTGACAGCCTCTCCCTTCAGGCCGCTATCCAAAGCCACTACCCCAAAATGATTGTTATGAGACAAAAGATATCACAATGAGCGTGAACATCAAACACGGCTATTGGTAGTAAGGAAGAATCCAACGACGCACCATGACAGTTAACGAACTGATTGGAACGGCTTATTACATTAATATATTTTAGTGAGAGTATTAGTTTTATTGATTTCCCTGGGTGTGTAAAGACCATTTCAACAAATATAACAAAAACAGTTTCTTAAATACACCAGCCACCCTGGATTCGGTGGATTTATCTTTAAGCTTTTAAGATGTCTTCATTTCCCATCAAGTGACCAACCTGAAAAATATTGATAAGGGATTCACATTCTGTAACGTATTCTCATGATCCCTATTAGTACTGTAGGTAACATTTTGACATCTCAACCAATCCTTGATGAAAATGCACGTTCTATTTAAACGTGCATGAAAAATGATGATACATGCTGGCTACGAAATCCAGGACAGTCGTGAGTGGCATTTTATTAAGCTCCGGGCATTGCTTCTTACAGTAAGTCACGTTGCAGCTATAACGCCTTTCTTTCATCATACCCGGATGTTGTTGAACGCTGTGATCTCTTCCCAAAAACACCACCAACAAATATAAAACCACAACAGCCTGAAGGCAAGCTTTCACTCTGCTTTTGTCCGGTGCATAGAAGAGTATAAATGTAGGTTTCCTCAGCACAATAAGTCAATAAGGAGAGTTTTAGCGTTGGATGATGTATCCCATAATGCTTTACAGGAGAGGGAACAAAAGGGATTCAATGGGTTTTTTGTTAGAGCTGAACAAAAAAAACATATAAAAGATACATCATGTGGAACAAGATGAATCAATGTTTAATTAATTGCTTCTCTGTAATTGAAGAATAGCACATTTGCTTCAGTATTAAACAATAACACTTGACACCACTACCAGATGTTGGGAGCTTCTCAGTCGAATCTACGATCAATAACCATGTATCAAGATGTGATGTGATCGCTACATAGAGGAGACACGAGTGGATTTAGCTGCCAAAGCCCTGCAGGTTGTCCACAGTGCTGCGGTTGGTTTGATAATGCGCTCCTCATGATAAAACGCTCTCTGCTTGCCATTTTTCATGTTATCAGCTGAGCTATAATGTCTCATGAGGCGACGGGCTTCCAAACACGTGGGTCTCAAATGTCAGGCCTCGGTTCATTCGACAGAGTTGGAGTGATGGATGCATCATTGCCTCGGACTGACTTGTTGTTTGCGGCCATCATTCGAGGCCCAAAGGCTGAAGGTCAGGTCGAGCCAGTTCCCGTCTACACATGAAATATGATGGGGCGGTTCCCCCCCCCCCCCCACAGTATGAGGAGTCTACAGAGCATGCTTCAAAGTGTTGTTGAGAATTAAGCTATTTGAGTACATCAAATATGTAGACGAGAAGCAAAGCAGATATCGTTTTACGATATAAGTAGGAGTGTACATGTATTTATCAATTATTCATATTCTTTTATTGTCATTACATATAATAGTACAAGTAGTAACGAAACGGTTTCACTGCATTTGACCCATCCTAGAGTTAGGAGCAGTAGACTGCCATTATTATGTACGCCCAGGGAGCCGTGTAGGGAACGGTGCCTTACTCAGGGACACCTCAGTAGCACCTGGTCTTGCCGGAACTTGAACTGGTGACCTTCCAGTTGCCAAGCCAAGTCCCTATGGACTTCGCCACCACCGCCCGTCTTATTGGGTTAATCACAAATAATACTATTTAGAATACAATAATACATTTAAATACTCTTTACTTGTATTTTGTGGTAGATAAAACAAACACATAAGGATTTGTAGTATGACAAACTGCTGAGAGAAATCAGTCGATTTTTACTTTTTTAAAACAGGAATGGTGAATAAGCGGCAAGAATAAAGACCATCAAACCCGAATGTGTAAGGTTTCCAGATCTTTTTGCAAACGTTAGCGCGTTAATGTTGACAGCCTTATTCTAACCTCTCTGTAAACCCGCTCCACACATCCGATCACTTCTTCATTTCATTCTCTCTATCCCTTTCCAAACATAACAAACTAATCTCTTCCCATCCTGCACTTGTCCGCCGTAACCTTCGCTCCCTCTCCCCCTCTACCTTTGCCTCGTCGGTGCTCTCAGCCCTCCCTTCCTCTGATTCGTTCCATCTCCTGCCTCCAAACTCTGCTGCAGAAACTCTCCTCTCTACTCTCTCATCCACTCTGGACTCGCTCTGTCCTCTCACATCTCGGCAGGCTCGTCAGTCCCCTCCTGCTCCCTGGCTAAATGATGCACTGCGTGCTAATAGAACCGTCCTTAGGGCAGCAGAGCGGAAATGGTGGAAATCCAAACACCGTGACGACCTCCTAACCTATCAGGCTCTCCTCTCTTCTTTCTCTGCTTCGATCTCTCAGGCAAAAAGCACTTTCTTTCAAGATAAGATCCAATCTTCCTATTCCAATCCTAAAAAACTATTTTCCATCTTCTCCACCCTCTTGGACCCTCCAAAAGCTCCTCCCCCCTCCTCACTTCTGTCAAGCGACTTTGTTACCCACTTTGAAAAAAAGGTTGATGATATTCGCTCTTCTTTTTCTGACTCACCTTTACTCACCGCTGGGTCACCAGACCCTCCTTCCACCAACACACTTACCTCCTTTTCCCCTCTCTCTCCAAGTGAGGTTATTACCCTCATTACCTCTGCCCGCCCTACCACCTGTCCTCTGGACCCTATCCCTTCAAACCTCCTTCAGACTATCGCTCCTGATATTCTACCGTTTCTCACCCATTTCATCAACACTTCTCTAACTTCTGGTCACTTTCCAAACAGTCTCAAGGAGGCAAGAGTAAACCCTCTCCTAAAGAAACCCACTCTCAACCCGTCTGATGTTATAAACTACAGGCCTGTCTCTCTCCTCCCGTTCCTGTCTAAATCACTTGAACGCGCTGTCTTTAAACAACTCTCCTGTTATCTCAATCAGAACAACCTTCTGGATCCGCACCAGTCTGGTTTCAAGGCAGGTCACTCCACAGAAACTGCTCTCATTGCTGTCACGGAGGAACTGCACACTGCCAAAACTGCATCCCTCTCCTCTGTCATCATCCTGTTGGACCTGTCTGCTGCATTCGACACGGTGAATCATCAGATCCTCCTTCGCACTCTCCAAAAACTTGGAGTTTCAGGCTCTGCACTTTCCCTCCTCACCTCATACCTGAAAGACCGTACCTACAGGGTGACTTGGAGAGGGTCTGAGTCCGACCCTTGTCAATTAACTACGGGGGTCCCTCAGGGCTCTGTTCTTGGTCCCCTCCTCTTCTCCCTGTACACAAACTCGCTCGGATCAGTCATTAGCCCGCATGGTTTTTCTTACCACTGCTACGCTGATGACACCCAATTAATTCTGTCCTTTCCCCGCTCAGAGACCCAGGTCGTTGCACGCATCTCTGCTTGTCTAGCTGACATCTCTCAGTGGATGTCTGCTCACCACCTCAAGCTCAACCTTGACAAGACTGAGCTGCTCTTCCTCCCGGGAAAAGATTGTCCCACTCTTGACCTAACAATCAACATCGGCACCTCAGTTGTTTCCCCGACTCAGACTGCAAGGAATCTGGGTGTGACCCTAGATAACAACCTGTCCTTCACTGCAAACATCGCTGCTACAACCCGTTGCTGCAGATACACGCTTTACAACATCAGGAAGATACGTCCCCAGCTGACTCAGAAAGCGACTCAGGTTCTGGTCCAGGCTCTCGTCATCTCACGCCTAGACTACTGCAACTCCCTCCTGGCTGGTCTACCTGCATGTGCCATCCGACCTCTGCAGCTCATCCAGAATGCAGCGGCTCGTCTGGTCTTCAACCTTCCTAAATTCTCCCACACCACTCCGCTCCTCCGCTCCCTTCACTGGCTTCCGGTAACTGCTAGAATCCACTTCAAGACACTGGTACTTGCTTACCATGCTGCGAATGGATCTGGCCCTTCCTACATCCAGGACATGGTTAAACCGTACACCCCAGCGCGTGCACTACGCTCTGCATCAGCCAAACGACTCGTTGCGCCCTCGCTGCGAGGGGGACCCAAGTTCCCATCGGCGAAAACACGTGGGTTTGCTGTCCTGGCTCCAAGATGGTGGAATGAGCTCCCCATTGACATCAGGACGGCAGATAGCTTGCACATCTTCCGGCGCAAACTGAAAACTCATCTCTTTCGACTCCACTTCGAGCGATAGAACTATTAACGAAGCACTTTTATACTAATAAAGGACTGGCTTACCTAAAGCCAGTTGAGTAGCACTTGAAATGTTTGGCTCTATGAAACCTGATGTACTTATATGATTCTGTTTTCTTCAAGGTTGTGTCTTCCTGGTCGAATGTACTTATTGTAAGTCGCTTTGGATAAAAGCGTCAGCTAAATGCAATGTAATGTAATGTAATGTAATATGAGCTTTTTTGCTTCCTAGCCAAGATGTATCTGAGAGAAGAGTTTACAAAGCATGCTTCAAAGTGTTGTTGAGAATTAAGCTTGGGATAGATGAGGACATTAAATATGTAGTCGAGTATCAAAGAAGATATGGTTTTACGATATGTAGGAGTGTAAATTGATTTAAAGATGTAATTAGGTTAATCACAAATAATTGTATTCTAATAGTCCTTAGACTTTAGAATACAATTATACAGTTAAATGACTATTTACTTGTATTTTGTGGTAGATAAACAAACATTAGGGTTTGTTGTGAAGTAATGACAAACTGCTGAGAGAAATCAGTCGATTTTTACTTTTTAAAACAGGAATTGTGAATAGGCGGCAAGGACTGACAATTTACGACAATATGTTAAATATTCTAAGAGGTCAAGACAACAGAACATGATACACAAACATACCATCATGGAGAAGACAATTGGTTTCCGTTTTCTTTGCAAACGTTAGCGCGTTAACGTTGACAGTTTAGATATGAGCTTTTTTGCTTTCTAGCCAATACTTAGCTAAGAGGATATCACTTGGGTCTGTAAATATGAAACTACAGCTGGCAGCAGATAAGCTTAGCATTAAGAGCCTGGCCCTGTCAAAAGATAAAAAGATCAGCATTTCTCTCTAAAAAAAAGACGACCATTTTCACTTTTATCTGGACGATTACTTGTCCAGGATCTGTTGTGAAGTAACCGGAAAAACAGCAATAATTGATTCCAAGAAATAGTCCATATAACCTCCTGGAAAACAAAAACAGTTGTTATTTTACCTCTTTGCTTCATCTACATATATATCGCCTATTTATCTAACTCTCGGCTCAAATGCAAAGAAGTGCTTTCCCGTTGATGTTGAGTTTGTCTTTACAGTATATCTTAAGCTACGGTTTATTAGCTTAGCTTATCATAAAGACTTAGGCCACCTTTGCATAAATCACTGAAGATAGCCAGTCAACATGTATTTCACTTCTACTAGCTAAACACCAACACAAATGCGTACTATTATGATATGTTTACTTATATCATAATAGTTCTGGCTTCTAAACAAACTCTATTAAATATCCATTTCCTTGACAGCCTCTGGTAAACAATCTAACATTTTAATAGGCTCTTAGGAATGTGCCAACACTTATTACCATTTCAATTATGTTTCTCCCACATATTTTTCCAAAACATAATCAGAGACATTACGAAGCTATAGCGTCTTCCCCCCCCCCCCCCCCCCCCCAACACATCACTCACACCCTCGCTATGTACATGACCGGGTGGTCGTGTTTATTCCTCATGATTAACAATGCAATATATCAGCGCACAGAAGCAGTTTAAGTGGAGCAAAAGCTTTCATCGAGCATTACTGGGCGGTTATGACTTCTGTCTGTAATGGATGTTGCACAGCCATTTAAAATCCCCGGTGATGAAAGTTACTCAGACTGAAAATGAGCTTAAGCTATTTTTACAACGGGCCAGATTTCTGCTCGTTAGTTTTATTGGCATGCCTCTGTGAATTAAAACATCCATATAGTGGCACGCAGGAAGCATGGGCGAGATCCATAAAAAGGTTCTCCACCCTTTTAAAGCCGTACATTCCCAGCTTTTATTATTTGAAAGCATCATGCAGTGCCATGAGTTCTTGTTATAGAGATTCAAACACCAGCTGCTTTGTGATATTTATTTCTTCCAAATCTCATATTAGGGAAATAAAACAAGGTCAAATTGGCTTATCATTGTATGGCTTTCTGTACGGGGGAAACGTTGTTAGTTACAGAATGATGGGGTGACTCAGATGATGGATCAGGCAGGAAGCAGACGCGCCATATGTCAGCTGGCTGGGGGACGACAGAGTTCGCTAGCGGACTGCTGAGTCGGGCGAGGACAATGAGTGTCTCAATGTCAGCGACTCAAAACAACTGAGCTACACAGAGGGACGTCCACTCTGTGTTTGGATAGAGCAGTGACCGGTACATGTAATGCTTGTGGGTAAGGCTGGGCGATATTACCTGTAAATATTATCACCATATTTTGAGGTTATATCGCAATACATTATACATCTTCTTGATATTTTGATATTTCTTGATTCTAGTAGTTCCTGCAACGGCATTAAAACATCACTGTTTGTATTCATTACTGGATTGGAGTGGATTTTTTTTTTTATTGCATGCAAACAATGTTCTATTTTTCAATCAAGGGCTTTTCCTGTTGCCCAAGCCTTACAACACCACTCCTGTGTCAAATATAAGAATTAGAGAAAATATTTACTTGCATATAATACATCTTTTAATATACACAATTTTTCTAAATTTCCAAACCTTTCCATGACTTTTTTAATCACCATCTCATCTAGCTTCAGAAAAGTGAAACTCCAAAGCAAGTTTCGTTCTGGAAGATTAAAAACGTTACGAGAGAATTTCTACTTTGCGATGTAGTCATTTGTTACATCCTACGCAGAACCAGCCTTGCCCTACTTGTGGGAATCATGGAGCTCAACAGGTGTGTTTGTCTCAGACCAGATTACCTTAGGATTCAATGTCCATATGTCAATTGCTCTTGAGGCTGCGTGATATAAACAAACAACAAATAGCGTCTGGGTTCCATTTTCACTCTCTCTCGTCGATCGAAAACATGTAAACATAAAAAAGAAAGTCTTGCGTCCAGGTGAGATGAAAATGAAAAATATTAACCGTCTGTGTGTGCCTTCTTAATCGTTTGTTTTGGTCCCTCACTTCCGCTTCGCTTCTCATGCACTGACTCGCTAAGCTGAACAGCCAATCAGAGTGGTTTCTTTGTCCCGACTTTCTCTGACTGTTGAATCGGCCGCGGGAGGTGTGAAAATGTGCCGCAAAGCAACAACGGTGCGAGACACACCAACCTGAGTAGGGCGCCGCGAATGCCCGACTGCCTCTGACGGCCTCTGACTCCCAAAATCGTCCGTTTTCGTTAGTCGGACGACGAAGCGTTCCCTGTCGCCCAAACTCAATTTGGTGTGTCCCGCACCGTCGGCCGTGACACGCCTTATTTGGCCTTTCATGGCCGACGCACGGCCGATTCAACATGTTGAATCGGCCGTGCGTCGGCCACAGGCAGTCGGACAAAGAAATCACTCTGATTGGCTGTTCAGCTAGCGAATCAGTGCATGAGAAGTGAAACGGTTGCTTGAGAATGTCTTCCACAAGCAACACTCCAATGGCTGATAGCTCCAGTACCGCACGAAACATGTTTTCGATGGACGAGAGTGAAAATGGAACGCACACGCTATTTGTTGTTTGTTTATATCACGCAGTCTGTTCTTCTTCTCTGTCTTCCGGTTTTTGCCTCTTTTGAATGACATATACACACTTCCGCCGCCTGCTGGTAAGGAGAGTTATTGCCACTCACGCATGCGCAGTTCGTACGTGCTCGGCTGAAGTCTTTGCGGTGTGTTCTAGTGCGACACATGGCCAAGACGCAGGAGAACACGGCGACGCAACAGTCGGCGTCGGCGAGTTCTCTGGTGACTGCTTGGTGTGTCAGGGCCTTAGAGTTTGGGCGATTGGATTATGGATCAACGAGTAGTACACAAGTTTGGATAACCACAAGTTTGGATAACCAAAGCTAGCCACTAACCATGTTCAACTGAAGCCCCCTCTGTACTGCAGTGTTTCTGTCCTGGTGATTTGGACGATTCATGTGCATAAATGTTTTCTAGCCAAAGATGAGCTTAATAAAGTAACCACCATAGGAAGCCAACATCTAATTATCACCCCGAGGCTCCCTAACAACCAGCTGCATTAAAGACGATATGATTCGGACCGTTTGCAGAGCACTGACTGCAGAGTGAATCTTTTCCTGTCTACACCTGCCGAGTGAATCTTTTCTACACCTGCAGAGCACAGGTGGTGTCGGCTGGTGAGTCACAGACAAACTGAGCATGGACTTCATTTTGGGTTTGTGTGTGATTGTTTCTTTGGTTTTTGGGCCGTAATAGAATGTGAAACTTCAACGTTTTCACCAAGTTGGAGTAATACGGGAAAGTTCATATCTACAACAGGGATTTTAAGAGGTTTCTTTAAAGTAATCATACTGTACACATTAAGGCTATTCTATGTGACTTTCTTCCGATAAGTAATGTAATATCTCTTTCAATTAATTCACTGAACTCCTTGAAACTTTTGCCTATTATTGCACACGGCTCTTTCTGTAAATGTCAGGTAATGTCTGCACATAAAGTGATCAGGAACATTGCACCTACAGACTGTCAAAATGCGTGAAAAAGGAATTACTTAAGAAGCCGAAGCAAAGTGCTCATCAATGTCAAAGACAATGGAATAACAGAGGGGGAAAAAATGTGACTGCTTCCATATATTTGTTCTTCTTATATATGCATACTTGTGTTTCATATGGTGACTTGTTCTGTATTTGAAAAGATAAGGATCAGTCCATATTTGTTAAAAAAAAAAATCCCATGACTCGATCCGACTGAAGATCTTTAAAAACAGCTCGTTTCATTTAGTTTTACTTAAAAAAGTATGTGGGATAGAGCAACGTCGTCCTACAAAGCTCATTGTAATGCAGGAACATGTCACCGTGTGCAACAGCGTGCCGTATTGATTTGTTAATAATAGTCACACGAGACTAAGATTAATCAGGCTCTAGCTTCAAAGACAATACTTGTTAATAGAACCAATTCATTACTGGTTTAAGTCTTTTCATGGTATATGGCAAGAGTAAGAAACATGTAGAATATACCCAGACGTATCCTGGAGAAATGTTTTCTCACTGCCGCTGGGGAGGCGATTTCTTTTTTATTTATACATCCAGAGCATGAAGGATAAGATTTCCCAACAGTCACATAGCAGCTTTTTTATTTGGGTAAACAATACATTTCTACAGTCTCATGGGCGATGGCGTGTTTTAGTACTAACATCTGACTCGGTAGCACAGCTGGAAAAACACATTTATCCTTAATATAAATTGCATTCGTGCTTTCAAATTAAAATGTACTTCTTTGTCTGAATAAATCATACTTCTTACGCATTCACCGATTTTCACTACATATATTACTGATCCAAAGGAAAACTTGTTTTTTGAAATGTTAGTTTTAGTTTGTGTTGTGCCTAGTGAGCTGCGTTTACTTAATTATTCATTTGTTCTTGTTGTTGTGCTTGACATGTTAGTGAACATGTAATAACATTTGGTCAAGTCCAATATTCTAAGGATTTGTAATGACTAAACTATATTATAGAATAAGAGGGATGAGACCCTCTTTAATGGTCTCACATGCAGAGCACACACAGTGACATGTGTTCTCAAATGTAACCCATCCCAGTACCAGGAGTCTAGTACTAGGAGCTAGGCAGCTATTGTACAGCGCCCGGGGAGCAATGGGAGTGAGGGGGGAAGGGGGTTGTCCGGTGCCTTGCTCACGGGCACCACGGCAGGGCAGGAGGTGAACTGGGACCTCCAAGTAGCAGTCCACACTCCATATTTAGGTCTGTTCGGGGACTTGAACCGGCGACCCTACGGCTCCCAGTCCAAGCCCCTACTGACCGAGCCACTGCCGGACATATATGCAAGTGTGTGAGTTTGGAAGTATAAAATACATTCATCATTAAAAGGTAATACATATATTTATTCATGTATTAATCAAAACGTTCCTCAATCAGAAGGTGCTGCAAATGATTTATGTGTAGGTGCTGTTACGGTTATCAGTGCATCTTAAAACTAATAGAATAAAACATTGAGTTGAAAGGTTTAATTTATCACAATATTGAATCGATGTTCAATTTCAGGATTGCTTCAGGAAACTCATCGTGTATTTTAGGGCTAATGAGTAGTGGATAGATTTAGCAGCATCTCTCTCATTAGAGATGGAAACTGCAACTGAAAAGCAACAGCGTGAATGTCTACGGCTATAAATCTTTCTATTTTTAATATTTATTTTCTCTTGAACGGGCCTCTGAAGCTCTGCAATCTATTTCAACATTTGCTCTCTGCAAACAGACCCCATGAGTAACGGCAGGCTGGCAGGCTGAGCTGTGCGACAGAGATAGGGGCGCCTGGTCAACAAGCAGGTTAATTGTGTGATAGCACCAGATGCTAATTCTGGCCTGAACTCAACGCTCACAGCTCAGCGGGTCGCTCCCTCGTGGCTTCTGATTGGCTGCAGAACACAGAAATGTAATCATATTCGACACTATGGGAAATCTGCTCCGGCCAGAATGTGTTGAATTCTCAAATGAATTCAATATTCTAGGTTTTTCTGGAAAGATTGCATTGTATTTTGATTTAGCTTACATTTGACATTTTCTACAAAGGAACTTGCAATAAGTGCATTCAAATCACGAAGTAAACAAACTCAATAAATCAAGAATCCTGAACAAACATTAGCTTTTAATCAGCCGAACCATGAAGATGGAGGAACAAACCCCCCCAAAAGTATTTCCTTTTCATTATACCCCATACCTGAGTAAGAACAAAGCACAACTATGTTTTTTCACTACTTGAATGTGTCTAGCTTTTTAAATGCATGGTTGTGTAAAAATAATTTACTTAAAAATACGTTTTTTGGGGCAATGGTTGGATCCTTCCCATAAATGAAAATAGTGAAATGTAGTCTTCTCCAACATGTATCTGTGATGTCACCATATTTGGACTAGATGTTCACAGAGTCAGAGCATACAATAAAGCAAAGATGTCATCAATACCTGAGTCCATCTTTGTAATATATATATAGACTTTAAACACAGGAATTAAAGGCGGAAATAAAAAATCCAAAAAGGTTACGTTTATACTTTTCTGTCATTATCAAAGTAAGGAGGCTCGTTATGGTAATGTGTACATATAAGTGTAATTTAAAGACTTATCTTCTCTTAAAAGCAAGTTATTTGACTTCCCACTTCTTACGTTCTTTGTATATATATTTATTTTAATCGCCAAGGTGCAGTAGAAACAGGTGGGTTTTCAGTCTGCGATGGAAGAAGTGTCATGATATCAATGGGGAGTTCAATCCACCATTTCCGAGCCGGAATAGCAAACAGGCAGTGAGTTTTTGTTGAGGGTTTACCTGGGTCCCAATCGCAGTGAAGGAGCAGTGAGGATTATATCACACGCAGTGGGAGAGAGACTGCACTTTGATTAACTTCACACTTGTGGGGGAGAACAGCTTTGAGAGAGTCTCTCTTGGGTGGATTATTTTTCTTTCTTTCAATCTTTATTCCAGACTCAAGGTCCATATCACATACAAAAAGACAAAACACACATCAATCATCAATTATTGAGTGTAAGAGCTGTTACATTGTTTGAACCCTCTGAAGTCCATTAGCAAACTCAAGTGATTGTGTAGTAAGAGAGTGGGAACAAGAAGCACAGAGTGTGAACCTTTTGGGTGACAGAGAAATATTTCAAACGAGTCGATTTCTAACAAATGAAGAGGCTATTGTAGGCCAGCCAGACAATTATTAGATTATATTCTGGTTCGTTCATAACTGTAATGACTGATGGTGAAGTTAATGACGTCTTTTATTAGGAATATTAACTTCTACGCAGTTGTGAGAGAACCACTTAGATAATTTCATTTTAAAAGATATTCTCCAAAAGTACAGTACTTCACTAAAGGACTTGATTTCAGAATGTAAAGAGGTTACAACGGTAAAATGTTGAAATACAGACGCTAACCCTAACGAACACCAACACAATGATAAGACTTTACAAGACCATAGCCCAGTGAAAGATGGGGGATAAAGTAAGAGAAGATTAATTTATTTGGATTAAAAGCCAAATGCTAAGATACAAATATATGTCTTAAGATTTGGTTTAAAGGGGTGGTGTTTACAGGTTGTGATGCCGTCAGCTCTTCTTGCTTCTGGCTTTTCCAGAGAGGACAATTGACAATAAACGCTGACGCTCAGCATGTCTCTGTTCTCGCCCTGGGAATAATTAAAAGGCCCGAGTCAGAGGACCTGAGGGATGTTGGGGGAGATTACATCAAGAACATGTGTGACAGGTAGGCACTGGTCCGTTGAATGATATGAACACTTGATAAAGGACCTTCAAATCTGTTTTTCTGCAATTGACAAGCAACTAAAGCGGTGACTAGGAAAGGACAGTTGGGTCTCTCTCTGGTTTTGTTCAGTACAAAGCTGTTGCATTTTGCACAATCTGTAGCTAGTTAACAGCTTTTCTTATTAATTCAGAAAGTAGAGCATAGAAGTAATCATGCCTGCTGGTAATGCAAATCATCACACATTTACACACTGAAAATTAGACTCTGTATCGAATGCATTCTAGTATTAAAGAGGAATACAGCTACTATATCGTAAAATGTAGTCTGCATTCAACCCATCGTGGTATAAGAGCAGTGAACATCTGCTTTTCAGCACCTGGGGAGCAGTATGGGAGTCAGGTGCCTTGCTCAAGGGCCCCTCGACAACACCCAGGAGGCAAACTGGCCCCTCTCCAGATACCAGTCCAAACACAGTAATTGGTCCATTCTGGGACTTGAAAAAAAGTCCCCTATATTCCCAAGACTGAGCCCTCCAACCCCTAAAGTGGTAATAAAGCCATGCTTAAGTCTCATAATCTACCTCGGAGAGAAACGGTTGCACTTTAGCAACAATAAAACACAACATGATGTTACATTACTCACTAGAGATTCAAAATATCAGTTTCCAGGAGCATGACAATATTTGTTGCTAGGGGCTGAGCATTTGGCATTTGAAGTTAGTACACAAAATCTCTCTCTGGACCTTTTCTCTCACAAGGAGAAGCTCGGGTCTTGTTTTTGTTAATTTGCAAGAAATGATGTGAAATCCACAAGTTGACATGATCAATGGTTTGAACGGGTTTATCATTAGGGCTGATGTCATTCGGGAGTTGTGTATCATCAGCATACATAGGAAATGTATTCCTATCTTCTGTGCTGACCTTTCCAGTGGTAGGATATGGAAACTGAATAACACAGGTCCCAGAATGGAGCCTTGAGGAATCCCATAATTAATGCTAGTGTTAGCAAAGGAGTGGTAACCTATATCCGTGAAATGTACAAGAACACCTGGATAAGTCGCATAAAATGGAAGTAATTTGTTCATTTGTTTATTCCACACATGGCAGTTATTTCAAAACAAAACATGTACACTTATTTGTAGCCCATGCTCTTTATTCCAGAGGCTGTTTCATCATGATCAAGAATACCAAAAAAGTGAATTTACAAAGTTACGTCCTGCCATTGATTTAAGACCGTAAAGTAAAGTAATAGACAATGAGAACTCAAATACTTTGAATACTCTACATTTCTCTGCCGTTTAAATGTCTTTGTCAACAGTCAAACATTGGGATTCAAGTTGGAAATATTTCACAGATTCGTATTTATAGATTAGAGTGGTATCTATCTTCTCTATCTATCCCTCCACCTGCAAGAAAATGAGTGTATTCTAGAATATCAAACTTTTTCTTCTAAGAGAACAAACAGTGACATATTTCTCATCGACAACAAACAAGTTGCTACCAAGCCAATTTGGAATTTGACAACGCTTTGAACTTTATCTCCAAATCATAGGGGATAAGTATAGTTGAATAATGTTATTTTGCAATTCTGCGTCAAACTCTGTCTTTCTGAGTGTCTCTTTTTCTTCAGCTGTCACTGAGTTTGACCATTTTAACCGTGACAGTTCTCTGGACCAAACTTCTCTGTTGCACATTTTGGCAAAACGGAAACAGAAAAAAACCCAAGCTTGCTCTAAAAAGACAGCCATAAGTTATTTAAACATATTTCCACTTGACGGTATATCTTGGCCTTGCAGGGTGGAGCTGACTGAGTGATGGAGCTGATAAACAAGAGTAAGAGAAAGTGCATCCTCCAAATCCTGTGTCTGCATCGTTGCGTTTGAAGTAGTATCCAATACTCCGTTTTTTAGCTTAAGGCAGCTGAGTTCACATAATGGAAAAAGGTTATCTATTGTGTCTTTAAAGGTCCAGTCTCTTTCATCTTTATTGCAAACAAGCCGGGAGTGAAATGCATTTTATAGTAAACTGGATGAAACATCCTTAATCTTCCTTGCTACTTTTAGTGTTTACTCGCCATCTCAATCATTAAAACTTGTTGAAAAACCCCATTTCTACACAGGGATTTACTCAAAACTAAGCAATCAATAATGAGTAATGAGTTTCTAAATGTTTCAAGTAACCACTCAAACATGCTTTTTCTAAGAGCCTAATTTCAAATAAACCATCTGTTTTCCCACCTTGGCATGGTGTGTATTTTTCATCCACGGCCCCAAATTCCTCTCCACACCTCCGGCCGATGTGCTGCCGTCTCAACTCCTCTTCACATCAGTGGGGCTTTAGGCTTTGGGGGATTTGGGGGATTATGGGATTTCCTGATTGCTCTGAAAAAGACACCGTGAGATAGAAAATCCAAAAATGGCTGGGGTACCCACATCAAGATTAAAGCGCATTATATCCCTCCTTAGGGAAAGAAAACAGGGAAACCACGACTGATAGCTTTGACACAAGTTTGTTTGGGAAACATTTACAATTTAAGGAGATTGTAGTCAGTACAAAGCCTTATTTGTGCTTAAAGCAGTTGAGAAAAGTAGAGGCCCTTTTCCAATTTCACGATATGACATTGCTCGTCTTTTAAAGTGTGCTTTTCCTTAACCACTTTAATTTTCTCTGGGAATTGCAACCATTAATAACGAGTCAACTGCACATGATCCGCTTACACTTAAATGTTAGAGCTGAAATTACTTTTACACTTGTGACAATACATTATGGGTTGTAGGGAAAAAAGAGGTATCTGTGGTGGCTGGAGGGGGATAACTGGTCTTTGGGGAGAATTATTTAATCTGTGCAAAAATTAAAATCATGAGATATGCAAATCAGAGAAAGACTGTTGCTTGCCCACAGTTACAGTTATTTCCCCCCCGATGGAAATATCAGATATCATTTGTGATAGGAATAGAGAGCGCATGAGTAATTGTGAGCTACAGGGCACAGAAAGCACCAGCACACACAACGATCCTTAGACAATGGCCTTTAGGGGGATGTGTATGCCACAGCAGTCATTTTAATCCTATTAATGACTGAGAGGTAGTACGGGATTACATGGAAATGATTGTGGGGCTGAATCTTATCACTCTTTTAAAGGGGTCCTATGCTGCTCATTCTCAGGTTCATATCAGTATGTAGTGTCTCTACATGTCTCCATGCTTTAATGTTCAAACAGCTCTTTATTTTTCTCATACTGCCTGTGCTGCAGCACCTCTTTTCACCCTCTGTCTGAAACCAGAGCCCAGTCTGCTCTGATTGGTTAGCTCTGTTGTGATTGGTCAACCACTTAGAGATGTCTCGCCTCTTAGCCTATCACGTACAATGTGTTGGAGCGCTGGACAATAGAAGCGCAAGTGTTGCATCGTGATGACACTATGTTCGGAAAGTAAACAAAGGAGTCCAATGGAGGCGTTTCAGGCGGGGGGGGGGGGGGGGGGGGGCGGGGATAAACTGGAGGGAACTTTGGGATTCAAGCCTTTGCAGACCATTTATACACAAAAACTTATATAAAATACTCAAGGAAATGGAAAACCCTAAAAAGCATAATAGGTCTCTTTAAAAGTAATTTTTTTTTTTTTGGATCAGAACAAAAAAACTGTAAAATGTAAGAAAATATAACATTATTGATTTGATTCAAGTCATCATCACAATAGTCGGTGATTTCTAAAGATGGAGGTTGGGGGTTAACAAAGGGACAGGACTCAGAGGAGAAAGGCGCGATTACTACTCCATCTGCTCCTTCAGCACCACAGACAGCGCTATGGATTTATCAATACAGCACAGTTACAGTCATCTGTTATTTCAGAGCCATGTTTGGAGCCATAGATCCTTCCATGCACAAACGATACTCATTTGAAGGATCAATAATCAGGCAGACTCATTATTATAGTAAAGTAAGTAAACAACTCCTCTCCCTCTGCACTCTCTCTGCTTCAGAGGATGGCAGGTAATAAAGGGCATGTATCTGCTAACAAGGGGGCGTCGCATCCTCTTTCTACTCGCCTAATGATTGTGAATAAAAGCACAACGTTTTAAAGCAGCAATCAACATACCTTTAGCCATCAGATAGTTAGTGTTGCTATGTCTAGAAGGAAGTGATTCAGACAATAGTGTTTTTTGAACATTGAAGCATGGTAACATGTTCTGGATTGAAGAAACCCAGAAATATGAGTATGCACCTGAAAGTGAGCATACTTTTCCCCCTTAAATAATGAAAATGTGAGTGCTTCACATTTCTCTGCTCACTCTGGACAATAGAGTTTTGCACCAACAACATCCACAAACACTGACAACAAAGAGTCTCTGCCATCCACAAACCAAAAGCACTTTACGTTGCCCCCCCCCACCTTCAGCTGCTGCTCTACAAAAGTACATTCGACCCGTTACCTCTATTGTAACCTGTTTCTTTACCATAACTGTCTCCATTGGGAAGCAACTCAAACACATCGCACACAACGGCTCCAAATGATTGGCCTTTCCACCCACACCCTCTCAGACCTCAACAGCAAAGCCATTATGGTTAGGAACATGACCCCAAACACCCCCTCCCACATTTCTTCACAATGCTTCCATCGCCTGGCCTGGAGACAAAACAGATTTTGTCAGCTGACAAAACATCTGTCTGTAACTGTCTGAGGCTGGTGTGCAAACATGTATGGTAACAATTAAAGTGTGCGGATTCATTGTAGCATTGTAAAACGGTCTGAAATATACGCATGATAGCTATATTTGTGATTTTGTGTGAAAAAGATTGAGGCTTAAGTGACCCATGCAAAAGTAATGTAAATAAAGCAGCATGGGTAGATTTATTTTACACAAAAACGTTAGCTCATAACTAGCCCAGTACCTTAAGAAATACTGCCTAATTACGTAAAATGCTACAAGGCATGCTAATGTTCGTCGCTTACGTTAAAACAGATAAACACTTTCTAATTGATTATGGACACTTTTGCTCTTGTGTTTTTGTATTGGAAAGGTCCTAAAAGAATATCACTACTGTAGGAGTTTAGCAGACATAAAACATCTGATACAAATTCCCAAATGTATGTAAATGATATATCACATGATGAATATTCTAGTCTTTCATCTGCACCTTGGCCAATAAAACACAAAACAGAAACAATAACAGGGTACGCAGCACAAGGTTTGACTTCAATTCATCTTATAGATAGGAAATGTATCTCCAGGAGACTTGATTTTAAGTTTGTTTCTTCATTGTTGAATGTACGTATTGTTACTCGCATTGGATAAAAGCGCCAGCTAAATGAAATGTCATGTAAATGAAATTTAGGAATAACAAGTAATTAGTCAAATCCATAACAATTGAATGTATTCAGGTTTTGTCAAAACTTACAAATCGGCTATTTGATTCTTGATTTGTGAATCACACAACAAATCCTATAAGAAAAATGACAACTCCCATAACCCTAACCCCTCTAATCATTTTTTAATACATCCCTTTAAGACAATAACAGCCCTGCCTTCACCGTAGCAACCACACCATGTCTCCATCACACCTCAGCCTGCAGTAAAGCACCATACAATCCGCATTTCTATGCCTCTATGACCTGTGTGCCATCTTCAGTGGCCAAAGATGAGTCAATTCAGACTTGCAAACGGACGGTGTGCACACTCTCTATAATGACTAGGGTTACTATGGAAACCAGGTTAGAAAAACCCCCGGGCTTCGCTTTGCTCTTCGACTTCCAAAACAGAAACCTTGATTAGATGTGTGCACAGAAACAGATCATGTTTATCCCGGCTCTGTTAGGGTGGGACTATAGCATCCACCTCATGACCAAATTAAACGGTTATTTTAATAAAAACATGTACCATGCAGCGGGGAAGAGTAAAGCCACCGCTTGCTTGCTGCAGAACTCCATGCTTTTCAGCCTGTGGGAAAGGGTAAGCATGCCACAACGTTTTTAAAACACTGGAGCTGTCACCCTATCCACGCAAGTCCCCCGGCTAAAAGGTTCATACCTGAACGTTTTTATTAAGAAAGATTTCCCATATTGCACACAGCGGTGGGCTCACTCACCAGGCCCTTAAACCTCACCTGGAGGGGCTTTACGTTGAGATTGAGTCTGAAGTATTGATTGCAAAACGGATTTGAAAAAAGAAAAGAAAATACCCTTGGGATTGACCGCAGGATAGTGATAGTCCATTCCTTCGTGGCAAGGTGTGGGTGGGATCATCAGTAGTGAGCTAAACCCTGAGGTCAGTCGAGTCCCACGCTGTCAGGTAAAGAGGAAGTAATAGTTCACACGGCTCTGCTCCATTACCATCCGTCTACAGGGGAAGAACAATGGCTTTTAAATCACACTGCACCTCTCTCTTCCCGTCTCACTGTATCTGCATCATTACCTCTCTGCGTACAGTACGTCTCGCCTACTCAATACTAGACGGTAGGAGAGGAAATCAACACGTCTATTTCTGCAGTCATTATGGGAGAAATTACTCATATTACTGCAGAGCTGTGGTTCTCTCATTAACCTTATCAAACTCTACTGGATTAATGACAGCTGTTGTCATCATTATAGGGTCGAAATACATGAAAATACATCAATGTTTGTACGTCATTATACTGTCATACAAAGTGCAAAAGTTATGAAAAGTAATCCTGATCTTTTCACACTGTGAGGTTTGCATGCAGAGATACTAAAGAAACTAAAGGTGAAAAGACACAGTTGAAGGCCAATGTTTTAAAAATTCAAGGAATACAGTATGGCAACTGAAGCTTGGCATTTAAAGCTGCAGCAGAAGCTGTGAGACACAGATCATGGAGGCTATCGATGTAGGCTGCTTTAAAACCATTAGAGCCAGTTTGCAACACAATACACAAGTCGCATTCCTCCTCAGACTCATAACTCCGTCAACTCTGAACACCCAGACATGACACACATATTTAGAGTCAATGTAACATTGTTCTTTTGTAGGATACTAGCAGTTATTTATGTTGATTGCAAAATTGATATGTTAATGGTTAATTCGGCATTGGCATTCGGCAAAATACAAGGCAATATATAAACCAAACCAAAGTGTCCCAAAGCATAACTCTACGCGTTTGTAGACTTTCGGTTTCAAACACCCAAATCAATCGGGTTCCAAAGGTTATAGCTTAATAATCAAATTATTAAAGAGGCCTTATTATGCTATTTATGCATGTACGGTGATCAGATTGTGAAACTTGTGCCACAGTGACGCGTCCTAAAACCTGGAAGCAAACTCCTTCCGGTTCCTTCGACAAAAAAAACGCAATGCAAATTCTCCATAGGATTTCAGAAAATAGCTGGAAACAAGGTCTGTGGTTGAAACACATTTAAGAGACGGATCACGTTTTGTTCAGCCGGATAATATCCACATGTCTACCTCCCTACTTTTATAATTTTCGAATCATAAATCTAGTCGCCAGAAGCTAAATGCTAACGTTATGCTATAAAGGAACTACAGCAGGGTCGCTGCTTCAACCTCACGCCAACTTAAGATCCATATTCAAACATACAGGTTGTAAATGGTTCAAGTTGAAGCGTTTGTTTGAACAGTTTGCAGGAGGCAGGGACTTGCTTTCAAGCAGAACAGGGCAAACAGTGTTTTACGTGTTCGGTGTAATGACGTAAAACGGCCTGGACAACTTCTGTAGTCCTATTCAGCCACATGGTAACAACCATCGTTTTTCAGACACGTCAACTCTTCAGAAATCACCAGCGGGGTCACTGCTGATGGATTTAATGTCGTAGAACAAAACGTGATCCGTCTCTTAAATGTGTCTCAACCACAGACCTTATTTCCAGCTATTTTCCAAAACCCTATGGAGAGATTGCGTTGCTTTTTGTCGAAGGAACCGGACGTGGTGAAATACTAACCTACTTCCGGGTTTTAGGACGCGTTGGCACTCTATTGGCTAGCGCTCCAACACATTGTACGTGATAGGCTAAGGCGCGGGACATCTCTAAGCTGTTGACGAATCACAACATAGTCTGCCAGCTAACCAATCAGAGCAGACTGGGCTCTGGTTTCAGACAGAGGGTGAAAAGAGGTGCTGCAGCACAGGCATTATGAGAAAAAGAAAGAGCTTTTTGAACATTAAAGCATGGAGACATGTCAGAGTAGAGACACTACATATATGCGCAGAATATGTCTTCTTTAGGTAAGACAATGACGGTTTTGTCTTTGTCTATCTATATCGTCAAACACATTTTTTGTGAATACTGGATTTTGAAGGGTGCTGCTGCAGTAAAAAAAAGTAAAACAATCCAGATTCACATTCTCCAATACACATCTCTGACCTGTCAAAGCATGTCGTAGCGAGAGGTTGTCCCCGCGGGTGTTCGTATTTCAGTCCCACACCGCAAGATCTACTTTAATTTGCCGTGACGGCGGATGAAGAGTCTGCGAGCGACAGTCCAGTTGAGAGGAAGCTTCGTGGGGAGCCGTGTGAAATCTCAGAGACATGAAGAGGCCAGAGCTGTGGACAGCTGAGAAATCCTTCCAGAGGCGTAAATCCCCCAGATTTTAATCCCGTCCACCGTTTGGCAAGCTATAAATTCTTTTTAGCGGGCACTTCATTTAGTGAGAGTTCTTTGGAAGGAATGCTGGTAAATGTTTTGATGAAGATTTGGTCAACTACGGATAAGTAGGATGTTAAGTTAACTACAAGACTTGAGAAAATGTACTTGGCTACATCGAGTCAACACGTTCCATGCTCTTTTGAGAAATCTGATGTACAAATTCATCTGTCGATTGAATGTTTCTCATAACTCTGTCATTATGCTGCTCTCAAATCTGTGTCTCAGTGCTGTACGATACCAGTCACCTCTGTGGAAACATTGGTATAACTGCCTTTTTTAATTTATATTTGAGTGTTGTATGTCTTGTAATAGTGGACCAAGAGTCTCTTTAAATAAAGATGATTATGATGATACCTTGATGCAGTATATTATGCAGAACTTTGCTATTTTATACTTTTTAATAAGGTAAGATTGCAAATGCTTTTAATGGAGTATTATACCAATGCTTTTGCTTCAGTAAAGGATACTTTTTCCACAACTGTTCTCATCTCGTTTTCCATATAAATAATAATGTATTCTCTTCAAACTTAACCCCAAAGGCAGATTTCCGAACTTGTCAATGCTCACATTTTGCTGAAGTGTCTAAATATTAGAAAAGAGCTAATTTCATGTGATTCCTTGAAGCTCGCCCTGCTCTCTCTGAAATGTTATGTGGGGACACGAGTTCAGGGACCCTCTAAGACAGGGGTGTCAAACTCAATTTCATCACGGGCCACATTAGCATTATGGTTGAACTCAGAGGGCCGGTTGTAACTTCAAGACTATATAAAGATACATATATAAATAATTAATATATATAAAATAATGTATTATATACATGATTGCCTCTGCATTGGATTATTATCAGATAGGGTAATAACTTCATAATTAACTACGTCTGAAAGAAGAAGTCTAGGGCAAATAATTGCAAGTCTCTTCAGTGAGAAGTAACATTTTGAAAAAAAAGTAACATTTTGAAAGAAAGTCAAATTCTGAGAAAAAAAGTCATATTTTGAGAAAAAAGTCATATTTGAGATGCATTGTGGGACATGTAGTTTATGGGCAACGTGCTTCTGTAAATCGGCATGTAACCGTATAAACAACATATTACACTGAACAAAAATATAAATGCAACACTTTTGTTTTTGCTCCCATTTTTCATGAGATGAACTCAAAGATCTAAAACATTTTCTATATACACAAAATAACCATTTCTCTCAAATATTGTTCACAAATCTGAAAAAATCTATGATAGTGAGCACTTCTCCTTTGCCGAGATAATCCATCCCACCTCACAGGTGTGGCATATCAAGATGCTGATTAGACAGCATGATTATTGCACAGGTGTGCCTTAGGCTGGCCACAATAAAAGGCCACTCTAAAATGTTCAGTTTTGCTTTATTGGGGGGGTCCGAAAACCAGTCAGTATCTGGTGTGACCACCATTTGCCTCACGCAGTGCAACACATCTCCTTCGCATAGAGTTGATCAGGTTGTTGATTGTGGCCTGTGGAATGTTGGTCCACTCCTCTTCAATGGCTGTGCCAAGTTGCTGGATATTGGCAGGAACTGGAACACGCTGTCGTATACGCCGATCCAGAGCATCCCAAACATGCTCAATGGGTGACATGTCCGGTGAGTATGCTGGCCATGCAAGAACTGGGATGTTTTCAGCCTCCAGGAATTGTGTACAGATCCTTGCAACATGGGGCCGTGCATTATCATGCTGCAACATGAGGTGATGGTCGTGGATGAATGGCACAACAATGGGCCTCAGGATCTCGTCACGGTATCTCTGTGCATTCACAATGCCATCAATAAAATGCACCTGTGTTCGTCGTCCATAACATACGCCTGCCCATACCATAACCCCACCACCACCATGGGCCACTCGATTCACAACATTGACATCAGAAAACCGCTCACCCACACGACGCCACATAGCCTAAGGCACACCTGTGCAATAATCATGCTGTCAAAGGAGAAGTGCTCACTATCACAGATTTTTTCAGATTTGTGAACAATATTTGAGAGAAATGGTTATTTTGTGTATATAGAAAATGTTTTAGATCTTTGAGTTCATCTCATGAAAAATGGGAGCAAAAGTGTTGCATTTATATTTTTGTTCAGTGTATATTCTTTCAGAGCTCTTGTGGGGCCACATAAAATGAAGTCACGATCCGGATTTGGCCCACCCGTCTTGAGTTTGACCCCTCTGCTCTAAGAGGACGCAGACATGCTCCTCAGTGTGAGTTATTGTAGCTAAATCAAACCAATCAGGGCACACGGAAAAGACACACTCCAGCGAACATTTCGAGAATTAAATTTGATACCAAACACAAAGCGTGGAAAACATTCCCAGCATCAGAAGGACAAATGTAATTACTTCAGATCGAGAAAAAAGAGCGACTCTGCACTTGTCCCAAAAGGCAAAATCCAGAGATATAGTCCTGTACGTTTTCAGCTTCAGTTCTTTTCCCCTTCGGTCACTGTGAATCCCTGCACAGCTTGTCAGCATTCTCGATATGTCCCCAGGTCTTTGCATGCAGCTTGTTCCCCAGGAATAATTCAAAAAGCTGGAAAATAAATGAGTTTGACTGTGCCCTATGGGCTCAGAACAGTCTCATAATACACACATGCACACAGAAGGATTCAAACTTGTATTTCCGGATCCATACTTGTGTTTTTCAATGCACACACAAATGTATTCCGTTTCATATGCATGTAAATAAAATACAGAACAAAGTTTTGCATATGTATTTTTGATCCTCACTTATTAGTTTCCCGTTTAAATCCCCTGCACCTGCAAACACAAACAGCTTTCTGTGCACGGATCGCTTTGCATTCGTGTGTGGGTTTTTTGAGACTCCCCTGACTGTCAGCCGATTCGTACTTGTAATTTTTTCTATCTATAGCCAATCAGATGTCTCCTTCATTCTAAGCCAATCACATGAGCGCGCCCCCACGAGGGTAAGATTACTTCATATACGCATTTTGCGCAGTCGGGTCAGCTCGCTAAACAGAGGGCGGAGCATCAGGTGATCATGCAGAGCAGCGTGTCTCCATCAGACTCAGCAGCTGATCAGATCTCTCTCTCGCGTCCGGTTATACTTCACTCGCGTTTATGTCCATATCGATCAGATCCAGCTCTCCTGATCGGCCTTTATAGAGAGCACCGATCAAACTATTAAGAGTGAATATCGGCCGATAATGACCGGCGGGGCTCCCCCCCGTTAACAGGTCACTGTCTAGCACTGGCTTCGTAGTGCACTGATCGATTAGGCTAAGCTAACCTGTAGCTGCTCCCTCCACACTCACAACAACTTCATACAGACATAAATAAAGCAGCTGTATTCGCCACACAGGAAACACACATTTAAAACGGTTTTGCCTGCCGTTTTTGTGTACACAAGCATTCATCAATGGTTTGGAAAGTGGCGCTGTACCTTAATAATATAAAGGCTTGTATTTGCGTGCATTTCCTGTTCGGAAAGTGGCAATGTAGCCTACTGAGAGTGGAGGTGTCCTGAGATTAGCGCCTGCAGGCAGGCTCCATGGAGCTGTCAGCTCCGGACTGTGCAAAATGCGTACATGAAGCGCTACGTCATGAACGCAAGAAATCATACCCTCGTGGGGGCGCGCTCATGTGATTGGCTTATAATTGAGGAGACATCTGATTGGCTATAGATAGAAATAATTACAAGTAAGAATCGGCTGAGCGTCAGGGGAGTCTCAAAAAACCCACACACGAATGCACAGCGATCCGTGCACAGAAAGCTGTTTGTGTTTGCAGGTTCAGGGGATTTAAACGGAAAACAAATATGTGAGGATCAAAAATACACATGTAAAACTTTTTTCTGTATTTGGATTTTATTTACATGTTTATTAAACGGAATACATTTGTGTGTGCATTGAAAAACACAAGTGTGGATCCGGAAATACAAGTGTGAATCCTTTTGCAGATCATGAAATACAAGTGTGAATCCTTTTGCAGATCATGAAATACAAGTGTGAATCCTTCTGTGCGCATGTGTGTATTATGAGACTGTTCTGAGCCCATAGTGCCCTGCTTCTTTTATCTGTTTCATGGTTTCGAAAAATCCACCAGGCAGGCGTCTGATACCTATGGCTCTATTCCCATATGTATCTTCTCAGTCAAATAGATAATAATCGTTTTTTTAAAAATTCATTTGTCAAACATAATTGCTTCTACTACCTCTGATATGACAGAAAACCATTAGTAGAGGAACAAATACCCAAAATACCCCTTCCCGAGGTACGTTTCTTATTACTTCAATATGTCTAGATTTTGACAAGGATGGTGGTATACAAATATTTCACTGCAAAATTACTTTTTTCTGGTGACGTTGGATCCTCCCAAATACATCGTTGTATATGAGAGATGCATAGTCATATTTTATTCTGTTTACATTAATATCCTTTCCCTTTTCCCTCAGCTGAGCTCAGAGGTTACTTTAATATGAATCTCCCTGTATACATGGTTCTCTGTCCTTATACTGAAAACACTAATATAGCACCAGATTCGTGTCTTAAAACAATCATTTTCAAACACAAAAGAGATCGCCAGGGGTGCCGTGGGAAATTGTCCAATTTCACTTAATCGGTGGGAAAAAACATTATTTAGTTGCTGCAAATGAAATCAAACAGTGCCATGTTCCCAAGCAGACTGAAATGTCATCTCCAAATGAAACAGCATCACTTCAAAACAAGAACACCGAGTATTTTTGTTCGCCTGCGTAAACAGACTGAGAAACGGGTAGAGATGGCAAAAGTACGCATCCTTTACTCAAGTAGAAGTACAGATACTCGTGTTTAAAAGTGGTAAAAGTAGAAGTACTGACTAAACTTCTTTACTCAAGTACAAGTAAAGTGGCTTCGAAATGTACTTCAGTAAAAAGTACCCATAACTAGCAGCTGTTTTAAAGAGTACCTGACCTCCCTTTATATTAATAGAACAATAATGTCATTGTTAGCTAATGAATGTTTCCATGCTGAACAACGGCAACATGACAACGTTTCCATTGGTCCCTCTTCTTTAGAGAAGACCAGGAAATGATGGATACACGGATCGTGTTCAAATCAATAGGCACTAATGACTCTAAAGAATAATGATCACGCCACCAAACACACATTCAGACTAAAGGAACCAGCTGTTTGGAAAATGAGAGAAGTAGAAAGTTCAGGTATTTGTGTTCAACATGTAAGAAGTCAAAGTCAAAAGTCGTCAAAAAATAAGTAGTGGAGCAAAGTACTGATACCAGAGAAATGTACGTAACGAAGTATTTGCACTCCACTACTTCCCACCTCTGGAAACGGGTAACTTTTATGAGAAAATCCACAAAGAGAAAGCTTTCAAAGTTAGTTATTTACGAACTGAATTTACGAGCCAAATTGCGAGACTTATGATAGAATGATCTTTATACGTACGCATATAAGCTGGATTAATCTACAATGTGTCCTTTAGTAACTTTATTGGTTGTTTGTTTGCTGCGGGATAATGTAAAACATGTACGTGGTTCAAAAACTGTTGAAAACACTGTCCTAACAGACTGTCTTTTTCTCTCTTTCTCTCCTCTCCTCTCTTGCGATCACCATCTGTCCCTCCATATTGTGTGCTGCTCCCCCCCCCCCCCACCAGGCTCTTCTTTCGGCCTCCTGCTCGGCGTCTTTCTGTTCTGCGGCCTGGCTCTTCTGGGCCTTCTTACATTCGTCTCCTGGAAGCTGTGCCGTGTGCCTCTGCAGACGAAGGCCCATCTCTCCAGCCCCTCCCTCACGCTGACCTGCGACCCCGAGATCTGCCCGCTTCAGCCGACCATCCTGCTGCCCAGCCCCCTGCAGTCACCGGTCACCATGGCGACAGAGAAGGTGAAGGACCCCATGGGCTCGATGGGTTTCCTGGAGGCGGCGGTGAAGATCAGCCACACGTCGCCCGACATCCCCGCCGAGGTGCAGCTCTCCATGAGGGAGCACTTCCTGCGCCGCACCACGCGCATGCAGAGGCAGGCCACCGAGCCCGCCTCCTCCACTCGGTCAGTCACAAACACGCATGTTCCGCACCTCATTTGACGGACTGTCCTTTATTTTATTTATTCAATATGCTCATTAGATAACTTTTAATTGTATTTGTTTTATTATTTTCTCCTTATAGCATTGTGAAGCACCTTGAGATGAGGTTGTTTTTAAAGTGTGCTATAAAAATGAAATGTATTATTGTTAGAAAAAAAATCACTCGTCACCGGCTTTATCTTCAATATCAGGATCCATGTATTTATTATCCTCTCAAGAATGGAAGTAGTCATTACATACAGAGCTGCGGGACAAATAGTTCCCAGAACAGTGTCCTTCACATGCCTTAAATACACGAGTATCACAGTCACAAGATGGAGGAATACCGGTTCAAAGCAGTATTCAATGTTTAGTTCAGATTAGCTCCACGTAAGCAATAAACATGACAGTCATATGCCTCTCTCCATAGAGGCTGAATCACCATGTTAATCACATAGCTTTCATATGCCTAAAACAGTCCTGATGCTCTTCAATACATCCTGTCATGTACACAGCTACGTAGGGCTTTTGTTATCATGTGTACTCTGATATTGGAAAAGTACATTCAGTATTTTCCCAACAATTATTATGTGTGTAAGACGATGTGCTTATTCATGTGTGGACATGCTTAGGGATACATACGAGAACGCATGCCTGCACGCACGGACAGCGTTTAAGAGATACAGTAGAATCGTGTGGCAAAAAAGATCCATTAACCTAACAAGAATAAAATGTAAATCTGAAAATTCAAAGTGACTTGGCACTACATCAGTTAATGAAGCGCTAATGAGGGAAGAAATGTCCATCCAAGCAATTTAGTTTCCACTATGTTATGTAGATTCAACAGTAACTTATTAGAGATAATGTAGATTGTGTTGCCTTTGAGGCATTTCTGAGAGTAGTAATGGAAAGTGTAAGTGATTACTTCTTCGTTAAAATTATTGCAATAAGAATGGAAAACATTTTGCTGAAGTACGAACAGCGGAACTCAAACATTTTTTATCATTTTATTAAGTGCACATCAGTCCTTTCTGCTTATACAACTACGCATTAAAAAAGCACATCTATTTTTAAATAGGCTTAAGCAGCAAACATGTCCTTTTAGGGTCCTGACAAAGCAAACCGTCGTTCACCCCCCCCCCCCCCCATGACCTCATTTGGTGCACTTTGGGCTGTCACTGGGCTTTTTAGGTTGTTGTTGTTGTTATTATTTTATACATTTACTGTAGGGCATCATTTTGAATTTACTTTGAGCTTTTTATATAACACAAACACAATTCAAGTATTTTGCATTCCAACCACAACACAGCAGACAATTCCACATTGAAGCAAGACAATGGAAAACTAAACAGGGTATTAATGCAAAGCAGACTGACTCTTAATCGGTATTGCAAGCATATAAGACTGAAAGTGGATTGAGAACAGCAGGCAATCTTCCTCGAATAATTGTTTTCATGCATTTGTAAAAACAATAAAAATGCAAGCGATTGTCCTTTAACTCAGGAAACAACTTACTGAGCTTATTGGGTTTTGAATCAATTGAAACTCAACCAGAAGTAAGGTGATATAAGGAGACACTATAGGTAGTTAGCTTGGTACATTTCAAAGCTTCCTCTCTTGAATTCAACCTCCCCTTTTTTATATTCCCTGCTCGTCTTCACTGCTCTTCAAAAACCATTGAAGACATTGTCATTCACTCTCTTTCCTTCTCTCCTGCAGGCACAATTCATTCAAAAGACACCTTCCCAGGCAGATGCAGGTAGGTAGTCTAGATCTGGGGTACGACTACACGCCGGACAATGACGATAGGCCCACAAGCATTGGTCGCATCCAGCCAGAACTCTACCAACAGAAGACCCTGGAGTCTGAGGATTCGTCCAAGAACGGCAGCAGCAAAAACTGTGGCAGGATTAACTTCTCTCTCAAGTACGACTACGAAAACGAGGCGCTCATAGTCAACATCATCAAGGCGTCAGACCTCCCTGCCAAGGACTTATGTGGGACGTCTGACCCTTATGTGAAGGTGTACCTGCTGCCCGACCGCAAGAAGTTCCAGACTCGCGTCCACCGGAAGATGCTCAACCCCATATTCAACGAGAGCTTCCAGTTTCCTGTGCCTTACGACGAGCTGGCGATCAGGAAGCTCCACATGAGCGTCTTTGACTTTGACCGCTTTTCACGGCACGATATGATCGGCGAGGTGGAGCTGGACAACTTGTTTGAGACATCAGACCTCTCCAGGGAAACGAACATATGGAGGGACATCCAATACGCCAGCACGGTAAGAATCTATTGGCTTTTTTTCTTATAGATTCCGTATCGAATGACTGACTCTATAGAGACATTTATATCGAACGCATCTCTCATTGACTGGTGATTCCACATATGAATTACAATCAATGTTAGTTATTTGTTTTAACCATGGGGTCAATAGCTTACTGGAAATGTACTGGAGGGACAGTAAAGCCTTTGGACTGGTGTTTTTGGCTGAATGTCGGCCTGTTGGACAAATGGATATATCTGGCATGTCAGAAGTGTTGGTCGTCCGTCTTACAGTTTGAGCAGTTCCTTGGCCTGATTTCCCACATGGCTGCTGTCAAAAGTTAATGATACTGTAGTGAGCTAGATTTATTATTAGTGGAGTAGCATCATGTTGTGGCAAAAGAAAAAGCAGACGGAGTGAAGTTGATGTGCTAATTCTGTGACTTTTAGACTAAATGGTTTGTTTATTTGTTGTCACACAATGACCAGTTCAAGCAGTGCTAGCGTGCGCCAGGTAGTTATATTTTCTTATTGAAGTTATCTATGTGGTACTTTGGTTACGGTTGAAGGTTTAAAGTACATTAAGTACAGCAGCACAATGCAAGATTTTGGTTTTAATTTGCTGACAAAAAAGAGATCTCAGATAGTGGTCTGTTTCTGGCACAAAGTTGTTTGGTTGTGTATAGAGACTGGTAATTGTTTCTGTAATTACGTTTAGGGTCTGTTCGCTTTCTAACATTAAGGAAATAAATGGCTGGCCTAGAGTGGATTGTTTTGTGGCTTACCTTGAGTTGGCATTAGTGGCTAACACAAGCAGTGTTCGTCAGTCGGCTTGACAGTTCTCAGCAAAGAGGAGCATGCTCTTAATCCAACAGCAGATCAACACAACTCCCAGAAGGCCTAAAGAACAAAGTGACAATCTTAGCCTAATGTCATTTGTTGAGCTGCTTCTTTAGTTTTTTGTCCAGCCGTTTCAGAGTAAAGCGAGAGAGATTTTTAACCACCACATCCTTAGATCTTCGTTCAACTACAACTAGCCTTTTGTACCTTGCGCACATTCATGAACAAATTTAGAGTTTTATTAAAATAGCGTCATCTTTTCACCACTTTTAGGCCAAAGATAACAGTATATAAAGCATTCAGGGTTCCTCCACCATCATTTTCTTCGCGTCAGTAAGCAGCATTTTATATATGCAATTGAAATATCAGGAAAATACAATAGTAAACTGATTAACATTTTTTAATTCAAAAAGGAAGATTTAGAGACCTTCCTCGTGTGTCTGATTAACATTTTCTTATGGGGGAAAGGGGTACGTTAGGGGATTAAAACGCTGCCCTATAATGTGAATCCAATTACTACATTTGAATTATCATTAAAAACATTATCAATAATCAGACACAGTTATTTTTTTCCTCATCGAAAAACGAAATTGTCACTCCTTAAAATACACATAATGACCGGCTGGAGACGCAAAGGTGTTCTCAAACATAAAAGCCTTTTTCTGACTCACAGCTCTCCAACACAATTATTCTCCTGCTGGCTTTGTTACTTGTTGACGATGTCCAGAGACTGTTTTCTGGAACAAATTGTTCTTCGTCCAGGCACCATGTTAGCACCTTGGAGCCCTAATCACTCCTCATCCCTTTCATCCCTGACTTTCCTCACCTCCAGTTGTTACATTTGAACTTCTTCAAGGGTTGCTCAATAATCTCCACGTTATTGCTCAGGAGGCAGAAAAGCAGAAGGCACACAAACTTTATTGAACCACCCGAACAATTTTACGACAACATTCCTTGCTCACATTAGATGTAAGATAGGCAACGATGGTGGGGTTCAGCAGAAACGAAAAACAAACAAGAAGTGGAGTGTAATGACTCGGGTAAGATAAAGACGCCGATTTATAAACACTGTTAACTCTTAATGAGTGGAAACCTATAGTGAGCAGAAGAACGAGGAGAGAAAGAAAAGAGCCAGCTGCCGCCCTCAGTTCATAGATCAAGGAGCGATAATCATCAATAACACCAACTCAGCTTCACTGAGATAAAGAATCTGGTGGAGTGTAGAAAAGCCCACTTATTGACTTCAGATCACTCATGTGTTCAAACTCTTTTGGAAAGGGGCATGAATGGAGGAGACAATTTATCAAGAGCAGGAAAACCAAGACACAATCATTCTTTGTAAAAAAAGTCCTCCATAGAGTATAATAAATAATGCAATGAATGAAATGTACAGTTAATGACTTACTAAGTGGATCTTTTTACTAGACGCTAAATGTTTTAATCAACAATATAACATGTTCCATCTTAGCTGCTAATATTTGCAAACTAGCGCTAAACACGGAGTCCAGTTTCAGAAGTTACAGAAGTTAATAAAAGATACTAGAAGTTATGAAAGATTATCCTGATGGGAACGATATCTGTACTAAATGTGACAATCCATATACTGCCTTTACATTTCTGTTAGACTCAAATTGAGCAATGTCTTAGTTTAGCGTTTTAGCATGCTAACATTGGCTAATTAGCACATAGCAAAAACTATAGCTAAAGCCGAAGTCCTTTTCGATCAATTCATAAATAAAAAAATGTTTCAAGTATATCTCCAAGTAATTCATAAAGTATATCTCCGTAGGGTATGATTGTGGCCATTTTGTATGTGGGTGCTAAAATGAGAATCTTGTATTTACACAGTATTTTATATTTTAACGTTAGCTTTTTGGCTCTTGCGAATGCATTTTAGCTTCCTTATTCCTAAAAGTGTTGTTTGTGATTTTTTTGCTGATCAAAACTTGCCAGTACGATAACATTTTAGTTTGCCACAGAACTTATTTTCTCCAATAATCCAAAATCAAATGAAATATTGCCTTTTTGTCGAGGGGAACGAGTGCACTGATAGCTGTCCAAAGAAAAAATGTCATCACTACATTTCACAGGACATGTGAGGTGCTAGAGTAATATTAAAGGGGTCAAAATCAGCTTGTTCATCCTGTACAAAATGTCATTTTATGATATATAATAATTACAGATATGGATGTTTCAATCTGGTCCAAAGTGTCTGACTGAGCGGACAGCCGATGGACAGACTGACTTCGTATGATTAATGCCGTGCAGATTACACTGACTGGCACCAAAACAGCCTGTGTTTCTACAAGGACAATCAAAGTGTCACTTCATGCTTTTACAACACTTGACATTTCTGCTGTGCTCACACATTATGGCTGAACCTTCCACCCTTCAAACTAAATCCCTCACTTCCACGGCAGAGAAAGTCAAATCGCGTGTGAAAGGACGTTAACACTGCGGCGCTCGGACAGACGTGTTGGAGGAGGCCAACAGTGGGTTTAAGTGATTATTAGATGTGATCTTAAAATGGTTTATAGAGAGAGAAAAGGGAATCTCAATTGCTCAGTAGGGACCTCAACAGGAGTGTAAAAGCTTATATTTAATTAGGTAGGTTGTACTTTTCCTCAAAATGGATTTAAAGTATAGGAAACCTTTGAGACCTTGGGAGTAGAATTGTCTTTTTCCAAGAGTCATTCACTAATTGATAAAGTCAGATATTTGGTTGTGGTGAAGAACTGAATTTGATTTCCTCCTGATTGATGATGATTAACCGGAAACATTATCAGAATATATGATTTGTTTTTTTACTCTAAAACTGCAATGGAAATAATTTAATTTGGCAAAAGACTTGATCTGGAGGTCGGCCATGACTTCCAAACTAACCTAAATTGTCTCAAGGAGATACTGACAGCCAAATAACTGCAAGGACTTGAAGTGGAGCCCAGTTTTTCCACTTAATTATTTCCACCTGTGGCACCTTCAACTGTTCTGGCATGACTCCTTCCAAAACTTAAGTGCAACAAAAGTCAAATAGTCTATGTTCTGTGTTGTCATTGAGGAAAAAAATCAGACACCAAAGGATAATAAATTCCTCAATTTCTCTGCCTGAAATGTGGATTTGGTGTCATTGAACCCCTTAATATCAATACAGACAGTCAAATGTTTAATACAGCATTAAAATCAGTGTTCTTTAATACGCAAAAAATACTGTTCACACTCACCCTGCAGCATCCGCTCAACACAAACGCCACACACTTTGAACAACAACCCACTTTTCTGCTAAAGTCTCCTTCTTACCTAATTTACTAACATGAAGACACGTCCACTATTGTTGAACGAGCGGCCAAACAAACATTCACCGGAGAAAAGTGCAGCGCTAACACCAGTGTGCAGGCTTGACAGCTAATTAGCCGCTCTGCTGCATCCCACACTAACCAGCATGTAAACACACCTGCAAATGTTAATCCAGTCCATTTAAATGCTGGTTCGGCCCTTACTCTTAAATACCACTAACGACATGCTGTCCCACCATGACACGTCCCCTGTGGTGTTAGATTGTCTCTCTGATAGCTGTGGTCAATCAAACGCTGGCACGCCCCATTACACTGAAAGAGAAAACTTTTCTGATATATTCCCTAAACTCCTTTTGTCTTTGAATAACATAACTACGGGTTTATTACCAGGTAGGTTGACACGTACGAGGAGTTTGACTTGGTGTCGTGGTACATACATAAAAGTAAAAAAAAAAATTGGAGACACAGATAGAGAACTATTTTAAGAACATAATAGGAAAATAAAAAATAAAATAAAGCAGTATTTACATTGAAATAGAAAGGAATAAAATATAAAATATGTGCAGTAAAAACACAAAACAGATATGACTAAGCTGACATTACTTTTGACTCCAAAAAGGATTAACAACATGTGATGTCAGCACCATTAAAAGTCACTGGTTATCAAATAAAATCTCGTCTGTTTTAATCTGTACTCAAACAGAAATTTAAAAGTGTGTTCCACCATCCGCTTTAATTAAACCTCCTCTGTTGAAATAAGAATAGCTGCACAAAGGAGGAATTGTTATCAGATAGTTATGAGACATGCCTTTTATTTTTTTACAAATATGGTTCTTCTTGTGAATGAACTGAGTGAACTTATTAGCTCATTACCCTCTGAGCTAATGACAGAAAGCTTGTTAGCTCAGAGAGTATTTCCCCTCTTCAATAAAACCCTTTAATAAGATCAAATGATGCAGAGTCCCCTGCTGCTGTGGCCTTTAGATGTGCTGGTGTATTGCACTTTAAACCGAACCAAGCCAGTCATATCACACCATGCTTTTACTCTTATGCTAAGCTAAACGAAGCTCGACATTTCCATAGGTAAAGAAACAATTAATGCAATTTTTAGAGTATATCAAAGCTTCCACATTGTTCCCAGCAAGGTTAACAGTGCAAGTGAAAAGAGGGAAAGCCAACTCTAGATTCAATTCTTTTTAGTAATCAGCTTTACCTGCTCGGCTTATTGCCTCACTATATTTGTGTTTTCATAAAGGCTGACACCACAAAATGTCCCCAAAAAAGCAAAATGATAAAAGTAAAAATACAGGTAGAGGGAAGGAGTCTCTGCAGATGTCAACACACCACACATTTCTAGTGGCTCATGGATTGACAATTTAAAGGGATACTTTTTTTTAGCTTATAAGCTGTTTTTCATCATCATTGTCTTTTCAATGTCATTTGTTAGGCGCTTTTATCCAAAGCAACTTACATACATTCAGTACTGTGGACAATCCCCACATGCTGACTGCAGAGGGACTCGAACTTGCTATCCCCTGATTTGAAGTCCAGTACACTCACCACTGAGCCACAACCTCCTCTTACTAATTGTGCCTTTTTAAAAATAGGCCCTATTGTGTTTTGGGGGGTTTCCCTTTCCTGTAGTGTGTTATATACAGTAGGTTTGTGTGCATGTAAATGGCCTTTAAAGGGTACAATCTCAAAGTTTCTCTCCCACACACTTACCCCTGCCCGAAATGCCTCCATTGGACTCCTTTGTTTACTTCCATAACATAGTGACATCAATATGTAACACTCGGCTTCTATTGGCTGGCATTCAAACACATTGTACGGAAATTAGGGCAGTTGACCAATCACAACAGAGCTGGTCAGATAACCAATCAGCAGACTGGGCTCTGGTTCCAGACAGAGAATTAGCATAATAGGACCCCTTTAAACAACGTTTTTCACCCGACATGTCAAACTATTCCTTTAAAAAGTTATTTGTATTGTCCTGTGTTACAAAGTGACAACAAACAACATGTTCCCTCAGCTGCATTGTGCTCTACAACACATGTTATCCATTTATCTTTCAACACCACTCACAATACACCTGCAGCAGCCCTCCTGAGGCTGAGCTGCAGAAACCAAACAACAGAATCACAATGCGGCTCTTTTTCAAGCCAAAAATGCAAAATAGCAAAGTTGAATTAGTTTGCATCAGATTACCCTTTGTATACACTTCTGGGTGGCCTGGCCTTCGCCCTAATTAGCTGGTTTACTCTCTCAACTGTGAGGAACATTTTACATTTGGTTTGCTCTGGCAGCAAGAGGCCATCATAAAGCTGAATGTTTTTGCAATTTAATGATAGAGGAATAACAGGAGAACATTTATATTTAGTTATTTTTGTGTTAGCCTTCCCTGACTGAAAAACTAAAAGCAGACTATAAACAAATATAGTATTGATCCTTTCGTAAAGTAAATAAGTTCTACATTAATCATTTTGAGGGACCTGTACTTTACTTTAGAATTTTTGTATTTGTATTCTTGAGTTTTTATATTTGTTGTCACTCTATTAAGATCATAAATCCCAAATATAAGCTAGTAAATGATGATACACACTATGGCCCTTCAAACTAGCAAGTGGTGTGTACAGTAATTAAAATAAGCTCCACTTTCTCCAGCTGCAACATTAAAGTGATTAACACATTAATGCAACACTAATTATAATCCAGTCATATAATATGTACGATTTTAAAATGGGTGTTTGCATACCGACTAGTTTTACTTTTGGTGCTTAAAGTTAAAGTTATGTTACTTCTAATATCTGACCATTTTTACTTAAGTAGACTTTTTGAATGCAGGTATTTCTACAAGGTCGTATTACTACTTTCACTAAAGATCTGAGAGCTCTTTCAATCACTGGTATTCACTTTCTGCTTCACTGACCTTTGACTATATCAGACACAGTGAAGTGTATACATCCCAGAAGCAGACCTTGAGGGAAAGAGACACCTGTTCATGACTCTGGTTTAAAGTGTTGAATATAAATGTGGAACTAAAAGAGATTTTGCTTGTGTGCACTTTTCTCCACAGGAAAGTGTTGACCTTGGGGAGGTCATGTTCTCCCTCTGCTACCTTCCCACTGCCGGCAGACTCACCCTCACTGTCATCAAGTGCAGGAACCTGAAGGCCATGGACATCACCGGATACTCAGGTGTGTGTGTGTATGTGTGTGTGTGTGTGTGTGTGTGTGTGTGTGTGTGTGTGTGTGTGTGTGTGTGTGTGTGTGTGTGTGTGTGTGCACGTGTGTGTTCTTTCTCTGTAGCGGCTCCCACACTGTGGAATGATCTCCCCCTGCATATCAGACAGGCCTCCACACTGTCTGTCTTTAAATCGCTTCTTAAAACCCACCTCTCCTCCTTAGCGTATATTAACATATTTTAGATTGTTGCTTTTAAATTGTCTATTGTTTTTACTTGTACTTGTTTTATGGTGTGTGTGAGCTGTGCTGTGGGATTTGTTGAATGTTGTTGTTTGTTATTTGACTGTACAGCACTTGTGTCTGGAGGTTTTAAAGTGCTAAAGCTGTATTGTGTGTGTGTGTGTGTGTGTGTGTGTGTGTGTGTGTGTGTGTGTGTGTGTGTGTGTGTGTGTGTGTGTGTGTGTGTGTGTGTGTGTGTGTGTGTGTGTGTGTGTGTGTGTGTGTGTGTGTGTGTGTGTGTGTGTGTGTGTGTGTGTGTGTGTGTGTGTGTGTGTGTGTGTGTGTGTGTGTGTGTGTGTAGAGGATCTCTATAATCTCACGCGCTGCCTTCACACCTGCCTGTCTTTGAATATCCAATTGCAAACATGTCATGTTAAGTAAACAGCGGGGAGTTGCCTCTCCGGCTGCGTTCTGTTCGTTCAGCACTTATTAATATTCAACAACTGCAAAATTAAGACATTGTCAGCAAATAGTTGCAGGAAATCAGTTAATTGTGTAAGACCGCTTTTCTCTATTCCACTTTTCCCTCCATTACTGACATCACTTCTAATATGTGCTGTTTTACATCAAATGCCAGGGTAAAAAAAGTATTTTCCATTGTTGTCTTTTTTCTGAACTACAATTATCCAAAATCCATGGAAAATTAGATTTGGCTTTTAAACGATGGAGCTAATATTGCTCACTTCAGGTGTGGAATCAAAACCGATGCATCCCTGCCCTCTATTTTAGGACATCGGAGTCGTCTCTGCAGCTGCTTCCTGTTTATTTCAGTAGTTATATATTTTCAACACTTGCGAAAAACACATAGTCAGCAAAAAGAAGCTGGCGGTCTCTTTATTGTAGTAGACAATAGCTCCTCCATTCTTATTTCCCCTTTGATTCTGATAAATATGTGACATTTACTTGACAATAAATGCCAGGGTTCAGGTGAATTTGCCCTTTTTTTCCTTCAATTGTCTTCAATAATCCAATATCAAATGGCAAATTGAATTAGGTTTTATCGAGGGAACCACTGCAATGCTAACTTCTGGTTTAGCAAAAAGGTCATGGCTGCAGCGCTGCTTTTGACTTGTTAGGCACTAGAACATGTCATATTAAGTGAACAGCAGATATTAATATTCAACACTTGTGATATCAACATATTGTCAGCAAATAGTTACGGGCATGCTAGATTGTTTCTCTATTCCACTTTTTACCTCCAATACTGATTAACATTGCAATAAGTGACATTTACTTTGCATGAAATGCCAGGGTTCAGGGGATGTGCCCTTTTTTCCTGCAATGTTCTTTGCAATAACAACAAATTGGTTTGTCTTTTTGTCGAGGTTTGGCCTACAGAAATATGCCATCGCTGCAGAAATCTATTTCACTGGTCATGTGATGTGCCAGAAGATGTTCAGTGAACAAACAATGGAGAGTTGTCTCTGCAGCTGCCTTCTGTTTGTTTCAGCAGATATTCATATTCAACATTGTGATATTAAGACATTGTCAGCAAATAGTCGCAGGCGGTGTGTTTTTTTTTACTTTCCGGTTCCACTTTTCCATCTATTTGTTGAATTGGACAATTATTTTGCATTAAATGCCCAGGTTTAGGTGAATGCATTATTTCCTCCCTATGATGACGTTTTAATGCGAGTCCCCTTTTAATTCCTCAGAGTTGTAAGGGGTGTAGCTGCCTGCCATTGTTTCAATATGTGCATCGTAAAACAATAGCTATCAAAATGTGCCTTTGAGCACATTACTCTGCAAAGCCAGCGCTCTTGTTTGTTGTTTATAGATTGAGGGCAGCTTACATCTGACTGAAACACGGCTGAAGATTGAACACAGCATTCATCAGGAAGCTTTCTCAGTCATGCTGTTTAAGCTATCTATGTCCTATCATCCTCTGTGGTTACACAAGCTGTTGACTCATGCACTTTCATGCACATTTCCGACAGCCAGGTCCTCCAGGGTTGCTTTTAAAAAACAAACAAACACTCTGGGCGAGGAAATGTGATTTTGATCCGATTTCCTTTTAAAAGAGGCCCTATTATGCTGTTTGGGTTTTCTCTCTTCTGTAGCGTGTTATATGGGGTTTAGTGCATGTAAATGGTCTGAAAAGGCTCAAATCTCTGTGTTGCCTGCAGGGGGAATTTCTTTTTGAACATTAAAGCATGAAGACATGTCACAGTAGAGGCACACAATACCTGAAAATGGGCATTATAGTGCCCTTTTAATACAGAGAGCCATGGTGAGGTGTCTTTTTATTATTATGGCCCACGACAGCCTGCCCCCAGATGCAAGTGTAACATAAATCTGTAAAGATCCATTAAAAGGTCCTTTCAAACAAACACAAAGCTTTGACACACTGAATAGCTACTCGGGAGATTTCTTAAATGTTTTCCCTATTAATTGGGAAGTGTTTAAGGGATTTCCCTTGTTCACGGAAAGGGTCGAAGGACAGAGGGAGTTGTATGCTGAGACAAATGTGTTATTTGTGATATTGGGCTGTACAAATACAATATCATTGATTGATAAAACCTGAGGGGAGAAGAAAGCGTTCACTAAAGACTGTTCATTTAGCTTTCAATTGAACTGTATTTATTCTTGTTTTATTCAGTCGTGTGTTCTGTCGGTATTTAGTGTTTTAATGAATCACAACGTTATGGGTGGCTTTGTTTTAATAACTGGGAGTCGGGTCAGTATTGTTTTCATTTGAGCTTTTGAATGGGTTTGTGAAGCCCTTTGTGTTAGCTTGTGTATGAAAAGTTGTTGTATAAATAAAGTTTGATTAACCCATACTCCAAACTCCAATAAGCCTGACTTTCATTCTAATTATTGCAGTTTAAAAAAACAATTGAAAATGATATGTATCTTTTAGCAGTTCCTGTTTAGATGAAGTCACTTATGTTCTGTCCTCCTTCCTCTCTTTCACACGTTGCCTTTAGATCCTTACGTCAAAGTGTCGCTCGTATGTGACGGGAGGCGTTTGAAAAAGAAGAAGACGAGCATAAAGAAGAACACTCTGAATCCCACCTACAACGAGGCCATCATCTTTGACATCCCGCCGGACAGCATGGACCACGTCAGCCTACACATCTCCGTCATGGACTACGACTTGTACGTACCACAAACAACAACTCATCTCCTCAGGACAATAAATAACAAGTTAAAGAATGAACCCCCCTCCATGTTTCACCTGCAGAAAAGTCTTCTCTGTGCTCACCTTGAATCTGATTTTTAAGACGTGTACATAACAGATGATTGTTGGTGCATCAAAACTAGTTTAGAGCCAGGTCATGGACCAATGTGCAACTTACACAGGTGTGACATTTGAAATCTACAGTGCACACACACTGGGAATGGACTTTTCTGAAAGAAGTTGCTTTTTTACAACCACAAAGAAACACATTTTATTTATTTGGGGATTTTTCAACAATAGATTTTTTTTGGGGTGTTTTGTTAAAAGCTTTTTTCATTTTTATTATTTTCCTATTATTATCATTATCATTATTACTTTTATTATTATTATTAGTAGTAGTAGTAGTAGTAGTAGTAGTAGTAGTAGTAGTAGTAGTAGTAGTAGTAGTAGTAGTAGTAGTAGTAGTAGTAGTAGTAGTAGTAGTAGTATAATTATCATTATCATTATTATTTGTATTATTATTAGTAGTAGTCGTAGTAGTAGTAGTAGTATAATTATCATTATCATTATTATTTGTATTATTAGTAGTAGTAGTAGTAGTAGTAGTATATTTATCATTATCATTATTACTTTTATTATTATTATTAGTAGTAGTAGTAGTAGTAGTAGTAGTAGTAGTAGTAGTATATTTATCATTATCATTATTACTTTTATTATTATTAGTAGTAGTAGTAGTAGTAGTAGTAGTATAATTATCATTATCATTATTATTTGTATTATTATTATTAGTAGTAGTAGTAGTAGTAGTAGTAGTAGTAGTAGTAGTAGTAGTAGTAGTAGTAGTATATGTATCATTATCATTATTACTTTTATTATTATTAGTAGTAGTAGTATATGTATCATTATCATTATTACTTTTAGTAGTAGTAGTAGTAGTAGTAGTAGTAGTAGTAGTGGTAGTAGTGGTAGTAGTAGTAGTAGTAGTAGTAGTAGTAGTAGTAGTAGTAGTAGTAGTAGTAGTAGTAGTAGTAGTAGTAGTAGTAGTAGTATATGTATCATTATCATTATTACTTTTATTATTATTAGTAGTAGTAGTATATGTATCATTATCATTATTACTTTTATTAGTAGTAGTAGTAGTAGTAGTAGTAGTAGTAGTAGTGGTAGTAGTGGTAGTAGTAGTAGTAGTAGTAGTAGTAGTAGTAGTGGTAGTAGTGGTAGTAGTAGTAGTAGTAGTAGTAGTAGTAGTAGTAGTAGTAGTAGTAGTATATTTATCATTATTATGTCTGAAGGGGATCTATAATAATGTTTTTAAATGATTATTAATTTCTTTCAATATATATATTGGATTCAGTCAAATTCCAGGTATTTAGAGGAATAGTGTACAACGCTACCTTTACGGTATGTGAAGCTATAACAGGAAATGGGTGGAGGGGTTGCAGGGCAGACAGCTGACAGAATGAGAACATGCATGTTAAAGGTCAGGATGTTGTTGTTTTTTCTCCTGTGTGTAGTATAAACAGAAGCAGCGATATTTAGTAACCTATGCCTCTTGTGTTTTCTCTCATGTCTGATCTGTAGGATTACATCCAGTTGTGCTAATAATAGTGGGGAGATCTTCAAAGAGCAAATATTTTCATGATGAAATAATGAAATTCTAGTTGCACAGATACAATCTGCTGCATATGTTTTACTGGATCAATCACCAGGACATCCATATGCAGACTTGAGTCTCATTTCATTTCAAATGCCCTTCTTGCAATAATAAAAAAAAACATGTTGATGTATGATATGTCTGGTCACATTAAGTCTGATGTGTTCATGCAGTCATATGTGTGTGTGTGTGTGTGCCCCACAGGGTAGGTCATAATGAGATCATTGGTGTGATGAGGCTTGGATGCCATGCTGAGGGTCTTGGAAGGGACCACTGGAACGAGATGCTGGCGTATCCACGGAAGCCCATTGCACACTGGCACCCCCTGCTGGAGTCCAAGAAGTCTGAGAAAGAGGTCGGTCTGGGCTCTGTTTCTTAAAGGAGTGATCTGTATGTTGTCATTATATTAAACATGTCTTGTTATTTGACATCTAATGTGTCTAGAGACAGGTAGCGCAAACTAACATCCACTGTCAATCCTATGGGGCTTTCATCGGATAGCAGAGGTGGGAGAAGTACTCAGATCTTAAAGGAAGAAGTACAAGAGTGTAGGAGTACTCTGTTACAAGTATAAGTCCTTCATTCAAAAGGTTACTCAAGCTAGTTATAATGACTTTGTATACTGCAGGGTAGCTTGTGAATTTACTCCAGGTGGAACTAAAGTCTGATTTAAGTGTTGATTATTTTTCACATTATTAATCCAAATCTGCAAAGTAACTCAAGGTATTAAATAGATGTAATGGAGTAAAAGTACAAAGTAGCATAACATGGAAAAACTCAAGTAAAGTGCAAGTATCTCAAAATTGTAATTTAGTACAGTACTTGAGTAAATGTACTTAGTTACTTCCCACCTCTATTGGATAGCTGTTTCAAAGTTGTCTATTTATATATAACCACATTTGTTGAACTAGTAGTCACATTGAGATAAAAACTACTTCAACATGTGAGACCTATAGCCATGATAGACCATCAAATGATCAGATCAAGACAGCAACAGTAGAGGTAGAGCCTGTATATATAAACTGCATCTGTCCTTCAAATACACCATTCATAAATACATATAAAAACCCTTTAATTCCCATTAATAGCCATTTCAAACATGGCCAAATAGACTTTCACTACCTTTTAATTCAGCTCATTTATTTCCAAAATTGTTGTGATTTAATGTTGGTTTTTCATGTTGTATGTTTTATATGTTTGTGAGCCCCTAGCCTAACCAAGAAAAATAGCCTGCGTCACTTTAAATATTGAATTATTTAGGATAAGAAATCGGTGGATGTTTTCATAAAACTTTGAGGGACTTTTGAGCAGATGGAGAAACAAGAAGCAACACAAATATACTGCATGTGTTTAAAGGGGACCTATCATGCAAAATGCACTTCTTGATGTTTTTTATACATAAACAGAGGCGGACTGGGACTAAAAATCAGCCCGGGAAACTCAGAAAATAAAACCCTTTCTCTTTTCCTCCGTACCTAAATCTTTTATGGACCAGGCGTCAATTAGACGCCTGCAGCTAGTGCAGAACGCAGCTGCACGTCTACTCACTGGCCACAAAAAGCGTCACCACAGCACCCCAATTCTGGCCTCACAACACTGGCTTGCAATTCGGTTCCGGATTGATTTTAAACTCCTTTTATTTGTTTTTAAAGCCCTAAATGGGCTGGCTCCTGCCTATGTAGCAGAACTCCTCCAGCGCTACACCCCAGCCAGAGCATTAAGGTCGGCTGACCAGCTGCGGCTGATAGTGCCCAAGACCAGGCTCAAACCCAGAGGGCACCGAGCATTCGCAGCAGCTGGCCCTAGGCTCTGGAACACTTTGCCCCTCCATGTGAGGTCGGCCCAGACCCTGGTTTTTTTTAAATCAACACTAAAAACTCACTTCTTCCCCCGGGCCTTCTAGTCAGAGCGGAGAACGACTCATGACATTTCCCTGTGTTTGATTTTTATATTTGCTGTTGTCATTTATTGTCTTCTGTTTGCGATTGTAGTAATGTGTTATTTATTTATCGTTTTTAAAATGTGCTATATAAATAAAACCTGATTTAATTTGATTTTAAAAACGGGGGTACAACGAGCGGATACAGATTTGCTGCCGATCTGACATCAAATCAAGCCCCCAGGAAGTGCGCCGGAGTCTGATGAGAATATTCGTGCTGGTCAAACGGCGGTACTACACTTCCTTTAGGTTGCTGGGCCCGGAAACACTTTTTCCCATTGACTTACATGGGGAAAGAGTGGTCTGTAACTCGTTGGATAATTTTTTTTAAACTAAATAAACTACCCAGTATGAACGTTTGTATAGCCCTTATTAAAAACATTCGTTCCTCAAGTTGTAAAAATGTGCTAATAACGTTATTCTGAGAGTTATTTCTCTCGGCATTATGAACGCGCATCTAACCCACGGGACCGCGCCGCCCGGCACGTTCAAGTTACCTGTTCAGTACTACATGAGTTTCTCTTTACCCATGGATGCACAATAACAACGGACCATATCGCCTTACTGCCAGCCCACGGAGCTGTAATAATGGATATATTGCACATGTTTGCTGTAATTCATCATTTGTAAAATATTATACTACATGGGCTGTATGATGTAAATCTTGTACCGTAAATCTTGTATTAAATAAAGTTAATATTACCGACGTAGATTAACGTTCCTGTAGCTTCTTATTGCACTTGCAATTGTTTTAGTTACTTGTGGGCTACTTAACATGAATAATCACAGCTACTATCATTACTACTATTATCAAAAAGAAATAGGCTATTGTTATTTTAACTCCACCACAGTAATCCATCATCAGCTTTACTTTTTAGAAAAAGTTTTAACTCACAATTGATCATAACAGGCTTCAACATATACATTTTTATATATTACCAAGTGGTTTCATGTACAACCCACACAAGTATCATACTAAATGAAGCTCTGTTGCTTGGATATCACTAGATCCTGATGTCAGCGTAATATAAAAGTACATAACGATTGATGTGTAACTTAGCATAATTTACTAGCTAGCTGCTAACTGCCGCCTCGTTAATATAAATCCAGTACCATGCTGTCATGAACGCGCGGTGCTGTTACGTGTACGCAAATTCACGTGCTTAATGTGAACGAGCCTTTTGGGCGGCGTGGTTAAAGTTGTGCATGCTCTATGAGTGCACATACGGGTACTTCTCAGGCATGCCGGGTAATCTGTGACGTTTCGCTCTCTCAAAAGTTTGACCATTTTGTCATCATGCGCCATTGAGCAACTCTCATAGGAATTAATGAGGCCCCGCCTCCCACGCTGTATCCAGTTCTTTTTATACATCCATGCATCAAATCGGCGGCAGACCCACAGAAAGTTTCGATCAGAAACAATGCCTGACGTGTTGTGGACGTAATCTCGTTTTTGTTTACATTAGCAAGCCTCGCTAACACTCAGAGCTAACCTGTACTGTAGAGCACAGTGTTCAAAAAGCAGGAAATAAAAAAAGTAACTCACCTTGTGGTAAACCCGCAAGAGAAAAAGCATTTGAGCTCCATACTGTTTCAGAAATAATCCTTGATGTGGTTTAGAACAGGATGGCGTTTTATCACAGCAGAATTGTACTTTATCTCCGGTAGAATTCTGATCAGGCATTAGCTCCGCCTCCTCTTTTTTATTTTTTTTTAAGCTAAGGACCCAACATCTGCGTTTCTCTATCAGGGCTGCAAAAGAGGAGTATGAGCAGTAGGCATGGCTACAATGGGTGATCTGTTTGGTATTTTAAGCAAAAAACTTCACAGACATGTTTGGTATAGGTTTGGCCCTACAATATATTTTTCCAATATAGCATGATAGGTCCACTTTAAGATGACAGGTGCATGCAGGTGGTAAATTAGCAGCAATGGCTGATGAACAGCAACGAGGCAATTTGCGTCAAAACCTAGACTTTCTCCACCTCATAACTCAGTCAAGCCTAAACACACAGACATAACGCCCCTTTTATTAAAGTGATAATGACTTGCCCTTTCTGAATATGTCAATATATCTGATGTCCTTGGCGAGTAAACGTCCATTAATCTGCGTTGAAATTATAGGGAAAAGACGCTCACCATGAATGCAGAAGCTGCCTTAAAATCATCGCGTTTTTAAGTTTTCTTCAGTATTAAAGTAGTCCAGTGATAGTTGTCTGTATATGAATGAGCTCACTGAGAACAGTAACTCATAAGTTATTCGGCATACTTTAGATGGTACCAATTTACCACAATGTTAAGAAATACCTATGCCAGAAGAAAACGTGGTCCAACCATAGCTCACTGATTTAGGCTATGTTCCTGTAACCCATCCCTCAAAGCATTATGGGAATTTAATTCAGTTTTAAAAAACAGTGTTTTCCAAAAAATACAAGTTAAGCAGGAAAATAAGTGACAAAATACATCAATATTTACTTACTTCGTAGGCTTCTTTTATTTTATTTTATAACTACAGTATGGCTCAGCATTATCAATCAACATTGTTCTTATATTTTATTGTATTGTTTTTTTGTAAGTATTTGTGTATATGTACTTTAAAAACATGTTATTTGGAGTATTTTACCATGCCATCTATTTTATTTCTGTACATATTTGTTATTTATGTTATGAAGCTGTATATAGGCAACAAGGGACGGGGTATAAATAACCGATCTGGCTATATTCCCTATATTTTGTATTATTCCTTTTGTCTTAAAGTTTTTAAAGACAGAGATGTTGATATTGTGTCTGTGGTGAGATCATATTAAATATTGAGTCTAAGTTAATTGATTAACTGCTTTCAGTCTCTTTTTGTGTTATTATTATTTTCTACCTCCCCTACTAAATTGGTCAATCTAATTGAAACCCTTCTTCTATACTCCTGGAACAATGCCACCTTTATACAGATTGTATCCTGTGCTGAGAGTGACCTGAGAGTGACAGTGTGTGTTATGAATCACTTCCTTGTGTCTGTGTGTCCTGCAGTGGAAGGCGAGGACAGCCAGCTTCGACAGCCAAGGCTCCTGCCCCTCCCCCCGGCCCCCTGCTAGCCCCTGAGCAGAGCCACCTGTGACCCAGAAGGGGGTTTCCTCCCTCCTGCTGATCCACTTCCTGTCTGTCTGATGGAGGAGAAACACAACCCCACTGTCTCTCCCTCTCTCTCCCTGTCTCACTGTCCCTCCCTCCCTCAAGTATAGAACGCTCCCGATAACTGATATCGGGTCAGATAGTTGTGTGAAGCGCAGTCTTTAAGGGGTTTGAAATTGTGGGTGTTGTGATGAGTTCCCCCTCAATGGCTGGACATCCGGTCTGCAGACCTTTCATATCTGAGCTGAGGTGAACAAATCTCAGTGTCCTCACACGGAGACTCTCCAGGCGCTGAAGATTCAGTTATGTGGTGCAGAGACTCTTGGATAGAGAAGCCAGAGATCGGATATTGCTCCACGAGAGCAGTTTCAGGACACGGTAGAAAAAGAGACTTTAAACCGGATATGAAGCAATTTCCGAAGCCATTCGTCTCTCATTGAATTCACAGTGCTGCATAGCATATAGATGACTGTAGCATTTTTGGCACTATTAGATGTAAAAACCATTAAGCTCCATTCATCGTTATGGTTTGTGAATAGCAAAACTGACAGTAATTTCAAAGCCCCTGCTGAGTTCTTCCAGTTTCGATAATGACATAAGCAATTTCCTGATCCGTAGTTCGTTAGGGAGAGATGGGACCAGGCTGCAACTAAAATATTCTCAATTTGCTAATTTAGTGTGTTTTCATTAGCAGAAAATACGAGAAGTTGTATGTAACAAAATAATAATTGGATTTTATTTTCCTCACACAACAGCACATTGGCACACAAATTGGCTGCAGTGTTATATAACTGATTTATATTCTGATTATCATAGTTTTTCTAAGCAGAAAGCAGGTTTAAATAACCTGACGAAGGTACAAATAACTACATTCAGACACTAAATACCAAAAAATACAATACAAATGTTACCAAAAACTGGATTTTTTTCAACTGACGCTATTAACAAAAATCGCCTGTTGAGTTCTTCCTTTTCAATAATGACATCATTTCCTGATCCGCAGTCGTTTAGGGAAGATGGGATCAGGCTGCACCAAAAATATTCTAAATGTGCACATTTTGTGTGTTTTCAGTAGTCAAGAAGATGTATCTAAAAAATAAGAAATGACTGGATGTTTTTTTCCTTATACAAGCCAAATTGGTTGCAGTGGTATAACCCATTTCAATTCTGAAACAACACATTTTAGAAACAAAAAGCAGGTTTAAATGACCTGACAAAGGCACAAGCTTAATTAACACACTAAAAACCAACACAATTAAATAATAATGTTACCTGAAACACAGATTGTGGTCGATGGAGGTTTCTGTAAACAGGAAGTGAGCACACTTTACACTCCCTTACCTTCCTCTCTGTTCGATGTTTGCTTTTGAGCGATCTCACCTTCTTCTTCTTCCAGATGAAAACTCAACCGCTCATGTTTTCCTTCAGACACTCACTGTTCAAAAGCACTTCTTCGTCTCCTCCTGTTCTTTTTCTCTGAACAGGTTTTGGTGATTGTGTATATTTTCATGTACAGCCGTCCGCCGTTTCCTGTATGTATGTTTTGTTATTCTAAGCAGCAAAACCAGAGAAGATATAAATATACGTAAAGCGTATTTAAAAGTAACATTTGAATATATGTAGCTTTGTTGGTTGTGATGATTGAGAAAGCATAAACAATTGTGAACATATTCGTCTTTTGAACTTAGAAACATGCAACTTTCTTGATGTCATTAATCATACTGTTGTTCAAGGAGAACGTGTTTGAATTCGACATCCAGATGCTTGATCTGCAGCATGTGATTATTATTTTTGAAGATATTTGATCTGATTTAGGAAAGATTACTGCAGCACCGCTGTCATATCAGGTGGCTTTGCACCAGTTCATTCCTTTAATAAATCCCTAGATATTATGTTGTCTCTTGAATATGTACGGTGGCTGACAGGCAACCATCTTACAACGGCCCAAAACACTTCAATAAGGAAAAACGTGCTGCATTTTCAAAAGCGATGCAAATAAAAAAACACATAAGTGCCAAAACACATGCAAATGAAGAAACATCTTCACCAACTTGACAACATTAAGAAAGCATTCACCAACTTAACGAAACATGCACATTAACGAAGCGCTGCAACTAACAAAATGCTGCAAGAAGCTCAATACAAAACAGAAACAGAGACACTAAAAAGTGACGCTCATACAGCTGGGACCGGAGCACTTTTTGACATTTGGCGATTATGAAGTTAGCCAACTGTGAATGTATGTTTTATCAGCACATTTTAACAATGTGATCGGATGAGCCCTTCCGATATTATTGCAGATCTGCAACTAAGATAAGATAAAATAGACTTGTATTAATCCCATGGGGAAATTGTTTCTCTGCATTTGACCCATCCTAGTGTTAGGAGCAGTGTGCTGCCATTTTGAACGGCGCCCGGGGAGCAGTGTAGGGAACGGTGCCTTGCTAAGGGACACCTCGGTAGCACTTGGTCTTGCCGGGACTTTAACTGGTGACCTTCCAGTTGCCAAGCCAAGTCCCTATCGACTTCGCCACCACCGCCCCTAGCTAGCTAATGTAGCTAATCTAGTAATTTCAAATTATATTATGACAAAACACCTGAGATTATGAAACAGACTAACTCTACCATCAGTGACAGTTGACCAACTTTATAATCCCCGAACGTCAACAACAAGCTCTGGTCCCAGCTGTGTGTGTCACTTTTTAGTGTCCCCGTTTCCTTATTATGTTTAGCTTCTTGCGTGTTTTTGGCCATTAGGCGCGTTCACACCGGAGTACTTTTCCCACTTTAGTTCCGATATAGTTCCGAAATGTCGCGTTCACACCAAAAAGAGCCGGAACTAAAATGAGTTAATGAGAACCTTTTTTACCCCCTTTTCCGTCCCTGCTAGAGAGCAGGGACTTTCGTGGGAGAAAAAGGTTCCTATGTCTGATTGGCTGGGCGGATTGCAAACCACGCCCCGTAAAACTCCCAAAAAGTTTTGTGAAGCCGCCATTTTATTATCCTCGCATTAGCATTATTAGCATTAGCCCAGTGCAGAAACGCAGAGAGACTAATTTATGGCAACACAAAATAAAACATGGGAGCGGTGGAGATGAGGATGTGTCGGCATTCTGGCGATTTACTCGGAAGTCCCCAACTCCGGGGACTTCCAGCCGGGGACTTCGGGTGGCAGTATACGCCGTGAAGTGATTTGCGGCCTGCCAGTAAACCCAACGCAGAAGAAGTAGTGACGTCAGCGACTTTATTTGCCTAATCCTCCCCCAGGGACTTATTCCGGTGTGAACGCGATCTGTACTTAGTTCATGAGAACTAAAGAGTTCTCATGAACTAAGTTCTGATGAACCTTTGTGGGAAAAGTACTGCGGTGTGAATGCGCCTATTGTAACGTGTTTGCCCTTGTCAGCCACCATACTTTACAATAACTAGTTTGAGTCAGATTGTAGTATTGTAACGGAAATACATCTGTTGCTTTAAATTAAAAATATTACATTATGGATAGATTTATATCCTCATAACACAATCATTGGGTATATTTTAGTCCTCCAATTTACCTCCTTTTGTTCTGTATTGCTGTTATTGGTAAGCACAGATAGCATCAATACAATCAGGGTGAGAAGCGTTAAGCCACGGAGTCGGTGTGATAGCTATTACATTTTGTACGGTCTGTACAGAACATGTCTTTCCGAATAGGTGCCTATACTGACTAGCATCCGTATTATCTCATAAGCAGCAGACAGGACCTTAAATCTGAAACGTAACAGGGTTCCTGGCTGTGGCTGAGACCGAGTCTGGTGTCTCATTTAGCAAACTGACGACAAGTGAGACTATTGCTCCTGTACATTGAACACGCTATATATCACAGAGTTTGCTAAACTCGGGGGGCCAGACATGAAGACACGAGCAGATGCACCCAGCAGACGATCTGGTTTAGCCATTTCCTTCATGGGTACCCGGAGAGAGCCGTTTTGTAGCTCGCTGTGTGTGTGTTTGTGTGTGTGTGTTTGAGTGAGGAAAGCGCGGGGGCAGCTGATTGGCGGACAGGTCAGCGTCTACAGAGCAGTGGCATTTCTCTAATTGGCACTTGTTACAGCGAGAATGAGTCGGTTCATTATTGTCCATGCTTGACGTGATCCATCATAGCATCGACACCCCTCCACTAATGTGACAGTTTGCTCTCAAGTCGTTTTAAAGGTGAAATTCCCCCTCTAATGGCATTATTCATAGATTTCTAATATCTTATTTCAGTGTTGAAACAAGTGGTTGAATAATCCTTTTTTTGTTTTAAAAACATGTGCTTTATGATGGTCATATATTTCTCTGAAAATGTGGTGTGTTTTTCATAGTAGAAACCTGTTAAATCAATTGCTTCAGTTTCAAGACCCTCTAGCTTTGCCTCATATTGTAATGTTTCTTGATATGATCTTGTAATCCCATCCAACTATTATGATAGAACTGAATTTCCAATTTTTTATTGAACATTTTGTATTTGTAATAATAGAAATGTTTGAGAAAATGTTCTAGTGATCGACATGAAGAGTTGTTAGTTGAGACAAAAGTCTAAAATGAGCATTTTGATTACAATCAAGACTCTTAATTAATATGAGTGACCAAGGGTGTAATGAAGTAAAAATGAAATAGAAGACAGTCTTTCAGCCACAAATTGTCCTTATTTTGTTTCAATAAGTATGGAAATCAACAGCAGAAAAAGAGTGTTTTGTCATTTTTCTTCCATGGGGTGTGATGTGTTATCAGTTCTGTGATATTACTTTCTTTTCTTTGATTAAAATACTTATGCAAAAACAGGCTGCGTGCTGTGAATTGTGTGGAAATAAGACACGGCACGAATCGACAACATAGCCAGTGGCTTAACAAGCAGGAATGTGTTCAAATGAAATGAGATTTGGTCAAATTAATTGAGGGGAGGACACAAAACATCACAGAGTAGAAAGACTTGCCATCCTCTAATAAACTGAATGGCATTTCCATGTTTATTTGAGACGAGAAGAAAGACTCAAATTAATAAATAATAGTTCAAAGGCTAGCTTGAAATTGTGTGACGTTAAGGGTGTAATAAATCCACCGTGAATGAAGAGTCTGCCGGCTATACTGAAAGACTTTCCATATAGCGTGTTTCAATTTACTGCTGCTTCTCTTTACCATAGCCTTTGAGAACACGACACCCCTCCCCGCTGTCACACCAGGAGCTTCCTCTTCATGGTCAGTCTGTAAATGATTTGGTAGCCGTCGTCCCAGCCGTAGAGCTGCTTCTCCTCTGGGTTGTATTTCAGACTGGCGTGGGCTCCGTATCTCCTGGGGAAGTATATAAGGGGAGCCTCCTCGCTGACCACCATGTCGTTGACGTCAAACAGGCACTGGATTCTCGACCGGCTCGCCAGACGAGTGTTGTAAACGACGTAGACGGTCCCACAGACGACAAACGCCGCCTCTGCGTTCTCCCGTGGGCACCGGGTGTCCCAGATCTGTTCTATATCGAGCGTGATGGGGTCCATCTTCGCGAGGTTGATGTTAGGTTCACTGTCACTCATGGCGTACAGAAGCCAGAGGCCTTCATCGTCTGCTGCGAGGTCCGCTACGATCTCAGGGTTGAGGCTGTAAACACTGGCTTGGCTCTCGACGGGGAACATGGCGATATCTGTCACCGAGCCGCTCATCAGGTCATATTTGACCACCTGAACGTCCATATCCTCCTCCTGCTCTACGTAGTACAGATATCCGTTATATACAGCGGTGCCAGGGCTGGTCCAATCAGAGGGAAGATGTATCTGTCGGCTGCCGATGGCGTCAGGAGAGCGGGAGAAATCTCGAACAGAGTCGAACTGATGGATCGTGTCTCCCGATGTCCCGTTGAAGACGTAGACCTTGGACGACCTTGGGTCTCTGGTCCACATGCCCTTGGGACTGCCCACTCTCTTTAGGATCTTCACTGATCTGATGCCAGAGATGATCTCCACACAGTCTGCCGTGGGAGGAAACACAAAGAGAGGGGTCATGTTTCTGTACTGTTGTTCGCCTGCCAAGCTTTCCTTGTTAAACAATATCCCTTAATGATACTTTACAATAGTTAACTCAATAGTCAGAAAAAAGACAGAAAGCCCATTTGTCCAAAAGTCCATTATGTGGAAAACAAATGGCCATTAAACTGAAGGATCGTTGTCAAAAAACACACTCTTTCTGCAATCATTTGTGTCCCACTCTAATCTGCATTTTGATTGGCTTACCCTGATATTCTTACCTTCACCATAACCAATCTAACTCCTTATCCTTAAACCTAACCAATGCAATCAACAGGTACTAACCAAAAAAGCAAAGTAGGGCGTGTTAAACCTACGCCGTAGTCGAAATGTAGCCTTGATTCTGAATAATAGTCAGCCATGTATGCTCTTTGTTTGTTTGTATGAGAGAGAGGGTATTTTCAGAGCATTTTTTTTGAAATAACAGGCTTTTGGAGAAATAGGTGATATAGGACATAATTCCCACTGTTGGGCCGTGCATTATACACTTGACTCTCCTTGATTAATAACAATCCCATGTGGTATGGTTTGAGAAATTATGTTTCATCTGTCCTTTTGGCATCAATGTGCTGCAATACCCATGAGCCTTCCCTGCCAAGGGCAATTTATAATGTTTTTTGTTGCTGTAGAACATTCATTCATAGGAACAAACAAACAGTAGCTAAATTCATCTAAAATTCCCAAAAGCCCAACATTGCAACAGCTAAAAACCAATATGGCACCAACACGATGGTGAGAGTCGACAAACCAATCGGGGACGCCACAGTGACTATGTCAACTTCTTAAATACAGTCTTTAATAATAGATGTTGTTTATACATTCATGAATATTTTATATTATAGAAACATTACAGGCTTTAAAGCTTCTTAAGAGGAAATAACTTTAGACAGCACCAGATGCTGCTCCTCAGATTACACGTCTATCTACAATGAAAACTACACAACCCTAATTAAAAATGTTTCACAGGTGTGACATTAACGTGATTATAATAATTTAATTTTTGTATTTCCCAGCTGGCACAATTAGTTCCATTACAGGGTCTATGCAGGAATCCTGAAGTCAAATGTAATCCCTTTTAAGACCTTTTTTAAGACCCTTCCCATACATTTTAAGACCTCATCGCCACTTTGAGTTCTAACCGGTTACCTTGGCGACACACTTTACCTCACGTTGACTATACACAGTATTGATTGTCCTTCCTCCTTATCTTCCAACCATTTGGACGCACACTTGCATTTCCCCATAACGATGTTGTTTAGCAACCGGCGTAAACGGACCTTCGCGCTATCAAGCAGTGAGCGTGCGATGTCCTGTTCAGATGACGTCAAACCCAACGGGATGTCATAAATAAACTACACAGAATCACACTACACACCTACGCAATGATTACATTCAGGCAGACTGTAGAATACAACCTCTTTGGACCATTCATATACTTATTGAAAACAAGCTACAAAATGTAATACCTTGGAAAATGCTGTTTAATACTTTTTAATAGCCTTCATTTTCGCTAAATTGATTTATCAACTTTTAATACGGACACCCTGTATTATCAGTTTTCAGCCAAGTGCCACATCTCCGCTGAAATGTGTATTTGTGCAACGTAACATTTAGAAAACATCAAACCGCCTGCAGCAGTCAATATCCGGCTCTCCAAAATGAAGACAAATCCGAAGCAGTCAGGGGGAAATTGGACAAATAATGAGAGGAAACATGAGTGAAGCACACATGACGATACTCTCTGTAAGAGGAAGATTAATACAAACACACGGATAAAGGATGCCCCCCATTATGTGTCCTGGAGCTAAACTAGCATTGTGCTCACAAATCTAAAATGGGTTCCTACAATGCGTTGAGGTTCATTTTGGGTCACTTGACAAACATTTACAATGGCTCACTGTGTGCAGAGCGAACATGAGCTCGGAGAGTCGAGCAGCTGACCTCGGGGCAGCTTCCTGTCTGCGGAGATTTTGCACAGAGAAACTCATACAGCAGCCTTTTCTCCGCATCATCTACTTTGTATTTAAACATCTGGATAAGAGAAAGCTCCTTTAATACGTAGGGCATGATCGGCATTATAATTGAGGGCAGAGCATGTTAATAATAAATAATTCTTGAATTTATGTGTAATCGATTGTCTTATAGGCAGCGTGACTAATAAATAAATCAATATTTGTTCTCATTTGAGTGTTTTAATGGCACCAAAGACATCTTATGAACCTTCCTCAGGGATTTAGCTTTTGGATCCATTTGAAAAATATGGATCTTTTGCTTAATGTGCCCATTCAGTGTAATCTTCAGATATAAAGTCTGATGTGTTTCATCGATTTAAAAGTGGGGTTTCACAATTTCACAAAAGGGGTTTTAAGTCCCTGTATTATTCTGAGTAAATGAGTCATTGCAGCAGTTATATCTCAGCACTGTTCATGGCAGCACGCCTCGGGATCAGGAGAGTATGAAGACGAATGCTGTGCCGAAACAGCGCAAGGCAGGGGAGTAGCTCTGCAGAAATAAATGAGTTGCATCAAGCCATATGTCTGCTGGAAAACATGACTCCAAGCCCTCCGTTTAATGACTTGTAACAGCACTGTGTTTGTTTCTCGTTTTCCAGAGGCTTTTCCAAGACACTTTCTATGCACAAGGGGTGGTTTTGATCATGGTGTGATGTGAAATGCTAAAATTAAGCATAGAACAAACAACCTGTGTATATTCCTTAAGGTTCTAACTGTGCCGGGGCTCCGTCATGAATGAAAATGAAACATCAAACGCAGCCGCCCAGCAGAGAACGCTTGTCTGAAGTGAGCATGTACTTCCCTGCAGCTCACCAGAGACTCTGGACTGCAGCTCCTCCCAGTCTTCCCCCTCTTCCTCTTCCTCCCCTCTGCTCTCCTGCAGCCCCCAGGCTTCCTGCTCCACCACCTTGTCTGCTTTATTCGCACAGGCCCGAGGGGAAGTCTGGGTTTCTACGAAGTCCATCTCTCGTTCCACCCGGTCTACTCGGGCTCCAGCTCCTGTCAGATCCTCCAAAATGGTGCCGTGATCGTTCCTCAGCCCATCCATGGCTTCAGCGGTTAGCTTTTTAAAATCCAGCAGCTCTGTGTGGTAACGGCGGGATTGGTCATGCCATAACTGCATATGATCCTATTCAGACATAGGCAGAAGAAACAAGCGTTAGAATAAATGTAGGTTTTTATTTGGTTCTTTTTATAACCCAACAAAACAAAAAGCTTACGGGATGCTAACGGCCCGTCCACACAGCGGCCTGCGTTGAAAGCTTCACCATTCACTTTGAATGGGGTGACGTCACTTTTCGCCGAACTGCATTGTGGGAAGCGACGCGGAGCTTTGCTGGCGTGGCTCGCTGCAAAAGTTGAGCAATGTTCAACTTTTGACGCCTCGGCAGAAGCGTCAGCCAATCGAATCATATGCCAGTACAAGCTCCAGCCAATCAAACCGCTGCTTGTGTGTCAGGGGCGGGAGATTCATGTGATTGGTTGTTGGTCGAGTTTCAGACAAACTAACAGCCCGTCTACACTACAGGCATCAAAAAATCTTGAAGCTGGGCGTGTCTGAAGCTTGGCGATTTCTCGCGCCCAAGGCGACCAACAACCAATCAGGAATCTCCCGCCCGCCCCCGGCATACAAAGCAATAGCAATGTTAAAACGAAGTAAACTGGATATAAAATCCCCAAACAGGCGAAAACCTACCAGTTTCACCCACTGTCTCTGCCACCTCCCTCCATGCCTCGCTCTTCCGGTTTGTATCCCGGTAGATGAACAGAGACTGATCATACAGCACCGGGTGATTCACTACCGCTATAATGAATTTTCCCTCCATTTTTTTTAATATCAGGAAATGACCTGCGTAGTCTCTCCCAGCATACACGCGGTTTGATTGGTACCGTCAGATTTGCATACGTGGGATTTGATTGGCTGATGCCAAGCATCGAGCCTCAAAAGTTGAACATTGTTCAACTTTTGATGCCGATAGATGCTCGTGATGCTTGCAAAGCCATGCCATGCTCCCCACAATGCAGTTCGGCTAAGTTTAAAAAATGTCTACGTCACCCCATTCAAATGAATGGGCGAAGCGTTGAAAGCATTTTTCGATGCCTGTAGTGTGGACGGGCCGTAACTGTGAGGTTGTTCAGTAGTGCTTTGATCTCAATGCTAATGTCAGCATGCTAACATAGTCACAATAACAATGCTAACATGGTGAGGTTAAACAGGTTTTGGTACCATGTTCACTATCTTCGATTAGCGTGCTAGCATGCTAACATTTGCAATTTAACGCTTAACACAAAGTACAGCTGAAGTTGGTGAAAGGTTTTGCAAGTATTTGGTTATTATTCAAAGGATGAAACAAAATAGGGCGAACAATTTAAACATCATAATGTAAACATCAATATGTAAAGTCCGGGAAACATTTAAGTTATTTCAAGTCCTCATGAGTCCATTCTTAAGTGTGAGTACATTTCGTTAAGTCTTTATCGAGATAATTCAGTAAACATCATGGTGGTGCTACAGGAAAAGTTAGAGGAACATGTAGTTTAGCTAAGGCAGCCCATGTACCAAAGCTAGTGGATATATCCCTTAAAGGTCCTTATTATACTGTTTTTCATCAATATATTACAGGTCTCAGATATATACAGAACATGTCTCTGAAGTGTTTGGCTCCAAACACCAAACAGATTATTGCAGCATTACCCATAATCCCCTCTGTTTCAGCCCTGTTTCCATAGTGCTGATTCTCCGTCTGTTACTTTAGATGAAAATAAGGAGCCCCTCCCCACGCCCCTCTGAGAGAGATTTGGTTACAACGAACTCAATGGTGCTCTAGGAGGAGATTCAGGTGATAAGGGGGGGGGGTTACCTTGGTTGGTGATTGGCTAATGGTTACTCAAGCCAAAACATCGTTATGACATCATAAAGTGGCCAAAATCTGATCAGCTCATTTTCAGACAGGTTTTTATAGAAATGGATCAAGACAAAAAGAGAGAATCTTTGTTCCTGAAACTTTCAGAGTCTCTTTCCACAGAGGGGACACATGTTGATGTAGAAGAGACATGAAGAAGAGGGGACACATGTTGATGTAGAAGAGACATGAAGAAGAGGGGACACATGTTGATGTAGAAGAGACATGAAGAAGAGGGGACACATGTTGATGTAGAAGAGACATGAAGAAGAGGGGACACATGTTGATGTAGAAGAGACATGAAGAAGAGGGGACACATGTTGATGTAGAAGAGACATGAAGAAGAGGGGACACATGTTGATGTAGAAGAGACATGAAGAAGAGGGGACACGTGTTGATGTAGAAGAGACATGAAGAACAGGGAACACATGTTGATGTAGAAGAGACATGAAGAAGAGGGGACACGTGTTGATGTAGAAGAGACATGAAGAAGAGGGGACACATGTTGATGTAGAAGAGACATGAAGAAGAGGGGACACGTGTTGATGTAGAAGAGACATGAAGAAGAGGGGACACATGTTGATATAGAAGAGACATGAAGAAGAGGGGACACATGTTGATGCAGAAGAGACATGAAGAAGAGGGGACACATGTTGATGTAGAAGAGACATGAAGAAGAGGGGACACATGTTGATGTCGAAGAGACATGAAGAAGAGGGGACACATGTTGATGTAGAAGAGACATAAAAATGTGTATTTTGCATAATAGGTGACCTTTAAGAGTTGGGGGGGACCAAATTAAAGCTAAAAGTGGACACCAGGTGGACAATAAAAGCACTACATTAGCATTTAGCTCATAGCTAAGCCTAAAAGAGCTGCTAGTGTGAATACAGACCCGCATTTCAAAATACTAATTTAAAATGCTTTTAAAAACGTTTTATACTGCACCTGCATTTACAAGGTTAATAATGTTGTTCATAATTCAAAATGTGACTAGATGCAGGAGGACATTCTAATATGTGTTACACTCTGTATTCCTCATACTATGTGTTGGGATATACTACTTATTTTTCTACAGTAACATACTTAACACTATAGTAAGGGTATTGGAACACACAGTCTTTCTGCACACCAGAACGTATCTTGGGAATTACAATGTTCCCATTTCAATCAAAGCAATCTTACATCACCAACACGAATACAGTTTCTCGGTGCAGTGATTGACACGGTCAGAGTGACAGGCGTATCATTCAGAGCGAGATACAATAACTGACGGCTTCTCCACCGCCACAGTTTCATGTTCTGCCTTGCTTACTGTGAGCCTGAGGTCAAATGGAAATGGGAACTCAATAAAAAATAGCTTGATGAATTGCTGTGTTCATATCCATGCAGAAGTTGAAGCAGCATATTGGAATTGAGACTGGAGGAAAGCCACAGGAGGGCGAAGACAGCAGTAGTTAGCTGTAAATACACTTCATTTCACGCAGATTACAGATTCAACTTTGTCATTTTCTTTGGAGCCACACAGAGGATGAAAATAAGACTCAGACTCTAAAAATATACTCAGAGAGAATACATTAAAACAATTATTTAAATGAGAAATAAACTCAAGTTACTCACAGAGGAAAGCACAAATGTAATACTCTTGCATTTTATTTCACAAGCCAACAACAATCTTCCCTTTGCAAACATTGCAGTCTCACAACCTGCCTTTGAAACACAATTCTAGTCATTTGATTCCTTCCCAGCGGCACTTCCTTCGACCTCTGCAGAACACTTCCTTTCTATTAGGATAGTGGGATGTTGCCCAGCATGGCAGCAAAACCTGAGTGTGTACTCATTACTGATGTGTCATTGTGTTAAGATGCTGAAGAAATTGTAACGTTGTTGGACAGAAACTGCATGTTGCATCCACCGATACTGCTTCAGCGGCCCCTGCAGAGTCAATGAACTGTGCAGGGATTGCATTAATTGGGTTTCAAGACATTCAATTTACATAAAAGTGAGAAAGCAAAACGATCCACTTGTATTTCTATTTGATACCTATGGCATTGCATCGGCCTTTCAATAATGTTTTATTGTTAGAGTTTATAGATTTTTTTATCTTCACGTTCAACTTGTATATTTTCAATTTTTCAATGTTGTTTTATTCTATTTTGAGATGTTTACAGTCAACATTATGTCACTTGTTAGACGGTTTTATCCAAACATACTCAATACTGTGGACAATCCCCACAGGAGCAATTAGGGGTGAACGACATGCTGACTGCAGTGGGGTTTGAACCTGAGACTCCCTGATCCCAAGACACTAGTCCACTGCGCCTCACTAGTTAAGAATTGTTTATTTGTACTCTTTTAATTTATTCTTTTGTACAATGGCAACGCAAACATTTCCTAATTTGGGATCAATAAAGTACATCGCATCTTAACACTATTTAACATCTCTGCACATAGCTCATATTTTCATACTTAATATCTCTGACTCCCATAGTCAATATTTTGTTGAATATTCTCATTTTTAAAACACATATACTTGTTTTTGATTGTTTTAATTAGGTTTTTTCAATTTTATTTTGTGCATTTAGCATTTCCCTCATCTTCTTTCTGACAATGTGGAATACCAAGGGGGAAATCTATGTGTGTGAAAACCTACTTGGCAGTCAAGACGATTCGGTCAACTGATGGAAAACAACAGAACATTGATCAATTATCATTTCAATCGGAATTGCTTCTTACCTCAATAGCCAACAACCTGTTATCCAGGTAATCCATCAGGCCCTGGTAGTAATACTGAGCTCCGGTTAAAGTCCAGAAAGTGGAAACAAGGAGGAGAAACACCGGCTTCATTGTGAACCGATCAATGGGGACGGATTACTTTCTTTGTCCTTCAAGATTTGAGATGCTTCTTCAAGTTTTCCTCCTCCCAGATTCAGAGATGTACACAACCTACAACCTCTTTGTACACAGAGCAACTACTGTACATGTGCAAAGAGGTGAGGAGGATACAGAGAAAGTGAGAGGCCGCTCTGAGACTTTCCAATTCTTTGACCGCTCTCACTTTGCTGGAATGTTTTCACTAACTCTCAGGGAGGAGCCTTGTGCCTCTAACCACTCTGTCCAGGGAAAGTGAATGTGCTGCACACAACTCAGTGTTTGTTGCACATGTTGTACACACTGTCTCAGACATGTGAGACGGGATTAAAGTGCAGACAGAAGACAATTAGAAATCTCTGTTGAGTTTATATTGCATTTAGTTAATAACGGCAGTCAACTGGGAAATGGGTAGAACGGAGCAACAGAGCAGATACTGTAAGGAAATTAATCCGCCGCCTGTTTTATAAACTGTATTAAAGACACAATGATGTCACCCATTGGTTTGTGGGGTAACGCTTTGAAGCCTGTACTTTGGCATTTCAGCCAACGCCATCTTCGTTCTTTGGAACCAGAAGGCACATGAAAGGATTACACCAAATGATTAACAAAAAATCTTTAGGAGACCAACTTATCACTACTTTCATGAGCTGAAAACACTTTGTAAATAGTTTTAAATATGAAAAATAAGGAAAGCATCCACACAGAACAATACGTCGAGAAACTCACAAAGCCACTCACTGTTGTTTATCGTCTATTTGTACTCGATGATTTTCAAAGTGAACATCAAGCTGTGTTGAAAAAGACTTGAAACTAAGGATTAACACCACAAACTCATCACGGGAATGTTTTCTGAGGGAATGACTTAAGTTGGAAAATGTATAATGTTCTCATAGTCTTCAACACAATCAGAGTTATCAGTGCAACCAGTGTCACCACCTGCTGGCCATTTGAAAGAATGCCAGTTTAAGCCACTTCCCCAATGGCGTAAAGGTCACCTATTATGCAAAATCCACTTCTTCATGTCTCTTCTTCATCAACATGTGTCCTCTCTGTGGAAAGAGATTCTGAAAGTTTCAGAAACAAAGATTCTCACTTTTTGTCCTGATCCATTTCTATAAAAACCTGTCTGAAAATGAGCTGATCAGCTTTTGGCCACTTTATGATGTCATAACGGTGTTTTGGCTTGAGTAACCATTAGCCAATCACCAACCAAGGTAACCCCCCCACCTTATCACCTGAATCTCCTCCTAGAGCACCATTGTGTTCTTTTTAACCAAATCTCTCTCAGAGGGGCGTGGGGAGGGGCTCCTTATTTTCATCTAAAGTAACAGACAGAGAATCAGCACTTTGGAAACAGGGCTGAAACAGAGGGGATTATGGGTAATGCTGCAATGATCTGTTTGGTGTTTGGAGCCAAACACTTCAGAGACATGTTCTGTATATATCTGAGACCTATAATATATTGATGAAAAACAGTATAATAGGGGACCTTTAAATGTTCAGACTTGGAGGGAAAAAGATATTTAACGCAGACAATCGAGCAGGCAGGAACAGATCAAGGTTTTACCGACGGTTTGACTTATTTGTAATAAGTAGTAATGAGTCCATCGCACATATGGGGAGTCGTGAAGTTATGACACGCAAGTCCAACTCCAGGGAACAGTTTGCAGATATTGTAGCAACATTTAAACTTTGACGATCTGGCTGTGAATGGACAAAAATAGGGCATGTGTGTTTGTATACAGTAGTTGTGTATAATGTGCTTTCACCCCATCTCCCTCTCTCTGGTGAGCCTTTTCCGGTGGCTCTGTGTAATTGGCTGCAGGGATCCTCACTAATCGAAAGTCTCTCATTTTCTTCCAGAGCTGCCTGCCCTTTGTTTGGAAGTAAAAAGTCAACAGTCAGAGTTCTTTGTCACTAAAAAGGTCAATACAACACACACACAAAACAAAGATCATCATGATGATAACAGAACAAAACCACAGGGAGTAATAAAAGGCGAAATAAGTCCAGAAGTCTTTCAACAAAAGTCGTTTTGCAGGTGATAACATCAAGATATGAAATACAACTTTACCAAACTGCAGGTAAAACATTTGCAGGCTTCACTCTCGGTTGATCTGCTTTACTGGTTTCCAACATACAGCCCCTCTCTCACAGTGACAGCTAGAATTAGTCAATAACGCTTTGTTACAGCCTGGAAGGAGATTGGTTTCTGCGATGTGAGCAAACAGGGTGTACTGTAGATTATCCTCGCTGCGAGAGCGTTTGATTACACAGGCATCATCACACTGACTGACAATGCCTGACCTCTCACACCGGGGCGGTTTAGAGACATCTGAGTAACTCCATTCATTTATCCTAGTTAGTCTACTCATCTCTCCTAGTCAGTCTACTCATTTCTGTTACGATTGGGTGAAGCAGGTAGGACTCAAATCCAGAATTTAACGAAAAGCAAGCTTTATTAAATAATAAAAGCTGTGGCAAAAAAAGGCAGTATCCAAAATATCCAAAAACGAGCAGCACAAGGAACACAGACCGTGGAATAACACATAACTAGGGCCAAGAAAGGGTTGGTGGAGGGGGTCTCGGCGGACGGCCCGGGGGCAAGGCAGAGACCAAGGAGGGGGTCTCGGCGGACGGCCCGGGGGCAAGGCAGAGACCAAGGAGGGGATCTCGGGCGGACGGCCCGGGGGCAAGGCACAGACCAACGAGGGTGTCTCTGCCCGCTGTGGCGAAGGTTGGCAGGACCCCCGGCAGAAGAGTAGTCTGCGGGACCTCCAACGGCACAGGACACAGGGTTAGCAGGATCCCCAGCCGAAGAGTAGTCGGCGGGGCCTCCAACGGCACAGGACACAGGGTTGGCAGGACCCCAGGCAGAAGAGTAGTCGGCGGGACCCCCAACGGGACAGGACATGGAGTTGGCAGAACCCCCGGCAGGAGAGCAGTCGGCGGGACCCCCAACGGGACAGGACATGGAGTTGGCAGGACCCCCGGCAGGAGAGCAGTCGGCGGGATCCCCAACGGGACAGGACACGGAGTTGGCAGGACCCCCGGCAGAAGAGTAGTCTGCGGGACCTCCAACGGCACAGGACACAGCGTTGGCAGGACCCCCGGCAGAAGAGTAGTCGGCGGGGCCTCCAACGGCACAGGACACAGGGTTGGCAGGACCCCCGGCAGAAGAGTAGTCGGCGGGACCCCCAACGGGACAGGACATGGAGTTGGCAGACCTCCCGGCAGGAGAGCAGTCGGCGGGACCCCCAACGGGGACAGGACATGGAGTTGGCAGAACCCCCCGAGCCGAAACTGGAGTCGGGACCATGGCTACTGGGGCCGGTACTGAAGCCGGAACCATGGCTACTGGGGCCGGAACCATGGCTACTGGGGCCAGGACAGGGGCTGGAACCATGGCTGTGTGGGCCGGTTCTGTAGCCGGAACCATGGCTGCTGGGCACGGAACCGGAACACGGAACCATGGCTGTGTGGGATGGCACTGGAGCATGGAACCATGGCTGCTGGGGCCGGAACCATGGCTGCTGGGGCCGGAACCATGGCTGCTGGGGCCGGAACCATGGCCGCTGGGACCGGCACTGGAGCCGGAGCCGCTGGAGTACGGGCTGGAATCCTGGCCTTGCATCTTCCAGAGACCTTTTGGAGGCTCCGTGGACCTCCAAACGCCAGACGGGTTCCTGAGAAAAGGTCTGAGGCTGGAACTGGAGCCGCTGGAACCGGAACAGAGGCCTGGACCATGGCTGTGTGAGCCAGGTAATCGAGCAAGGAAACATAGCTCTGCGGGCCGGTACTGGTGCATGGATCCATGGCTGTGGAAACCGGAACTGAAGCCGGGATCATGGCTGTTGGAAAACGGGCTGGAATCCTGGCCCTGCGTCTCCTAGAGGCTTTTTGGAGACTCCGTGGACCTCCAACAGGACAGTAGTCAGATCCCAGGAAAGGGTTAGAAGCTTGTGACAAGTCTTCAGGGCTACTTGTAAACGTTTGTAGCCACTCAGGCAACAAGCTCCTGAGCCAGGGCTTGCGAGCAACCTCCCGGCGTGCCTCCTTCAAAGCAGCCTCTTTACCCCGTCTAGATGAGGCGTTCTTCCAGGTGTAAAAAATGTACTCCAGAGAGTACCCAAGACATTCCGCCTGTGGGGCCAAAACATTCAAATCTGCTGAGTCCAAATTTGGTCGGTTCATTCTGTTACGATTGGGTGAAGCAGGTAGGACTCAAATGCAGAATTTAACGAAAAGCGAGCTTTATTAAATAATAAAAGCTGTGGCAAAAAAAGGCAGTATCCAAAATATCCAAAAACGAGCAGCACAAGGAACACAGACCGTGGAATAACATGGAGGGGAAACAATTAACCGACATGGAACACAGGGGAAGACTAGACTAAATACACAGAAGGGTAATCACAGGACAAGACACAGCTGGGCAGGGGAGGGAGAAACACAAGGGCAACAGGTGAACACAATGAGACAATCAGACACACCAGGGAAACTAACGACAGGGAGGAGGACCAGACAAAACACAAGGAGGAAGACAAAACACCGAATGAACAGACTTACAATACCCATAACCAGACAGACAACACTAAAACCGTGACATAAACTTGGGAGTGTGACAATTTCTCCTAGTAAGTCTACTCATTTCTCCTAGCTAGTCTACTTTCTAGCAACAAGGTACTAGCATTTAACACGTACAATCAAGCAGTTATTTCATTTTATCTTGTTGCACTGTCATCGCTACTACTTCTGCTTTTACCACTCTTATTTATTTATTTATTTACTTGTGTCTATTTTTTACAGCAGTGAGAGTTGCCAAATAAATGTCATTGTACTTTGTATGTTAACAATAAAGATATATTCTATTATATTCTACAGCACACAGTAACATTTTGAGAGACGGGCCCTTGGACACACACAAGTAAAAAACCTTCCTAAATGTCCTGAGCAATAAACCTACTCTGAAAATACTTTTTAACGTTTCTATTTAGTCATTTTGTATCTTGGTGGTTATTTGTATACGTGTTTTGTGTCTCTTTTAGATCTTTTATGGTTGCTGGCAGTAATGTTTCTTTATGTTCATTTTACATCTCTATGAGGGAACTGTGCTAAACAAATTTAAAGAGACAAAATGAACACAAATGGTGACGCTTTTGGTTATCTCCCTGTGTCTTTTGGGGAAATGTAGCATCTCCTTTGTCGTGTGGCCTGTCTTTGGGCCCCTTTTTACGGTTGTCTTTTATATTAGGTGTCACTTGTTAGACGCTTTATCCAAAGCGACTTATATACTCCGTAAGGCAAGGCAAGGCAAGTTTATTTATATAGCACTTTTCAACACAAGGCAATTCAAAGTGCTTTACAAAAAATGAAAGAGATTAAGAAAATAGCATTTAAAATCAGTCATTAAAAAGAAAAGATAATAAAATAAACATTAAAAGAAAAAATACATGGATAAAAGTTACAGTACTGTCAATTAAACATTAAAAGAAAAAAGTACATGGATAAAAGTTACAGTGCAGTCTAAGATATGAATAGTTCAATTAGAAAAAAGCAGCGACAAAAAGAAAAGTCTTCAGCCTGGATTTAAAAGTAGTCAGAGTTGCAGCGGACCTGCAGGTTTCTGGGAGTTTGTTCCAGATATTTGGAGCATAATAACTGAACGCTGCTTCTCCATGTTTAGTTCTGACTCTGGGGACAGAAAGCTGACCAGTCCCTGAAGACCTGAGAGATCTGGATGGTTCATAATTTAGCAGGAGGTCAAAAATGTATTTTGGGCCTAAACCATTCAGTGCTTTATAAACCAGCAGCAGTATTTTGAAATCTATTCTTTGACACACAGGAAGCCAGTGTAAAGACTTCAGAACTGGAGTGATGTGATCCACTTTCTTAGTGTTAGTGAGGACTCGAGCAGCAGCGTTCTGAATTAGCTGCAGCTTCCTAATAGATTTTTTAGTGAGACCTGTGAAGACACCATTACAGTAGTCCAGTCGACTGAAGATAAAAGCATGGACAAGTTTTTCCAAATCCTGCTGTGACATTAGTCTTTTAATCCTAGATATGTTCTTTAGGTGATAGTAGGCTGATTTAGTAACTGTTTCAATGTGACTGTTGAAACTCAGGTCAGAGTCCATGACTACACCTAGATTTCTGGCTTTATCTGTTGTTTTGAACATTGCACACTGAAGCTCAGCGCTAACTTTTATACGTTCTGCCTTGGCTCCAAAAACCATTACCTCAGTTTTATCTTTGTTTAATTGGAGAAAGTTCTGACACATCCAGTCATTGATTTGTTCAATGCACTTACTCAGTGTTTGAATTGGAGCATAGTCTCCTGGTGAAATTGTTACGTAAATTTGTGTGTCATCTGCATAGCTATGGTAACTTATTTTGTTGTTCTTCATTATCTGAGCCAGTGGTAGCATGTAGATGTTAAAGAGAAGAGGCCCCAAGATGGAGCCTTGAGGAACCCCACATGTCATATTTGTCAACTCAGATGTGTATTTACCTATAGAAACAAAGTTGTTTCTGTCCTTTAAGTAGGATTCAAACCAATTCAGAACTGTTTCCGAAAGTCCCACCCAGTTCTCCAGTCGGTCTAGTAATATGCTGTGGTCAACAGTGTCAAACGCAGCACTGAGATCTAATAATACTAACACTGAAGTTCTGCCACTGTCTGTGTTTAAGTGGATGTCATTAAAGACCTCTACAAGAGCAGTCTCAGTGCTGTGGTTTGGACGAAAGCCTGACTGGAACACATCAAAACAGTTATTTAAATGCAAGAAATTACTCAACTGTTGAAAAACAACTTTTTCAATGATTTTACCTAGAAATGGGAGGTTTGATATGGGCCTGTAATTGTTCATTACTGAAGCATCTAGATTATTCTTTTTTAAGAGCGGTTTAATGACTGCAGTTTTCAGGGCCTGTGGAAAAATACCTGAGTGAAGAGATTTGTTTACTATATGAAGTAGATCTGAGGCCATGCAAGGCAAAACATCTTTGAAACATCCTGTTGGAATAATATCAAGGCAGCAAGAGGAGGATTTCAGAAGTTGAATAATGTCCTCTAGGTTTTTATCATTAATCTGATGGAATTGTGTCATGATGTCTGAATTGATGTTAAGTGGAGATAGGGACAACACATTTGCTGTTCCTGATGCAGAGGCACTGACTGCTTGTCTGATTTTCTGAAGTACTGTGGACAACCCCCACAGGAGCAATTTGGGGTGAAGTGTCTTGCCCAGGGACACAACGACATGCTGCCTGCAGTGGGGTTTGAACCTGTGCTCCCCTGATCCAACCACCAACACACTATTCCACTGCGCCACACGTCTTGCATATTTTCTATTTGTTTTGTTTATTTTTGGGACTTTTTTTAGTCTTTCTTCCAGCTTTGTACCTCTTCATGGTTGTTTTGTCTTGGTTGTTCTTGTTTTGTGTCTTTTGTGGTCACTAGCAGTAATGTTTCTTTTAGTTAAAGGGGACCTATCATGCAAAATGCACTTTGTGATGTCTTTTATACATAAATATGTGTCCCCGGTGCGTCGGGGAACTCACGCAGCGTCAGAAAATAAAACCCTCTCTCTTTTCCTCCGTACCCAAATCTTTTAAAAACAGGGGAACAACGAGCGGATACAGATTGGCTGCCGATATGACATCAAATCTGCGGCGGACCCACAGAAAGTTGCTATCGGAAACAATGCCTGATGTGTTGTGGACGTAATCTCGTCTTTGTTTACATTAGCAAGCCTCGCTAACACTCAGAGCTAACCTGTACTGGAGAGCACATGTGTTCAAAAAGCAGGAAATAAAAAAAGGAACTCACCTTGTGATAAACCCGCAAGAGAAAAAGCATTTGAGCGCCATACTGTTTCAGAAATAATCCTTGATGTGGTTTAGAACAGAATGGCGTTTTATCACAGCAGAATTTAACTTTATCTCCGGTAGAATTCTGATCAGGCATTAGCTCCGCCTCCTCTTTTTTATGTTTTCAAGCTAAGGACCCAAGATCCGTGTTTCTCTAACAGGGCTGCAAAAGAGGGGTATGAGCAGTATGAGGGATGGCTACAATGGGTGAACTGTTTGGTATTTAGAGCAAAAAACTTCACAGACATGTTTTGTATAGGTTTGTTTGGTTGTTTTGTATCTCCCTGTGTCTTTTTAATTGGTTTAGCATCTCTTTTTAGTTGTTATGCTGTGTTTTAATGGGTTTGTATTAATGTGCTTTTAATTGTCCATATGTGCTTTAATATGTGCTGTAATTGTGCTTTAATTGTGCATATGTGTTTTTCTGTGCTTGTGTGCTCTTCTATATTTTTCTTTTAATGCACTCAACCTGCCAGGGACTGCATTATGTAAATCAGCCTTTTGGGCAAAATCTGTTTCCCATTAATTGTTGGGTTTCTTGGGAGTTATTCCTTGCGCACCTTAAGGCAGGGGTTCCCAACCTTTATTCTGCCAAGGACCGGCAGATACATTAAAAAACAATCGCGGACCGGTTGTCAATTTTAACTGATTTTAATATTTACTCACCACCAGCAGGTAGCAACAGAGGCTAATTGTATGTAACAGCCTGAACAAATACTAGAACAATATATATCCAAAACATATTAACAACGTATAAAAAAAGAACCGGTGTCGTTTTTTGGTTTTTCGGAAAACCAAAAAACCGACGTTATTCAGTTTTTAAACCAAAACGGGAAAACGTTCTCGTGCGCACAAGAGGCTGAGACCTTAGGCTGGGTCGCCGAATCCCTCGGAACATCATAAAAGCCATTTTCAACGGTTTTCTGGTGAAAGATTAATAGGCTACTGGATGAAATAATATGACTGGTATAGGTGCGGAAATTAAACACTTTTTGAAAAATATTATGATAAAATATTTTTATATATTTATAATTCTGCAAATATTACGATAAACTCACAGCTATTTCGCGGCCCGGCAGTAACACCTCCGCGGCCCGGTACCGGTCCGCGGACCGGGGGTTGGGAACCCCTGCGTTAAGGGGTTTAAAGACGGATATTGTGTATCCTGTACACACTGTAAAGCACCCTGAGACTAATGTGTCATTTGCAGGGTACAAGGGAGTATTCAGACCCCTCACTTGAGTAAAAGTACAAATACCATGCTCTTTAAATACTGTATGTAACTTAAGTAAAAGTACAAAAGTATAAGAATGGAAATATAGAAAAAGTACAAGAATTTAAATTACTCGTTCTGCACAATGGTACATTTCAGAACAATATAAAGTAAATATAGTGAAAAAAAGTACCATGTTTGCCTCTGAAATGTAGCAGAGTAGAAGTATAAAGTAGTTTTTAAATGAAAATACTCAAGTAAAGCACAAATATGTCAAAAAAAGTACTTAAGTACAATACTTGAGTAGATGTTTCCATCATTGGTAATTAGTGATATTGGGCTATATAAATACATTTGGATTGACTAATTGGATTGAATTTGCCTGACAGACAGATCAAAGATAAAGTTATAGCTATGAAACATGAAGACATTTTACAATTCAGTACACAAACCACAAAGTAGTTCATGTCCTCGTGTGTTTCTGTTTCATCATAGTTTGATTACGAGCCTCTGCAGCCGCCTAATGGCCGACGTCTCTAACGGCGCTCTTCTTCTCTGATTGTCCGCTGCCCACCATCCTCTACTGAGACCTGAACTGAACCCCGACCCAACCCACCCTGAGTCTATTTATACGGCCACAGACGGCAGGCCAGATGGTGAGTGTCGTCATGGTAACAAAGTGCCACACAGCTGCTTTTAGAAATCGAAATGGTGCGACGTGGAGATTGATCTAATCTGGAACACATTGCCTGTCTGGAGCATTGACAGGCCTACAGCTGTAGAAGTGTGTGTGTGTGTGTGTGTGTGTGTGTGTGTGTGTGTGTGTGTGTGTGTGTGTGTGTGTGTGTGTGTGTGTGTGTGTGTGTGTGTGTGTGTGTGTGTGTGTGTGTGTGTGTGTGTGTGTGTGTGTGTGTGTGTGTGTGTGTTTGATGCCCTAGAGGCTTTTTTTTTTCAATCGTCTCAGATTGATGTGAGTAATTACAGTTTTATTTCTTTTTACTGCTCAATTTTTTTTGCTGAATTGATTTCAAGCATGCGTCTCAAACTGCCTGCCAGTCAGTGCAGATGTTTTAATCTATTGTTAATTATGGGTTTAATTGTCCAATTGAGTAGTGTGATGTGATCAAAGGGCAACGCATCACTCAGGATCCATGATGCTCTTCTAAACATCGGCATATTGCAGTCTCATAACCTTTGAGCTTGAGGCAATGAAAGGTGTAACTGTAGCTCTGACATTTGTTTAAGGGTGGGACGCATTGATTGGATTTAATCAGGTGAGAGAAGACAGAAATGTCAGGTGGCAAGATCAGAAAACACACGATTGTTCATCAAGTGTCTGCAAAGTTATCCACAAGATGGCAGCATCTCTCTTTTTGTGAAATAGTCAGTATTGAGTTGTGTTGCTCATGTGCTCCATAAAGTAAACAATACTGTATAGCACGTTTTGTATTTAGAGTCCTATTTTAATAAATAGTTTTTTCACATGTGAAAATACTGGTTTCATGAAAAAATGTCACTTAATACTTGTTTAATCAACTATTCTTGATATACTTATTCATGTGTATCTACTGTAGATGTGTAGCTGGTGAGGTTGAGCTTTGAATATGAGATGGTTCCCAACGGGGTCACAAAATACATCTGATGGCGGTGATGTGATTAATGGGAGAGGAAAGAAGAAAGTTAAACAGTTCTGCTACAAAACTCACCAAATAATAGGATTTGTATTTCTTACCTTTGCTGTTTTTTTGAAATATTGACTACTTTAACCTCTTTAACAGTTATTTACAATTAAATTAAATAACTGTTTAAATGTTGCGACCTACTAAAAACGTGTATACTTAAACATGAGAAGGGACGCCAACCATGTGGTAACAATCCAAGAATATTGGGAACTATTCGTTACATTTTAAACATTGTTTTCAATTGTCTTAACTTATCATATGCAATAGTGATTTAAAAAGTAGCCACAGTCAATAAAGCTGTAAAATAAAAGTGTTTTTATGAGGTAAAAAGTACAATATGTCCCTTTTAAATTGTAATGGAGTCAAGTATGCATTACGATGAAATGGAAATAGTCAAGTATTACCTATAGCACATGTGTCAAACTCAAGGCCCGGGGTAAAATCAGGCCCTTGGTGGATTTAATTTCGGCCCATAGGATCATTTCTAATTACTATTAGATCTGGCCCGCCGGTATATTGCACGCACACCTTCACTCCATCCTGAGGGTCTCCTCAGCTCAAGAGTCTGACCCCAAACATCGATGACCTTGCACCCAAGATGAGATGCCAAGTATCTGAACTAGCATCACAGAGCAGCAAGCTGAGTTTACATGGATGTTTCCTTCTGCACTTTTTCTCTTGAGACAACAGGGCATGTTTGGTTTCTCTTTTGAGGGACATTTTTTTTTTTAAGCTGTTGTTGGCCTGTGGGAAAATGTAATGATGAGAAATGAAGCTGCAGATAGAGCCATAAGAAATGAATGCAACTGATTATGTAATGTTTAAAACAATTTAAGCTTTGTTAGTTCCATGTGCAATAAGTTCATTTCAATAAGTTTTGCAATAAACATTGAACCAGTCCGGCCCTCGAGTAGTACCCATTTTTTTTATTTTGGCCCACTGTGTATCTGAGTTTGACACCCCTGACCTATAGTAACAATTTTACTTAGGACTTAATTGATATGCAAGTATAATTGAAATGGCTCATGCACACATTAAAATCAATAGATTTCGCCGCAAAATGCAAAAATAAACATATACATTATTTAATAAGCTTGTGTGCCACTGGTTGGGGAGACACAAGGGGGCAACAAGAGTCCCTAAAAGACCAAGGTCAAATTCCCACAACTGTCAAATAAAGGTTGTAGGTATAGCCTCAGTGGGATATCGGTGTGTGGCGCAGTGGATTGTGTTCGGATCAGGTTCAAACCCCACTGCAGTCAGCATGTCATTGTGTCCCTGAGACACTTCACCCCAAATTGCTCCTGTGGGGATTGCCCACAGTATTGAGTATGTAAGTCGCTTTGGATAAAAGCGTCTAACAAGTAACATGTAATGTCATGTCATGTAATATCACCAATATATAGAGAGGATGAATTCCTTGGTAGACATCTAATGCTCAAACTCAAATAACACATTTCCAAATAGACGTATTTGCGATTTTTGAGGGGAAAAGTATTAAAAGTGATAAAGTATCAAGCTAATAAAAGAAAGTTAAGTATGTTTTTTGAGTTCTTGAAGAAGGCCAGAGAGCATTAGGAGAAACTACCTCAATAAAAAATGATTGAGTCTCCTTGAAAAAAGAGAGCACTCGTTTAGAGAATCCATTCTCACAAATTGATTATCTTAAGACGTGTGAAAAAACTGAAGTGATTTTAGACTACCACACAATGTTACATAAGGTTGATAAATGGCCTTATTTCTATAGCATTTATTACCACACACTATAATGAAGTTATGCACAGTTTCAAATGGTTATTGACAACAATTATAACTTGTTTGATGAAGAAATACTTTAGGTTGTTACAACTGTTTTCAACTACACTGAACAAAAATATAAACGCAACACTTTTGTTTTTGCTCCCATTTTTCATGAGATGAACTCAAAGATCTAAAACATTTTCTATATACACAAAATAACCATTTCTCTCAAATATTATTCACAAATCTGAAAAAATCTGTGATAGTGAGCACTTCTCCTTTGCAGAGATAATCCATCCCACCTCACAGGTGTGGCATATCAAGATGCTGATTAGACAGCATGATTATTGCACAGGTGTGCCTTAGGCTGGCCACAATAAAAGGCCACTCTGAAACGTGCAGTTTTGCTTTATTGGGGGGGTCTGGGGGGGGTCCGAAAACCAGTCAGTATCTGGTGTGAGGGGTAGGGGTAGGGTTAGGTTTAGGGTTAGGGTTAGGGTAATGTTGTGAATCGAGTGGCCTGTGTTCGTCGTCCATAACATACGCCTGCCCATACCATAACCCCACCACCACCATGGGCCACTCGATGGTGTTGCGTTTATATTTTTGTTCAGTGTAGATTGTTATTCATTACAGCAGCCTTCACCTATGGGTGCTCACAGGAGGTCCTTATACCTGCCTGTAACGATATTCAATTTACTAAATGTGTATATACTGCTTACATTTGAAAATACCACAAATCTCAACTTTGTTTATGAATTTTAATGTGTGTGTGTGTGTGTGTGTGTGTGTGTGTGTGTGTGTGTGTGTGTGTGTGTGTGTGTGTGTGTGTGTGTGTGTGTGTGTGTGTGTGTGTGTGTGTGTGACAGAGTGCAGAGGATCTCTATAATCTCACGCGCTGCCTTCACACCAGGCGTCAGGAGCGGCCCGTAGAAACCTCCTTTCCCCCTGCAAAGTGAACAAAAAGCCAAGCGGGCGTTAAAGGCAACATTCTTTATTACCCTGTTGTATTGATTGAGAGAAAACTTAGCAGCCCGGTGCCAGGTCGTATAAAAGCACAGGCCGAATGGGTGAAGCAACGTAAATCCTTTAGTCCCTTGTAAATAGCTTTAATACACCCGAGGCGCCAAATCACTTGACCTGCGTTAGCCCTGCCGTTTGGGGCTTTCTGGCTGAGTGAGCAGAGTGGAGCCAGCCCTTCTCCTCCCATTCTCTGGCTGTCACTCCAGGTAATAGTCAAGCCCTTATTAGAGACACACTTGCTCTGCCTGGCTTCATTGCATCTCCTGTATTTAATCAGCCTCTTAGAGCCAGGTTTTTCTGCCTCCACAGCTTTGTTAACCTATCAGTGGTGGAAGAAGCACTCCGATTGATTAAAAGGTAGCATTACTACATTGTAAAAAAAAAACAAGTAAAAGTCCTGCTTTCAAACTCCTTCTCAAAGAGGCCGTATTATGCTGAAACGCCTCCATTAGACTCCTTTGTTTACTTCTGTAAAATAGTGACATCACTATGTAACACTTGCACTTCTATTGGCTTGCGCTCTAACACATTGTACCTGATAGGCTAAGGGGCGGGACATCTCTAAGTGGTTGATCAAGCACAACAGAGCTGGCCAGCTAACCAATCAGAGCAGACTGGGCTCTGGTTTCAGACAGAGGGTGAAAGAAATATGTTTTCTTTAAGTAAAAGTACAAAAGAAAATTGAGCTGTTTAATATTGGCTTCCAAAATGAAGAAGTGTAGAAGTATAAAGCAGAATGATATGAAAATACTCAGTTAAAGTACCGCGTAATTGTATATATACAGTTTGATAGTTGAGTAAATATACTTAATTTCATCCCATCACTGTAACCTTTGTAGCCCATTTATTCTCTTTACTGCAATGGTTTTCTGAGATAAATCTTTTTTTTTTCCATGCAAGTTTATTCTACTTGAGCTCTGGATCTCTGTTTGATTGTTGGCCACATCATCTTGGAAAGTTAACAGCTTAGTGTGACTACAAACCACATTTTTGGAACATCTTCGGCGCATCAGAGTGAGTCATGATACTACCAGGAATTGTGAAATGGTTTGAGGTGTGAGGTGTATCCAAGCCAGATCTCAATGAAGTATGTATTATGTACACACATCAAGTATGCACAGTACACAGGTGTGTCCCGTTTCAATTCGTTTCACACAGGGACTTCTTGAGAAAATATTCTTTCCAACATGATCTCTAAAGTTGGCTGTGCGCTGTAATGAAAACTGTCTCTCAGCTTGAATGCTCTTTTTCTCGCTGCCCTGACAGCCGAAACGCACTTGCTCTGGTTTTTTAGCGCAGTCCTGCCTGAGGGGCTGGGGACAGCTGCTCAGAGGGGTAACAACTCTTCACAAAAGCAGCATTTATCCATGGTGGGCGCTGCAATGGGAGCTTGACCACTGGAAATAAAGACACAGTATGTGAGAGAAAATCCAAGGAAATGCCGTCACAGCTATTTGTCGCGGGACAGGAGCACACAGATGTTAGCCACACCGCTCCCCGTCTAGACGCTGCTCTCTGCAGCAAAATGTTGTGTACACATGCTTCTGAGCATCCACAAACACATTTATATCAAGTGGTTTAACAGATAGGTGCACACTTTTTCAAGTCCGTCTTAAACCAGGACTCGCATGCCTATCCAAAGCAGTTCATCAGAAATCTACAGTCGTCGTTATTTGCAATAAAAGTATACCAAAGTTTATCTTAAAGGTCCCATGTCATTTCTACTGATCATAATTCCATTGTTGAGGTCTACTAGAATAGATTTATATTGTGCAATTTTCCAAAATCACATTGGTTTCCAGTCTGCGAGACACAGCAAAACCCAGCCCGAAACCAGCCCGAACACCCACACACACCCGCAGCCTGGCTGGGAGTTTGTGTGTGTGCTCACACACCGACTCACAGCCTCACCGCGTCCCGCCGTCTCAGGGAGGAGAAATCGGCAGAGCTGCAGCTGAGAAAAGATTGAGTGTGTGAGGAAGTGTCCGCGGATTGGTCAATTTGGACCAATGGGTCCATTTGGGTATGGGCACGTCACTGTACCCAGGAAGAAACAATGGAAAAAGAGAAGTCTCCAACGAGGCGTTCTGGGGCAGCATAGACAGGTATTTTCTGTGTTAGAGTTTTACTCGCTACAGGGTGTACTTTGAGGGTTTGTGACTCTGCAGACCGTTTACATGCAGAAAAACCTTCATAACACACAAGGGGACGGTAATAACCGGAAAAGCATGACATGGGAGCTTTAAAGCAGCAATTATCTACATTTCTTTGGGTTAATCGTAACAATGAACATACAGATAGTTATCAACAGAGTATGCACTTCCGTCTCGGCTAACGAAGCTTTATCGTGGGTTTTAGCTCATAGTTTCGCTATCTGACCCTGAACTTCAAGGTTTTGGTACACTCTCACTGAAAAAAACGTTATTGTTGCAAATCATTTGGGTTTTAGATGGCAAATATGAACATGATGAAGGATGCAAAAAGATTGGATCTATCCGTTAACATATATAAGAGACCCAGTGAGATGTCTTGTTTGGATCAGATTTAGAGGAGTACTTAAGTTGTATCTAATGCAACTCAATCACCTGCCATGTGTAAATCAGGTTATATTTCTCAACCCGCTCCACCACCCCCTCCTCGAGCGCCACATGCGTCCCGAGCTCGTCTCCATGACATGTTTCGGCATTGTTCCTCCTGCTGTTACTGCCCGTGGAGCCGTGTGAAGGAACATAGCAGGAGGCGGGCTCGTGCATACCATTATCTCACAAAGCACTCATTACAGGAGTATCTCACATATCCTCTGTACCAGCAGAACATGTCACCTCACGCTCTCCGCCTCATTCTGAACACTCAAACCCAACACCTCCTTGGCACGGGGCTCCACTCCAACCATGACTCACTTGAGTGAAATGCATCAAACACTACAGTTGCCAAATTATGAAGTGCACAGCAATGTATGCAATACGGGCTTGGCCGCTTTTTCCTGTAAGCATAGGGAGGAGGGGACTTTGCAACCCACCTGCAAGCCCCCTTTTCATCAAAACATGTCATATTTCGCCACCATACATCATGAGTACACATATTTGTATTCAACGTCAACACCATAGCAGTAAAGGTGAGGTAACAGTCTGCCGACGGGAACATTAAATGACTGTTATAATTGCTGGAGTTCATTATACAGGCTCTTCACAACATGCTTCAACACTGATTACTGTAGTGCGTAAACACCTGATCCCAGTAGTTATCTTGGTGAAAATCACCACATTATCTGCCCTTACATTTTGTTGAGTGCATGTAAATTGGGCATACTTCTTTTATAAGGTAATTACATGTTTAGCGGCTCCATGTCTGGATTAGTGAAAGTATGAATGCATCCTACCCTGAGATTTATCCATAATTGCTCTGTAATTACCGTTAGAGAAAAGAAAAAAATGTTTTGATACATCAACCCTGACATCCATTGCATCATGTTAAGGTTATAACCTGTGATCACCAGATAAGAGTACAGTGCTGCGAGATGGAAACAATTTAGCAGTGCCTGGATCTTGGAGGAAATTGAATCAAATGTAGGAAAAGCCATTAGGTATTTTGTTTATCGGACTGTCATCTTTAGGTATGTCCTGAGAGTACCTTATCCGAAAACCGGTGTCACAATCAGAGCATGGCAGCAGACCGCAGCGGGCCGGGGGAGATGGGCCTGTCAGCAGCTGTTTCAGTCCGTCGCACGGTGTGGAAAAGCTCTGTCATGGCCCACCTAATGGTGATTGTTTGGGGCGGTGAGAGCCCAGCGTCTTGTCTGCATGCTGGTATCTGAGGGGTGAGTGGAAAGAGGAGAAGAGGGGGGGGGGGGGGGGGGGGGGGGGGGGGTAAGAGGGGAGATATTTCTCTTAGATTTAAAATGTTCCATGATTTCCTCAGTTTATAAAAGCAGGTTTATTCTGTGTCATAAGACAAGGGGATGCACATTTGTATGATCATCATTAAGGGGGAACAGGGGTTATTAGGTGTATGTTAGACAGTGTACAGAATACTGATACAAGTAAATGTATTTTATCATCAAAATAGATAGAGAGGTAGGTAGGTAGGTAGGTAGGTAGGTAGGTAGGTAGGTAGGTAGGTAGGTAGGTAGGTAGGTAGGTAGGTAGGTAGGTAGGTAGGTAGGTAGGTAGGTAGTAGGTAGGTAGGTAGGTAGGTAGGTAGGTAGGTAGGTAGGTAGGTAGGTAGGTAGGTAGGTAGGTAGGTAGGTAGGTAGGTAGGTAGGTAGGTAGGTAGGTAGGTAGGTAGGTAGGTAGGTAGGTAGGTAGGTAGGTAAGGTAGGTAGGTAGGTAGGTACAGTAGGTGCCATGCACAAAAACCTATATGACACACTACAGGAAAGTAGTGTAATAATTTAAGTGGGAGATGGGCAGAAAGGGAAGGGGGAAGAAGTGTCGGTAAGAGAGAGAGGGAGAGAGGGAGAGACAGAGACACAGAGAGAGAGAGACAGAGACACAGAGAGAGAGAGAGACACAGAGAGAGAGAGAGAGAGAGAGAGAGAGAGAGAGAGAGAGAGAGAGAGAGAGAGAGAGAGAGAGAGAGAGAGAGAGAGAGAGAGAGAGAGAGAGAGAGAGAGAGAGAGAGAGAGAGAGAGAGAGAGAGAGAGAGAGAGAGAGAGAGACTCAGACAGACTGTCTGGCTGCAGCAGGATCCCCAGCACTCAGCGTCATATGATTCTGGGGTCAGAGGTTATCCCCACTGATGAATATCGGGCCGAGCCTCGTCTCCCTCACAAAAGAAAGGGAGTTGTTTTCACTCCCTGTGTCTGGAAAGTTTATTTCAGGAATCCATCCTGCCAGCACGAGACTGTAAACCTGTCTCAGGGTAAAAGAGTTACGTCCACAGATATTACTTTCTCACTTTTATTGGCCTGCCAAAACATATCGAGATGCTCTTTCTCATTCAGATGCAGTCGCAGTGGGAGAAAGGAGGAACGCACAGAGACTGCGTATATTTGCTGCCGTATACATCCCTGGGATTTTGACAGGATTTGGAAGATTATAGTGTGCAGTCTGTGAACTGTGTGAAAGTACACTGGTGTTTTGTGTTTAATCCTTTTCATACTGAGCGCCTCATCCCACGAGCCATCTCATTATATCCCTGCGTCTTAAGGAGTAATACACCAGGCAAGCAACAGTCTGAACAACAGTGGGAAAAAAAGGATTCCCTTGTAAGAACTGATAAAAGTTATTTTTGTCCTTACAGTTATTACATTACATTACATGTCACTTGTTAGACGCTTTTATCCAAAGCGACTTACATACTCAATATTGTGGCCAATCCCCACAGGAGCAATTTGGGGTGAAGAGACACAACGACATGCTGACTGCAGAGGGGTTTGAACCTGTGACCCCCTGATCCGAACACCTACGGACAACCCACTACGCCACACACCCCCCTATTAAGCGTTCCTCCATCTTTTCAACAAATGTGTAAACTCTATTATAAATAATCACAGAGAATTTCAAATAACACTGTCAGCGGGATTTCTACTAAAAGCTTCTGGGAGATTATAGCTGCCCCGGGAGTGACAAGTGTGATAAATGAGATCACACATGAACAAATGGATGGACGCCTGGGCATTCACGAGCCTACTGGATCAGCCTCCGCCGGGATATACACAACCGTTTGACTGTCGTGATCTGAGTAATGAAAAAACCACACGGGCTCTCCCTGCAGAGCGAGGACGATCGCTGACAGCGACTGAGGTGTTTCAGAGAGTCGAGCTGAAAAGGGAGGAGGTCTCTTCTCAAGCACGCAAGGACCGAAACACCATCTTTACTAAAGAGTGGGTTCGCTTAAGCTTGAGGAGAATTGATGGCACTGCGGAGGATGGAACATCTCCACAAAATACTGTTTCTTGCTCACATGCTGCTTTCTCATCAATCACAGAAACTAAATCAGAGGCAGCAATGACACATTGTTGCTCCTTGTTTGAGGTATGGTTCCCTCGCTTTAGGAAGTTATTCCTCCCCAAGTTCACATTTAATGACTTAACTTAATAATAACCTAACAAGAATGATTTTCAGACGCGCTCAAGTTCTTTAATAAACCGTGTTGGAGAAGTACATTTACTTCAGTATACTTAAGTACATCAAGTTAAATTCCTCGTATGTGTGAACCTACCTGGCAATAAACCTGTTTCTGATTCTTATACAAGTTCGATGTATTTTTTCTTGTCACATTTTACCTCTACTTGACTCCATTTCAGAGGAAAATATACTACTCTTGTCTAAACTACTATTTTTTTAAACCTTCAGTTACTCCAAAAATATATATTATTGCCTTTAAAAGGTTTTATGGAATATCAATTGTGAAAATAGTGAAAAATAGCGACCAATTCATACTTGGGGGAGGTTACCTAATCGGATTTAATTGGTATTTAAAGGTGGGAGGTAATTCACTTCAGAAGCACTTTTTGTCAGCCTGTCCTCCTACAAAAAACGACCATTTAGGTCGATTGTTCAGCAGCTAAATACGACCCAGAGTCACGTTTTAAAGTGTAGCACCTCTAGTGGTCGTGTAAGAAACAACATGCTCCTGTCGATCGCAAACGCTCCGGAGGGTCGTTTATTCACAAATAACCCTCTCTGGAAAATCCTAAATTGTGGAATAGTTTGGCCATTAAAATGCTTTTTTATTAGATTTCTAGCGAGAAGTGTATATTGTACTTTTATAATCTACATCCAGTGGATGTGTAGGATCTACAGTTTGATAGATATACGAAGATGATTTGAGGTCTCGCCAGGAGAACTTGTACTGTATATGGGGCAGCTTCCATGTAAAGTTAGCGTGGGTGAAAACAGTATTTCCGGTCTCGAAGTTTTCATAATAAAACCGGAAGTATTCCCCACACTGTCAAATGATTACACAGTGATATCTGCATTACTCATCCACTAAAAACCATCAGTTTATCCTAGTTAATTACACAATATTGATTGGTTTAAATTGTGTACAATGCTTTTGTGTTTTTAACCTTCGATTTGGAGAAACAAATTGTTTTTTCGGAGTTTAGACACTACAGAGTTTCCGAAGATACTACACTACCCAGAATCCCCAGCTATCGTTTGGGACTACAACATCCACCTTGCTTTACAAACCCCGTGATTAGCCCTCAAGCTCTGTGATTGGATGTTGGAGTGGCAGTGCGACAAGGTTACGCCGAGTGTCAAACAGCTCTTTGAAATGGAATGGAACCACGGCAGACTTCCCAAAACTGGACTTGGACGGGTCCAGCCCCCCCCCCAGAATTACACATGCTGGATATTGTGTGTTTCGCAACATGTTCTATGGCACGTCTCTACTATGAATTGTAGTTTTAAAAGACGTTTTCGTATTTCCCACAATTAGAAGTTGCCAGTATTAAACTGTATACATCCCTGGAGGTTTAGGGGATACGAAACACATTGGTGTTATCAAATTTAAAACATATAATTAATACATGGGTGAAAATTGCTTGTGTCCATAATGGGCAGCATTAATATACCCACATGACAGCTAAGGTCAGAAGAGCTTTATTTAACAGCTGGTCTTATGTCTGTGACCCCTCCTGTTGTTAATTGATAAGCCTGAAACATGCACTTGTATAGGTTCAGATGCACATTTAGCAAATATGGCAGTAGCCATCGATCATCTTAAGATAAGATACTTTATTGATCCCAAGTTGGGAAATGTTTTTGTTACAGCAGCATGTACTATTTTGTTCTACTCCACTACAATTCAGAGGTTAACCTGGTATTTTTACTCCACTACATTTATTTTTGTTACATTGCAGATTCTGATTAATGATGTGAAATATAAACAACCCTTAAATCAGACTTTCGTTACACCTGAGTAAAATTCAGCCTTATCAGTTTGTATGTTTTGCACATCCTCCTGTTAATATCTTTGGACGTCCTGCACTAAACTGTTTTATTGTAGAGATCACTACAGTATCTTCTTGATATTTTCTATTCTATATTTATATCATTGACCCCTATTTTGTATGTAGGCTACTCTTAATATTTAAATGTTTTCATCAAATATAACTTATTCAACAACTAAATTCAATAACGTGCTTTAAGAAAACCAGTGGTCTAGTTAATAAAACATAATAATATCAAACATAATATGACTATTCACTTTATTGTGAAATTAAAACAGAACGGTAAAGGAAAATACAGTTTCAGTCTCTCGATGTGAAGCTTATGCATTGTAACATGAACTTGTATAGACCTGTAACCAGGGCCGCCCCTCCCTACAGGCCAATCACGCAGGCTGCATGGGGCCCCACCTTGCGCAGGGGGCCCCGCCCAGAGGGCCTCAGCTGCTGTGCGCAGTTCTCCGCTCAGTTCTCCGTCATTGCGGTGACAAGGGGAGCACGTCTGTAACCCGACACCGTTGCAATGAATCGACATCTGACCAATCACGGCTTTGATACGGCCACTAGTGCAGGTGAAGAGATGTCGGTGAAAAGACAGTTTCAGTCCGGCGCAAGCAAGAGGGGAAAAAAATAAAACATGAAGAAACTAGTGCATCACTCGAAGGTGGGTTATTGTTTGAGTTAAATGTACAACTTGCGAATGTTGTATAAGTCAAATTGCCAATTGCCATATTAAAACATCAGCTGCAATTCAGGACATGAAGAAGGCAGTCTCTGCAGAGCATACAGGCTAATGGAGATGCAGTTATTTCCAGCATTATTTATTTACCATTCATTCAAGTATTTTATGCCTTTTATCTGCTAATGTACAGGAGGAAGAGTGATAAACTGTCTAGTTGGCTTATGTAACAGTTAAAGTTTACAGCCTAAAAAACATGGAGCATTTTTTCCCCTTTTATTCATTTTTATGTCAATTTGCACATTTCATGGTGATGCTCAGCCTCTCCCCTTAACTCCTAACAGTCATCATCATGTCAACCACAACACAGAGAAATACTGATAGAAATGTGTGTGTAGTTGTTGATACATTGCTGACAGAGGGAACTACGTTTGAATACAGATTTAAGAAATATCAGTTTTTGAGCATGTCATAAGCATGTTTTGTATTACAACTATATTATAATAAAATAATATAGTATTTATATTATTGAATTGATTATGATTATTATTATTAGTAGAAGTAGTTTATTTGCATTCATTATATTTTAATCTTTTTGAGGCTAGTATTTGGCAGGAAATGCAGACGTATTCACCTGTAAACGCATACTGAACGACATACATGCACATTTACCATTTACCTCACTGTATACAAAAGTAACTGTGTTGATAATAATAATAAACAGGAATGATATTTGCAAAGTAGCCTACTTTGTTTCCAAAACGTTTTTGTTCACTCCTGTCGGTCGGGGGGGGGGGGGCTCATCTCACAATGTCGCATGGGGCCCCAAATTGGCCAGGGGCGGCCCTGCCTGTAACAGTCAACTGCATGAGGAGTTGGAAAGGTAGTTCAGAAAATCAGTAATATCTTTAAAAACTACAAAAAAGTCCCTTTCTATCAGCTGTGCACCGTTATGGTGTAAATACAGACTATCTACTAATTGGATCAAATATAAAAGTCAGCCGAATTAGTGTTGATACTGCAAGGAGACGTATTGTGTGAAAAGAAATGGAAGATGTTGTTTAATTGTTGATATATTTATGGTCCACGTCACGTATTCAGTTTTGGCGGCATCTCTTCCAGTTTGTCAAAAGGTCTTCTGATCAGGGCTCTATAAATAAATATCTACGGCAGATATGTAATATTTAATGCAGCCAAACCGTGTATTACAATGCCGTTATGTGATGACTTTCAAAGAGAAAAGCAAGAACACTCGGAATAAAGTATTATTTTATTTTTTTAAAATGTTTTCCGATTTCATATCACATAAACACCATATCCCGACGTGCATTGCGGCGTGATTTTAGCCTATCAAAACCTCTGAAAAAAGAAATGTGTCTCTCAGAATTGAAAGAGAAAAACCTATGGGAAAAACACAAAAGCATTGTACACAATTTAAACCAATTAATGTCGTATAATTAACTAGGATAAACTGATGTTTTTTTAGTGGATGAGTACTGCAGATATCACTGTTAAATCATTTGATCAATATACTGTTTTCAACCCGTAACTTTACATGGAAGCTTGCCGCATATACACGTTCTCCTGACGAAACCTCAAATCATCTTCGTAATATCTATCAAACTATAGATCCTACATAACGACTGGACGTGGATTCTAAAAGTACAATATATACTTCTCGCTCGAAATATAATCATAAAGCGTTTTAATGGCCAAACTATCCTACAATATAGGATTTTACAGAGAGGGTTATTTGTGAATAAACAACCCTCTGTAACGTTTGTATTCAACGGGAGCACTAGAGGCCGACAACTTTAAAACGTAATTATAGGTCGTATTAAGCGCTTGAACAAACGACATATTTGGTCGTAATAAGGGCTTGAACAATCGAGCCATTTGGTCGTATGAGTTGGAGGACTTGTTGCTTTTTGTTATATTCCATGGAATTCTCTTAACATCCCGATAGCAATGAATACATTACATGCTTTGACAATAAATATATATAAAAAATGTCACCTGTGGAAGCCGTGGCGCTGTAAAAAGCACGACCAATCATCTGAGCCGGCCCGGCTAAAGTAACTGGATGGCCTACCTGCCTGTCAGCCTTCCATCTGTGCACAAGCTTATCTCGTGCGCTCATTGGTCATGTGTGCGTTCGTGTGTGTTGTAGGAGGGCTCTGTAAGGAAGTGGCAGATTTGTTCGGGTTGTGTACTTTCAAATTCTAGCGCACTCGAGCTGGTTTCTCCATTCTTACCTCCCCCACCTTAGAAGAGACTGATTTTGTTATTAAAACTTAAAAGCAACTAAACTAATAAAGTAAAGCGGATCAAGATATGCCAGATGTATCTGTAAGAAGATAATGTTGAGCTTTAGTTAAATCAAGACATATAGCACCTGTCAGGTCTACTCTAATTCTTTCACACACAGTGACGTCACGAGCTACCCACAATGCAACACGCGCCATATATATATATATATATATATAAATACGCCATTTTCCTGGAAGTGCTAATATCCTGGAAGTGCAAATATAAACAGCTAGCTAACGTAGCCAGGCCGAGCGCACTAGGTTTTTTTTCTGAATTAACGACCAAAGAAATCGCTGCATGTCTTCGGATTACATCTCTGGACTTGAGGGGTGTGCTCTAGGTCGTTACCAGCGTAAACTAGAGCTGTGTGGGTTGTCGGATTGCCTTTACAGACTGCGTCGATTTTGGCTGCATCTACGTCTAATTTCTGGAAACACCAGGTGAATACCCCACTTGTCACAATAATATTATCATGCCATTGCATATATGTGGTATTTTAGAGTTGACTAGATATTGATTAAGGCAATAGACTATGATATTCAGTACAGGAAGCTTAGCAACACCTAGACGGTGTACGGCTGCTTGCACCTCGCGTAAAACGGCGGATACCGGAAGTACGGTGTCGCGCTCGGCCCAATACCCATATGTGTGTGTGAAAGAATAGTACGTCATAAGAGCTGTAGTTTATAGTTTGTAGTAATTGGTCCAAACCCATGTTTTTCCCAGGTAGCAGTTACTCTAATCATGTCCTCCCTGCCTCATCACTCTGAGGCCCCTCAGCCCTCCAAACTCTGGAGCCTTATCGCTGCGGGGCCTTATCTTATCCCCATCATCGACCTCAGACTCAACACACCCTCAGACATGAGCTACCGGCCCTGGACATCACCAGATCTACTGTTTTCATTCCCATGGGTCGTCCCGTCTCCTCCCCCCCAACCCACCACGCCTGAGTAGCCTCTGCTATCACTTGTGGAAAACATAATGAGGGATATTTGCCCTTATTAGTGTCAATAGTGGCTATTTAAGGCCTAATCATCTGTCATATGGGGAGGAGTATTACTCTGGATGTCTGACATGTTCTCCATAATAACTGAGCTTAGTGCTGCTGTTGCATAAGCAGTGGGTGAAAAAGGATTCAGAATCTTAAGTATAAGTACTAATAGTACACTGTATAAGTAAAACAACTGCATTGAGAATGGTACTTAAGTATTAACTTGTGTTAAAATGTACTTAAAGTAAGGTGTAAAAGTAATCATTGCAGAAAAAAAGCGAATTAATTTGATGGTAGCCCACTCGTGGTTTTAGTTAGTTAAATATAATGTTGGATGGTTTAATCTTTACAAAATAATCATATTTTAAAAGTGTTATCTTAGTATTGTTGGTCAAAATCTGAATGTAGGCCTATACAGTAACTAGTAAATCAATCTGTAAAATAAATGTAGTGGATTAAAAAAAATCAAAATTGGCTTCCGAAATTAATTAGAGTTGAAGTATAAAGTAGTAGGCTATAAAATGAAAATACCCGGGTAAAGTACCTCAAATGTACTTAAGTAAAGGTACTTTCCACCACTGTGCATTAGGAACCCTGAGAACATGGTACTGCTGTATAGCAATACCAAGTTTAAATAGATAAAAATTAAATGTGTTTGAAGGGACAGATGCATGTACTGTAGGTGTTCTTCTAAAAAAACTGATATAAAAAAGCAGACTCCTTCTCCGTCTTATAACTCGGTCAAATCTAAACACACATACATCATTCACATATTTATAAAGTAATTGGGACTTACTCTTTCGGAAGATCTTGTTATATTCGATGTCCATTGCGAAATAACACCCTTAAATCCGCTTTAAAATATTTTTTAAAAAGGCGCTCCAAGTCCAGAGATTGCCTAAAAATCAGCTGTTTTTAAAAGATGTGTGGAATCAAAGTGGTCCAGTGATAGTTGTCTACATGAGTATAGGTCAATTGCAAACTGGAACTGCTAATAGATGATTCGGCATACATTTGATGTTGCCTTGTAAAGAAAGAACGGCCAAACAAAAGGGCCTAAATGTATTGCCCATATTGAGTTAATGCAATATTATCCTACTTCCTGTTTACGTTCCCCAAAGCATGATGGGAAGTGTCGTTCCTAAACTCAGAAATGTAGTTAAAAGTGATGCAGGTGTTTCAGCTTTGTTCAGATTTCGCTGTGTCAAAATGTGAAGACCCCTGGCTTAATCAGTAGCCTACAAGAATCCAAGTGATGATTTAAAATGTACAAAACACTATTTTCATATTTATTTTTATTTTATTGCCTAAATGTTTGTTCTTGGCTTTTCTGTGTTCAGATCCGTAATTTCTAATTTGTGTGTTGGGAATGTAGTCTTGTATGACTTCATTTTTTTCGTGTTATTGTTTTGCTGTTTCTAGTATGTTAGGACCCCCTGGAAAACGAGATGGTTCACCTCAAGGGGTTTATACTAAATAAATACAATTCAGTAAAGTGTAAAAATGAAAAGATACCCCTTATTCCCAGTATGTTTGCTCATCTAAGCTAACTGGGTTTAGCCTCAAAACAAACACGCACGCATGATAGTGGTACTCAACATCTCATTTTACTCTGCAAAAAAATCTAACATACGCATTCCCCAAAAATGTTAAATTATTCTTGTAACACACACAGACATAAGCAGTCTAGTGAGGCATGAGAGGAGTCACCACAAGGAGCAAAATAGGTCTCGGGTCTGCGTGTGCAATTGTCCCTAATTATGACAATGATTCAAGAGAGCTGCACATTCCAGTGCCTCTTATGGTTTTGCTGCTATGTGTCTTGGAGCCTGTGGAGCCATTAACACGATACCAATCTCACCAATGGCTCCAGTTTGGGCCTCCCACGGGCTCCTGAATGCAACCTGTCCAGCACGAGGGGATCCAAACATCCACCTCAACCCTCCCTCCCCTCTACACTCACACACTTTTCTCCCCCTGAGGAGGTGGGCATCAGGACAAACAATCAATGCCAACGACAGATCCACGTCAGACAGAGCGTAATTATGGGAACAACGTTCTGAGAGATACTGTGTCATTAAAACCCACCGTCTCCACTCCAACTCCACCAGACTCTTTCCTGCTGCCTGCTGTGAGGAGTGTGTGTGTGTGTGTGTGTGTGTGTGTGTGTGTGTGTGTGTGTGTGTGTGTGTGAATGTCAAGCTTGACCAGTGTTTCTAACGTCTACCTTGTCCTCATTTAACTTTTTGTGTAATTGCGCCCGAGGTTGCTGAGTGAACCTGTATACGTGCAGAGATGTGGACATGACGGAGACACGAGACAGAAACCTTGTTAGGAGCCATGCCTGACTGAGGGAAGCCACAATTGCACTTGACAGCTGCAATTTGAGAACTAAATTGCTGAAAATACTTACATGGCTGCTGTCTGATTTTAAAACCGCCCTGACAACATTGATGCAAGATCGCTCGGATGATGATGTGACACATTCAGTTTGCGTGGGCTATGGAAAAGTGGTTTTGGCATTTAATGTGCAGGTAAATAAGGGTAATATGATCTGTGTTTGTGGTGCTGTTTTTCTCTTGCGCAATAATTAAGCTGCTGAGCCAAACATTTCATGTAGAGGACGAAACAACAACCAGAAAGCAACACGTGATTCAAATCTGTCTCTTTTCATTTAAAACACACTGACAAATCATTGTGATGACAGCAAAACAATCAAATGCAGCGTGGATCACCAGCAATGGAAGAGGTAAGCAAGTAAATGTAGCAATACCACACTGTACTGTGGATCCTTATCAAAGGGACCATACAGTATAAAGAGGAGCAGGAATGAGTCCTCGTATCTGGAAATGAGTGAGCCGTCTAACAATTCCAGTTCCCTTGTCGAAGTAAATGGTTTTTGGAAAGGTATGTTAGTCAGAAGCCTGAAATAAGATCTGTGGTTAACACATGCTTAAAGGGGACCTATCATGCATTTCATACATCAACATGTGTCCCCGGTGCGTCAGGGAACTCACGCAGCGTCAGAAAATAAAACCCTCTCTCTTTTCCTCCGTACCCAAATCTCTAAAAACGGGGCTACAACGGAGCTGATCCAGATTTGCGTCCGATATGACGTAATATCTGAAATGTGGACCCACGGCCCTATCAGAAAGTTGCTATCAGAAACAATGCCCGACTGTTTTGGACGTAATATGGTCGGTGTTTACATTAGCATCGCTAACACTCAGAGCTAACCTGTACTGGAGAGCATGTGTGTGAAGAAGCAGGAAGTAAAAAGGAACTCACCTTGTGGTATAACCGGCAAGAGAGAAAGCCTTTGAGCTCCAAACTGTTTCAGAAATCATCCTTGATAATCCATGATATGGCGTTTCATCAGCGCAGCATTTAGTTTAGACGGTAGCTGCCGGGTAGAATGGGTGATCTGTTTGGTATTTTGTGCAAAACACTTCATAGACATGTTTTTTATATATTTGTATATATCTGAGAGCTATGCTATTGCCTATAAATTGCATGATAGGTGACCTTTAAGAGATTTTAACGTTTTGTTTCATGACAGAAAATATGTCAGTAAATACCCCACTATTGAATGTCCAAAGCATCTATGTTTCATAGAAACGGTGGTTGCTAACAAGTGACTAAATCAGACTATTTCATCACTCCGAACATGAGTTTACGAACATCAGCTTAGTGATAAGCTTAGTGGTGAATATTAGCTTAGCGGTGGCGATGCTCAGCCATGCTCTGCGATGTGGTTTGTTTATAGCCTAGCTTTTTACTTCTGGCTATTGCATTTACATTTTAAGTCATATCATATAAACAATGTAAAAAATGTGGAGATAATCCTGCTGAACAAAACCTGTGAGTATCACAAACACGTGTTTTTGCAACACAGCAAATGTTCTGCAATATTTCAAAATCCAATGGAAAAACCCCATTGCTTTTTCTGTTAAGGGACCCCTTGCTGCCAGGTCTGCCTTCAAATCACTGCACCACAGCTATAATATTAGTGTGAAAAACAGCAAGTAATGAGCTCCACTGCTTTGCATTAATCTTTCATCTTCTGCTCCACTTGGGACGGTATCATAGCAACAGGTTTGTTTAGGGCCGCCGCACTATCAGCAGGACTGCTCGGCTCTGTTTGGAGTAACTTAGGCTGCTGTGAAAAAATCCAAGGCATGCTAAAAACATAATATACAGGAGCCTGGCTAAGAGAGAGTCTCCCTGTCTGTTCCCTCCGCAGGTAGCCATGTTTGGAAGTGCTGACAAACAGAGAAGAAAGACAGAATGCATGGGGTCCGGGACGGAGGCTGGCCCTTCTCCAAAACGTCCCCTCCTCCTCATATTTGTGCTCCAACTATGGTCGCCTCTCATAACCAAGATTGATAGTGAGTTATAGCAAACTGTAGCACTTTTAATAATAAAAAGAAGTGATTTAGATTGAGTTCCCTTGGGTTTTTTGTTTGGGTGTCACGTGCAGTAGTGTGAACATGGGTGTGAAGTAACAAAGAAGATTTACTTAAGTACCATTTTGAGGTAGTTGTGCCTTACTTGAGTATTTACATTGTTTGCTACTTTGTACTACTTTGTACTTCTATTTAAAGGTAAATAGTGTACTTTTACTTCACTACATATATTTAATACCTTTAGTTATGATGCAGATTTGGATCCCACACTTCCCCTGCCTGAAACTTCTTCATTGGACTCCATTGTTTACTTCTGTAACAGTGACATCACTATGTAACACTTCTATTGTCTAGCGCTCCAATACGTGATAGGCTAAGGGACGGGACATCTCTTAGCAGTTGACCAATCACAACAGAGCCGACCAGTTAACCAATCAGAGCAGACTGGGCTCTGGTTTCAGACAGAGGGTGAAAAGGCAGTATGAGGAAAATAAAGGGCTTTTGGAAGATTAAAGCATGTAAACAGTAGAAGCACAACATTAAAATATGGGGTGTTTCTCAATATCGAGTACGCTTGCTTGGTAGCACATGTCTTCCGAGTCACTTGCTTCAGAAGCGAGGCAAGAATACTTCCTGGCATTCGGAAAACAAAGAGTGGAACAGGCGAGCAAGTGTGCGTCATATGAGAGGCCCCGCCTTACATTTTCCGCCACAGATTTGGGGAAATTGGTCCGTGCGCAAAGCATTGTGGGGATTTTAAGACCGCTGAGTCTACACATATGCAGCCTCGAAATGTCTCCAAACGAAGTACGCCGGGCTCGGTAGAATTCCAAGTATGCTGGACATTGGAACAGTACTTCGGCGGCACTCGATGACGTAGTATGCTTGAGATAGTGTCTCTGGAGCAGCTTTCCTCGACATTGAGAAACACCCCTGGACCTGAAAATTGAGCGAAATAGCACCGTTAAATGCTAGATCTGAGTACTTCTACCACCGGTCACACGTGTGTCAAATTAGTGACATTTAGCGCTTCTCTCCCTTTGTTTCAGCGACGCTGCTACACAGGATTTGTTGCTAAAACCCATCTCCCAATGACTCACTAAGGTAGAGGAATCTCATAATTAAGGCCTCATTAAAGCTACACAGCACGTTGCACTATGTTGGTTTACAGGGCAGACAGAACCTCAAAGATCCACAATGGGGCTATTCATAATACCTCACTTCTCCGAAAGGAAAAGAGAAAAGCAAGTTGCTCTTAGCATTTCGGCAGATGTAATTGCAATCACTCAGCTTGTCTGATGCTGATAATGGGGCGATGGGAAATTCCTGTCAGAGTCGTGGCGCAGGGTGGTTTCGCAACCACTTTTGGCAGGCTTTATGTTCCACTGCAGGGCAGCGAATGCGTTACGGCATGCTCACATAGCTGTCATTAAACACATTTTGGAAGAAAAAAAAAAACATAAGACAATCAAAACTCACAAGTGTGTGCCATTCTCTTGCTTCTGGAGCAATGAAAAGGCAAATATTATGTAAACGTATATCGTCTGTCATCCCTGCGCTGTTCAATGTAGAAAGACTGCAGCTCATGGGGAAAGAAGGAGAGTGAATATGCTTTAGTCTTACAGTATGTACACTATACATTCTGGCTGAGCTATTTTCAATGTCTTTATTTTCAAAACATTTCTCATGACTGGTTTATGTGAAGCTTTGGGGCAATTAGAACACATAATAACTGGTACCTAAAAATGTTGGCAGCTCATTTAAAAATAAAAACAAGTAATGTTTGTTTTCCAAATGTTGGCTTTTCAGCAAGCAGCCCCCTTCCCTTCTGAAATGTGTGCTACAGTAGGTTGCTGAAATAGCACGTGGGTGCAACGTTCTTGTGGTGGGTTTTTGGGTACAGTATGTGACAGTTGGCATCCCAGCAATGCTTCCATGAGAAGGCATTCATGCAGTGATGCTAACAAGCTAATTTGACTGGCTGGACAAGCATTTATGCAATAAAGTCCTCCTTATTACTGCTGTAGAGACCACCCAGGAAACAATATTAACATCTCCAAAGAGGAGCATTAAAGTGCCATGTACTGGACTTCGCTGTGTTGAGATGGACAACAGATATTCAGTTTTAATTAAAATAGAAACCTGAGAAATACTTGGATAAAAGGTCATTGCTATTTGATTTGATTCCCTGGACATGCCATGCAGTTTTCATTACAAATACCAAGATGTTTTAGTAATATTTTACAGATAGTCATGAATTCCCTTGGCAGTCTGCCAGTGTTTGCAAAGGAATTTCAGGTATTTCACAATTGAAATGATGCCACGGGGAGCATTTTGTTCAACTCCAGGGGATGTTTTCATAAATAAATCAAAGCTACTAAAAGAAAAACAATGAAATGAAGGTTAATTACTCCCCCAGAGATAGTGATGATATTAGAACAGGCAGTTTCACATATTAAAGAGACCAGCATTTTACATTTAAAAAAGTTTAATCTTCAAATTACAGCATAGTATGGGTAATACAAAAATAGCAAAAAGATATAATTTTATTTTTACAATAATCTGGTTTTTCAGGAGTCCACGAGAGTTTCAATCAACAAGTGATTCATACATTTCCTTAGAATATAAATACCATATCAAATGTCACTGCTTTCAATGATACCTGTGTATTAGTTATTATAAATTACAAACATCTATATGACAAGAATTGGATAAAATACAAAAAATAAAACAGATAAATGATAGCAAAGAATACTGTAAAAATAATCTTAAAGTAAAAAAAAATGTTCTCTTACAGCTCTCTCAGTAAATGTCACTTGATTTGTCGGACACATTTAAACAAAACTAAAGCCATACTCAGATTATAGCAGGAAAACTGTTGCATGTGCCACCGCCATGAAAGGCTCCTGTATGTTGTGTGAGCTTTTGGAGGATGTTCATAGTGCGCAGAGCAGGAAAGGGCGGAAAGTTACAATTTGGTGAACGCCAATTGCCGCTTACCTACTTCAACCTTTTCAGAAGTGTCAAATTACAATAGATATCACCGCATGGAGACAAGACAAAACAGATATTTGCTTGGTGAAATATAAGCATTCACACAAATCATTGTTTGAGTCTACGAAACACAGCAATCTAGTGCTAACAACACCAGCATTGTTTAGTAAAGCGGACTTCTGGACTTTGTCAGAACACATTAATACACACTAATGTACTGCATGCTGAATACCCATTCTTAATGTACTGCATACTGCCATCATTAAATCGCCATCATTACAATCTACCACATGGACGCCATTGCAAAGTCTAAAGGGCCAGTTGAGTATTTCCAGTAGGCTCAGATCTCATTATCAGAAGACGCACCACACATTACGCAATACCTTTGTTTTTCCGTTGTAATGTGAATACGCCATAAATCGTCTACAGTCATGCTAGCATCTCTTATTTGGTCACACTCGTTTTCAATGTTTTGCTTGTATAATGTTAACCATCTTAGTCTTTTAGCAAGCCTTAACCCTTATTCTTCCTGAGCAGGACATGAATGTCGGTACCAAAATGTGTGGCCTACTATAGTTCTAGTGAAGACAGTAGGATTCATCCTCTTGTGGTCATGAATGTCAGGCTTACAAAATGTCATTGCGATACATGCACAAGCTGTGAGATACTTTGGTGTGAACGACTGACATTGCCACGGTGTTAGCATGGCTAAAAATGAAGGTATAGTTATATTAAAAATATGTAATAATTACATTTGTGGGACAACATCTCATTGAGCCGTATTTTCTCTGTTGAGCATGTTTCCATTGTCCAGTGTACTCACAGTCTATGTACCAGATAACATCTATAAATGTGAGATTTAATCCATGATTAAAAAGAACATGAATGTGTACATAGATCATGTAGAAAAAAGCATTAACATGTCCACTATACATTAAACACAAATGTACTTTCTAGTGTTCCCCAGCTCTTCCTACATCTATCCAGGGAACATTAATAACATTGATAGTTGGCTTACTGCAAAGGTCGTCAACAAGCACGATAACACACACTGTTACAGACATATTCACGGCTTATTTTCAGGTTACTTTATTGGTGAAGTAACAGTCCTCAGGGGAGTGGCAGTGTCGCACTGTGAAAAACCAACTCAGTCCTTGAGTTCTTCACACTGTCCTCTCACCATCTGACAAGCAGTCAAGTCCATGTCAGCCTCGCTTCCTTCCTTCAAACCTCCCCTGTGGTTTGGTTCTGTGTGATGGTGCTCTTAAGCAGTCCGTTGAAATACAAATATAAAAAGACAAAAATAAATTGGCAGCAGTGGAATGGCTTGGATTAGCCACTGTTCATTTGACAGGGCTATACACCAAGCAGCATGCCCATAAAATCTGAACCGTTCTGTATTGTGATTGAAGCGCCGGCTGCGTTGTCCACAAATATGGAGGTGTACTGCCCGGCCTGTAGAGGAAATAAAACACAACAGTGATGCAGAAGAGATTACACAAACACAGATATTTAATGTTGATGTGTTGTTAAGTGTGCTGCTCACCTGAAGCTCCAGCAGCCCCTGAACGCTGACAGTAAATATCTTGCTGTTACTTTCTAAGCCAACAATCATCTCCAAGGAGCTGCAATCACAAAGAGAAGGACATTTTGATGTTAATTTCGTGTTTTACAAAACATCTCACATTTTCAATCGTCAAGATCTTGCTTTGTCTCTATTCAGATACTTCCCTTGAACAAAGTCAAATCACACCATGCCGGAAATGACGAGCGCTAGCTAGTGAGCTACAGCAAACTGTACCAAATCATTATAGACAGCTCAATTAACACTATACAAATGACAATAGGTTCTTATCAACACCAGTATAGTCAACCCAGTGTCACGGCATTTCGTGTTATAGTCACGAAATTAATTTAATCTATTGATTCGTGTTCACCGACACGATTTCCGTTTTTTTTCATGTCACAAAGAACGATTTTAAAAGCAATGTATTTCTATTGGTAGTATGTTTCGTGCCTGCACCACGTCTTGGAATACCAGAAGCTGTGTGGTTCATAAAAACATTTTCTTACTCAATATCTTACCCTAAGCCTAACCCTAACCCTTTTATTTTAAATTGTATAATGTCGGAGTTTTCTTGCCGTCCGTGAGGAAAATAAATAAATGGCTCAGAGCCTCAGAATACTGAAATCTGTATTTGTTTTAATCCCTTTTTTTTTCTTTCTAATTTGTTATTATTTACATTGCTTTTAACACGAAATGCCGTGAGACTGTGTTGGTATAGTGGTACATAACTCAAATAGTGAACAAAATATAAATATAACCCATATATATATATCTTATATTCGTATACTGCTGTGTTTACCGAAGCAACCGCAATTGTGAATGGTTGTGTAACTTCTGTTAGGCAGCCAAGATATTGATAGTGTCCAGCTTTTCAGAATCAACTTTTTGACCATTATGAGTGCACCATCAGGGTCATGCAACACATTTCGCTATATTTTTGGATGCACCAATGCCCTCAAAACAGCAAATATTAGTCAAGAAGTACGCAATGTGAGACCCAGAACTTGTTTAATTGCTCATTTTAAAAACATCTTCCGACATGAGAAATATGCTTAATTCCTTTTTTACTCAGAATTGAATGAGAAACACATTTTTCACATAAGATTGACTGTCACGTCTTTAGAAATAAAAAGCTACTACAAGCAGCTTACCAAATTAGCTTAGCACAAAGACATGAAATGTGAGATAAAGCTAGCCTGCCTTAATGTGTATATACGAATCCGCAGTGAAACCTCACCAAATAAACCTCACCAAATAAACGTTATATCTCTATTTACAAACTTTGGGCGGAACACATAACACTGTGTAATTGTGACAGAGCAGTGCTAGCTGCTTACTGCTGTTCCAGTCCTTATGCTAAGCTAAGTTAACCAGCCCCAGCTTGTAGCTTATATTGAACGTATAAACATCACAGTGGTCTTTTTCTCTAACTCTCAGTAAGAAAGCCTCCCACATGCTACTTTTCTTGATCAACCCTCTGCCCTCAGAGCCTGTATGGATGGTTGTAACATTTCAACAGGCTTTAACCACACAGGGAGAGCCCTGGCTCCTGTTAAGTGGAAAATGGTACATTTTTATGGCAAATCAATCACGTTGGTCTTCACTCCAACTGCCATCACAATGAGCCTCATTTCACATTCTCTGCATTTTCATGTGTGGGAGGGCGAGACTTTCTGGGGCTTTGGCTCGAAATAAGTAAAAGCCAAGGACTCTTTTGGGTTAGGTAAGCCATCATAAGAATATTATGTATATGTTCCCCTAATTGTACCAAGCTAGGAGAGAGGCTGTGGAGCTCTGCAGAGTCCGGGGGAGACTTTAGGGAGCAATTCATTTTTGCAGTTTTCACTGACTTTATGTAAATAGAAAATATTGGAAAGAACTCAAAACCTTCCTCCACTGGATTTGCACAAGTAGAAATGCTGTATTAGATATCTCATTATCTCCCTCTCACATCCCAATAAGGGCATTTTACTGCGCTGCTGCCGAATAAAACAGGCTGCCTGAAGAGTCAAAGGTGAGTCTGTAAAGATTAGTTAGGCGACAGGGACGAAGGATCCAAGTGAGAGGACATTTCCTTTAAAGACCTGCTCTGCTTTTATACAGGAAATGCCAAACTGGTTCCACACAAACTGTTACAAACAACACCTTTAACAGCTCATAAATACTGGAGACGGTCAAGGCAGCATTGAACACCAATCAATGATGTGTCACAAAGGGAAAGTAAACAATTTGTCAGAATAAATATTTCAAGAAAGTGTAGTTGTTGGGGTCAGATGATTGTTCTCCAAGATCAGTTGTATTAACTTTTAGTGGTAAAAGGTTAAATGACTGAGCAGCTAAAGCCATGATCAATGAACATTATTAAGGTAAGAAGTAGTGTTAGTTAAAGTATGAATTATTGTTTGATTCTAGAGTTCCTATTTACAGTGGTTACGATCTACTTTCATTGTCAACTAAGGTTTTATTTACATGAGGCTATATGGATGTTCACATTGTCGCACGAAATCATCGGAAAATATATCAGAATGGAGAGCTACAATGAAAACTTAAAAAGATATAACAGAAGAAAGCAACACTTTTGCTGTAAACTAAGATAGTTACTCATATTACAGAGCTCTATATGATGCATCACATTTTCAAAGTACTTACATTAGCTATAGCGCTGTCCCATAAGGAAGGATACGTAGGAATAAGTTCAGCTGTTTATTTTAACGACTCAATTTACCAAAAGGATTGTGATGAGCGAAAGGTGTTTCTTAAAGCCGACTTCATTCAAAAACCCTAAGCATAAACTTGTCAGAACAAGATTAAAACTGTAGCAATATTAACCGTGGCAATCTACGGTTTAACAGTGTCACCGCCGTAACATTACTTTGCTAAACTCATTGTGTAGTACACCCATCTGGATAACTACAATAGAAACCAGGATCATTTGGCCGTTGGTACAGAACACATACAGGTGTATGCAGGAATCCTGAAGTCAGATGTAAGACCTTTTTTAAGACCCTTTCCATACATTTTAAGACCTCATCGCCACTTGGAGTTTTAACCGGTTACCTTGGCGACACACTTCACCTCACATTGACTATATACAGTATAGATTGTCCTTCCTCCTTATCTTCCAACCATTTGGACGCAGACTTGCATTTCTCCATAACGATGTTGTTTAACAACCGGCGTAAACGGAGCCTCGTGCTATCAAGCAGTGAGCGTGCGATGTCCTGTTCAGATGACGTCAGATCCAACGGGATGCCATAAATAAACTACACAGAATCACACTACACACCTACGCAATGATTACATTCAGGCAGACTGTAGAACACAACCTCTTTGGACAATTCATATACTTATTGAAAACAAGCTGCAAAATGTAATACCTTGGAAAATGCCGTTCAATACTTTTTAATAGCCTTCATTTTCGCTAAATTGATTTATCAACTTTTAATACTTGTTAAGACCCCGCGGACCCCCTGTGAACATAGAGGCTGAGATGTTGATGAGTCAAGACAAAATGCACACAGATAATCAACACCTGATACTGTTAACATCATGTGTTTGCATGGAGAAGAATAGCCAGGTGTATCATGCACCCAAATAAGATCCAAACTCAGGTTGTAGTGTGCATGTTAAGACACTGAATGGTACAAAATACCTACGTGTATCTATGGCAGAGTGATTCAATGCAGATCAGCACCCGAACATTATCCCTGGCCTTCAGCTGACTCTTGGTCCTCTTCACCTCGTTGTGGTCTGCAAGGAGAGAAACATGTACACAATCACATGGAGATAATGTCTCAAGCATTGCTCACAAACAAATATATCCCATTTAAGTGGCCGCAACTGAAACCCTACAGCTGAACAGTCCAATCTCAGTAACTTGACACAACAGGCCTGTCAAACTTCGCTTTTCTCTGTATCCTGATCTGTATATTTATATTTTTCAGTTTTTCCAAATCCGATAAAGTAAAAGTACAAGGCGTGGATTAAACTGCGATAGTTTACTCAAATATAAGCCGCAGTTGTATATATAGCTAACTAGCGTCTTCGCTGTAGTAACCTTATTTAAAATGTTTGGACATCATAACATTTCCCTCTTCTTTCAATAAAAGCTAATATTTTCTTCATTGTTCCTCATCATACTTTTAAAATAGGAATAACTCGCTTTACACGCAAAACAAGAACAATGCAGTTTCTTTATTTACATATCTACTAAATCAACGTTCAATTGGTGAAGATGTTTCACTTTTGCATGGGACATGTAGCTTTAACCCCAGTTGTTATGCATGTCTCATGTATGTAGGTGTCAAGCACATATTTAAGATCCTTTAAAAGGGTTGTCATTTTAAACCTGGTCAGATGGAAATGTTAAAAGTCAGACATAGGTTTGCTATCCTGGCTCCAAAATGGTGGAATGAGCTCCCCATTGACATCAGGACAGCAGAAAGCTTACACATCTTCCGGCGCAGACTGAAAACTCATCTTATCGCTTTGGATGAAAGTGTCAGCTAAATGTAATATAGACAGCGTAAAAACACTGTTTGCCTATGATGCACAAATTACGCCAATTAAGGACTGTTTCTTTACATTTTTAGACCCTTATTTCCTTTGTATATGTCCTGTAATACTCCATATAAGACAGTGACTGTGACTTACCAATGTGGACGTTAGCAGAGAACTGGTAGATCCCAGTGATGGGAGCCGTGAATCTCCCGGTGGACTGGTCCATCCCCAACCCTCTGAGGAACGCTCCTTTAGCCGGAGGCTGAAAGCACAGACACATGAAGTTAATATGTTAATTCATTCTCTGAGAGCCAATATGCCGGCCTGGCTAACTACCTGGTCAGCTACAGTTCACCAAGTAAGCTTCAACTATTTCCTCGTTTACCCTGAATCAGAATCAGAATCAGAATCAGGTTTATTACCAGGTAAGTTTACACGTACGAGGAATTTGACTTGATGTCATGGTGCATACATAAAAATGTCATTAAAAAATATTAAGAAATAATACAAAATATAGCAGTATTTACATAGAAATAGAATGGAATAAAATATGGAATAAAAATCGGCAGTAATAAAAAAAGAAAACAGATATTTTGTACATTGTGTGCATTAATGTAATGCATAGAATGGTTTAGTTTGACCCAAATCAAGTGTTGGTAAAAACCATAAAAGACTGAGTCAAGTGTTGTGAAATATCATGCAGTGGAAATTCTGCAAATGTCACCAAGCTTATGGAACCGATTTGGTGAAGATGTACGTCGTTAATTGGCTTTCTTTTTCTTTAAATATGACAAAAACATGTACGTATCCCTTCCAAAGCCATATGTACCACGCTTGTACGAACAAAGTGCTGTGTTAGCATGTTAAACAGTTCGGAAAAGCCTAATCCTCCCTCCTGAAACCATGACAGCCCATCCCAACGGGGCATAGTTCTTCCACTACAGCATGCCGTTTCAAACAGTGTCTATTTCTGTCCTCTCCACACTTTATTCCAAGTCAGAGACAGAGTGCCTTTTGTACGCTGCCCAGAAAGTGTTGTGTATAATTGAAAAAGTAGATATTTGTATCCAGAGAGCCAGTCTGGGTCTCGGAGAGGCAGTGCACGCTTTGCCAGTGCCAGTTATCAGAGAGGGGATGATCCTCTCGTAATTCCCCCCACATGCAAACTAAGCGATGATTACCAAACACTCGCTCTTTCAAACACAATTAGGAGAGAGAAGCAAATGGGTCAGAAAGAAAGCGTGAAACCATGCTGAAGCAGGATTAGCCAAAACCTTTCTTTTTCTACCAAAGCTGAACTGGTTCTTAAAGAATAGAATATATCTTTATTGTCATCATACAAAGTACAACGACATTTCTTTGACAACTCTCACTGCAGTAAAAAATAGACACAAATAAATATATGAATAAATAAGAGTGGTAAAAGCAGAGGTAGTAGCGATTAACGACAAAATTCAATGTCATAGTGCATATTTACTGTGTGTTGTTCACAAGGGTTATAGTAACCAAAGGATGCAAGTCAAATAGCCATACATATTTCTAAATAGTAGTGGTTGCAGTCTTTGAGGGGCGGAGGTGTGTTTGTGAATGTTCACAGTTGTGCTCTGAGGTTAAACATTTACTTGGTGGTTTCAATTCAAACGTACTGTCTGAAAGTTCTGCAGCTCCACCAGAGTGAAAATAAGGAGCCCCTCCCCACGCCCCTCTGAGAGATACACAATGGTGCTCTAGGAGGAGATTCAGGTGATAAGGGGGGGGGGGGGTTACCTTGGTTGGTGATTGGCTAATGGTTACACAACCCAAAAAATCGTTATGACATCATAAAGTGGCCAAAATCTGATCAGCTCATTTTCAGACTGGTTTTTATATAAATGGATCAGGACCAAAAGAGAGAGAATCTTTGTTCCTGAAACCTTCAGAGTCTCTTTCCACAGACGGGACACATGTTGATGTATAGAAGACATGAACACGTGGATTTTGCATAATAGGTGACCTTTAAACAAACGTACTGTCTGAAAGTTCTGTAGCTCCACCAGAGTCTTCTTGTCGACCACCACGGGTCCTTTGAGCTTGCAGTGGAAAGCCTCCTCGATCCTCCGGTACGAGGTCATCCCCTCTAGCGTGAGCAGGGCTGTGGGGAGCTGGCTGGGGCTCGCCTGCCTCTCCAGAGACGCTGCTGCTCGCCTCTCTGTGGCCTCTGAAAGAAACACATCCACGTTATTCTACACTCAATGAGTTAATGTTGGGAAAATACTGAATGTACTCTTCCAATATCAGAGTACACATGATAACAAAAGCCCTACGTATCTGTGTACGTAACAGGATGTATGATTAGAAGAGCATCAGGACTAGGATAGACATATGACAAGCATGATCATTTCTGAGGTGGAGCTAATCTGAAGTAAACATTGAATACTGCTTTCTATTCCTCCATCTTGTGACTGTGTAACCCCTCTCTTGGATATCAGCATGTGAAGGACACTGTTCAGGAACTAGTTGATGCTCTGTATGTGATGACTACTTCCATTCTGGAGAGGATCACAGATACATGGATCCTGATATTGAAGCTCAAGCTGTTGATGAGTGATATTTTAACATCGATTTTATTCGATAATATGGTCAAATGTAGATTCGATTAGACTTTATTCCAATTGAGTTCTGGGACAATGAAATACAGTAAGCATCTAACCAGAAATGCGTGAGAAGCTTTAAAGGTCCCATGTCATGGCCATTTCTACTGATCATAATTCCATTGTTCAGGTATACTACAATAGATTTACATTGTGCAATTTTCCAAACTCACATTGGTTTCTCATCCAGCATCTCTGTAAAGTATGTGTATTCACTCTCTGTCCTAAACGGCTTGTTGGAGCTCCTGCCCCCCCCCCCCCTTCCTGTGAGCCCTAGTGGCCGTCTGCGAAACAGCGAGACACAGCAAAACCCAGCCCGGAACACACACACACCCGCAGCCTGGCTGCGAGCCTCGCAACGTCCCACCGAGTGTGTGTGTGTGAGGAAGTCCGCGGATTGGTCAAAACGTAACGGCTCCGCAGACGTAACGTAACGGCTCCGCGGATTGGTTAATTTGGACCAATCTGCGGAGCCGTTACGTTACGTCACTATACCCGAAATACGTCACTATACCCAAGAGGTAAACAATGGAAAAAGAGAAATCTCCAACGAGGCGTTCTGGGGCAGCATGGACAGGTATTTTCTGTATTAGAGTTTTACTCGCTACAGGGTGTACTTTGAGGGTTTGTGACTCTGCAGACCGTTTACATGCAGAAAAAGCTACATAACACACAAGGGGACGGTAATAACCGGAAAAGCATGACATGGGACCTTTAAAGTACAGTGCAATGTATAGGTATAAGTGTCTAAATACGAGATATATACAAAAGTATATACAGAATGAGTGTAAAATGTATAATATAGACACTTAAAAGGTGAATGAAAATGTGGGGGACCTATATGTGGTAATATTTAACGGAAGGATTTACATGTGTTGGCATTTAACATGCTAACACAGCACTATGCTAGTGTTGGCGTGTTAAATAGGGCTTTGGAAACCATATTTACATGTCGTTGTTGTCGTTGTTGTTGTTGTTGTTGTTGTTAAGTCAGAAGTAAAGAGAAAGTATGAAGGAGGACACAAGAAGGCAAAGGATGGAAATCTTCATGAAATATGTTGACACTTTTATAAATAATGTGAAAGAATATAAGTGAATATTAATAAGTGTCATACATATGTGCACATCCATATGTTTAAAAATGAATGAGCCGACTTGTGTCTGGGTTGGAAAAATGAACAAATGTCTACCTTTAATCATGTCTTTGAACTCCTGCAGAAGGACTTCCTGGGTCACCTCAGCTCCAGGAGATCCAGGAGGTCCCTGAGGGCCGGGAGGACCAGGAGGACCAGGGGGGCCGGGCTAATGGAGGGAAAACATTCAAAACATTGTCATGCATCCAACTCAATCTCAAAATCACGATGTCTTATTTACCAATCACTGCAAAGTACCAACGATCATTAATCATGTACACTTGTTTGAAAAACTGCAAGACACACAATCAATCTCTTGGGTTTACCAGGGGTCGTTTGCGTTTGCGACACTTTCCAGGAAAGTTGCCAACAGGTCTTTTAACAAAGTCCATCCATGATCCCAGTGGATCCACTCGCTGGTTGTCAGAAACCTGCAGCAGAGAGAAAAACCCCAGAGTTAGTCATAGAATGAATAGGAAAATATGAGCATAAATCGATTTCAAGGACATTCACAGTGTAACCAATAATGAAGGCATTTATTTTAATCATACTTTTTATGGCTGTAATAAAATAAATAAGACCCAATAAAAAAAAGGCATGCCCCGTTATTGGAAGGCAAGATTTTAATAACCAGGATGTGGACGTTGCTATAGCCATCACACTGTGTTCTCATTCAATCATTACAGCTTTTAAAATACAGATCCATTATGAGTTGTATTTCTTAATAACTTTGCCCAACTGAGGCATGATGCAAAGGAACGTATTTACAAAACTGAATCAAATCCAGAGTCATTTCTTCCTTCTTCCTACTATCATTGGAAAAGTCTTGCCTTAAGATACAATTAACTGGTGCCAGACTCTGAAGAAGGTCACACAAGGAAACCTCTCTGTCTCTCCGACTGCAATTCCTGAAAAGAGGCTTTTTTAAAATTCACCCTCTAAGTTTAGCCACCATTCTTCCCCGAAAGCTTCACTCTGTCTGTGCTTATTTCTTTATCCCAGATAACTCACTCAGGTGCCACGTCAGGTCTTATTTGCCCAAAAAGCTCGGATGAATGTAAAAAAACCCGCAATTTCTTTTCGGCACATGCATGAACATTTCCATGAGCTCTCTGGTGAAAAATGAGTCTACTACTTATACGTGTGATGTAGACTGTGTGTGTGGACGTCAATTACTGTAGTTTATAACAACATGTCAGAATAGTCAACACTTTCTCCGTCATCGAAAGACATACAAGTGTTTTATTGTATTAACTGTGCTTATTTAAGTAATGTAATGATGGAAAAATGTCATAAACAAGATAACAAATGTATATACAGCATGTAAACCAGGGTGGGTTTTGATTTAAGATTGTTTCCTAATGCGCCATGTTCTTATCTCGAATGACTCCTTCATAATAAATTACTGTATAGGAGACTGGGATCTGGTTTGGAGATAAGAAAACGCAGTCCATGAAAAACCCACTGGAAGAAGCATTTTTATGCAACAACTGGCATGTTTTCATTTTGGTCAAATGTGAAGTTGAAAGAATTCCAGCTTGAATCTAACCCTTCCCTAAAAATGTCAAGTGCCGTCAGTGAAGATAGAAGAGGAGATAAAGACGAGGTGAGCTGCCTGAAATGGAATTTGTTTAGGGTTGGCAACGGGACACGGATCACTTATCTTCAAAACCAACATGACCCTTTCTTCACTGTTAAAGACTTGCCTCTTGTTCCGCCACAACAAAGTTACTCCTTGTTTGTCTTTTCAATTTACTGGAATAAAAGCTGTTTTTTTAAATATTCAGGCTTTGCAGCAGCGTCTCTCTCTCTTTCTCCCCCTTTCCCTCCCTCTCAGTGACTTTCTCTTCTCTCTGACAGCAGACAAAATAAACAACTTAACAGGCGCTGAGCCGGCTGTGCGTTGGATCGCTCTGTATTTTTGTTGTGATTTTGAGGTTTGGAAACGGATAAAAGCCAGGCTGATTTGGTCAAGACTTGAAATACTTTTACTCTACTCAATACTGTTTCCATAAGCCGGGGAGCCTGTTGAATAAACCGCTTTTTCCTCTGACATTTCAATTTCTCATATTCATTTACATACCAGCTCTGGAAGCTTTATAAGAAGAGTTTGACATTGTGGGAAATACTTAAACCTGCAATTACTGAGTTATTGGGCGACATGTGAACACCACTTTGGTGTATGTCATCACCTCTAAAGCTAATATGGCTAACTCATTAACAGTCGATATCCACACATCCAGAGGTCACAGAGCTACATTAATATTCTTGTATTCTTCAACAGTTGTGTTTCAGTCCATCTGATGCATGTAGGTCCAATTTTCACTATTGTTTATTTCTGTTTTTTTAAAAGCTTATGTTGAGTGTTGGGTGACCTTTTATCGAAATGCAGTTCATTTGAGTTGGGCTTTTATTCTGAAAGGTAACATCAGAAAGAGTGAAACTGTAAAAGGCTGCTGTTGACAATGTGGTAAATAAGGATTTGTTGCTGTTTTGGTGTGCACTCGTTCGACTATGAAGCCTCCATTATTTCTAATATGCAAAATTGCGACATTATGTTTTAGCTTGAAGTCAATGGCTCTTGTGCAATGTATCCTGGTACATGTAGGGACTGACAGCATGGCTCCACGAGTGCAGGAACTAATCTTTCTTGGTCAATATACCTGTAGCTTTCACCACAAACAATGATTGGACATCAACATAAAAGCAATTGTATTGTGAGAAATGCTAAGCTTAGCTAACTGGCTGCTGTTTGTTGCTTCATATTTACAGCACATCGCATTTCCCAAACTACTTCTTTAAATTGGTCGCTATAACGCTTTTTATTACACTATTGGCTAGCGCTCCAACACATTATAGGTGATAGGCTTAGGGGCGAGACATCTCTAAGCGCCAATCACCACAGAGCCGACCAGCTAACCAATCAGAGCAGACTGGGCTCTGGTTTCAGACAGAGGGTGAAAAGGCAGTATGAGAGAAATAAAGAGCTATCTGAAATCATGTAAACATGTCACAGTAGAGACACAACATACAAACATGAACCTGAAAATGAGCAGAATAGGGCCCCTTTAACATACCAGACTTGTAAGCTTGAACAAATATTAACGTGTTGACGAGTGATGGCAGGGGGTTGCGGTGGTGCTGGAGTCGTACTACTGTAGTATTCCCCGCCTGTGGCAGTTGGAGTACATTTCCACTGGGATTAATTGTAAAACTGTGAATCATCACCTCAGACAGCTCAGTACGATATAAAGACACCCACCTAATTATGAGAGCCAGTGGGCGCTGATTCTTTCAAAAAGCTCCACATATATTATTTTATATCAGTGTCATAGATCATCGTGTTGCTGTTCCAGAGATATGAAACATGTTGGCCCACACATGTGACTGATAATTATACATCTTAGCCATACCCTACATAATAATAAAACAGCATATAATTTCCAGGAAATCAGCCATACTCTGAGCTTGTTATCCTCTTTAAAACACGCCATTGTAATTAAACCATTAAAACCTTGCCCTCAAGGATTTTCTGTGCTCAGGGAAGACAGGCTATGAGCAAGGTAATTATTACCTTCATTTCTGAGCTGAAAAATAACAGCAAATCATTGTATAAATAATCCAATCATCAGCTTAAGGAATGCTCAGCTTTTTCCATGTTCTGTTTTAAGCACTGTCAGAGTGTAACATACGCTATTTAGTGACAGCTGGGATGGCTCACACAACATGCCAAAAAGAAAATCGGATTCATTGTATGCAGGTGAGTCTCCGTCTCGACTGAAAACATCAAAGACGGCACACATGAAAACCATATTGCTTGATGACAGAAAAAACCTGTCAGGAGCATTCAATCTCTCACTGGCTGCTATTGACCGTGGCGTACAGTAAACGTCAGATTCCCTCCCAGAGCTCTGTATCAGCACGTACAAATGGTGAACAAAGTGGGGAGGGAATCAGACCCAGGTATCAGTCTGAGAGCTGATGAAGAACACCAGGGCTCTGGCTTTGATCAGCGCTGATGTACGAGTGCCTCAAAGTGGCCTCGTCTGTCAGCAGGTGTGAGCGCACGCCTCTCCAGCACGGACCGAGGGAATGTATCGGGGCGTTCTGTCTGAAGGTGAGAAAACTGTAAGTCTTCGAGACAGTGTTTATCTTCGTTGACGGAGATTTAAATCATGACACATTACTGAGGCTTCAGATCTTAAGAATGGGGCGCATTGTGTCCAGGGTCTGAGTATAAGCACTAACACAACAATGTAGAGATACTCCATCACAAGGAAAAGCCTTGCATTCAATGTTTTACAGTCAGAGAACAGTGTGTGTGCATGAGCAGGAAGAATTCATAATACTGAACCAAACCCATCCTGCAAAGCTCGCCTGAAATGCATCCAAACCCCAACAGATCACGCCCTGCCATTATTTCTTCTCTGCCTCTCGCTTTTCTTTTTACCTTCTCCTTCATTTTTAATGAAGTTATTAAATATGAGGCCTTTTAATGTTTTTTTTAAATCAGTAACATTTATTTATTATTATAATTTAGCATGTGTACTTATGAGTTAATCCAAATTGTCTACATTAGTATATACAAATTAGTGTTTATGAAAGCAATAGATTCTTCACAATTATTAATCAGATTGAAGCACACTTTTACTTTTTGATGAAGGACTTAAAGAGGACATATACCGCTCTTTCTCAGGTTCACATTAGTATGTAGTGTCTCTACTGTGACATGTCTCCATGCTTTAATGTTCAAAAAGATCTTTATTTTTCTCATACTGCCTGTGCTGCAGCACCTCTTTTCACCCTCTGTCTGAAACCAGAGCCAAGTCTGCTCTCAATAGGAGCTTTCACACCGGAGTACTTTTCCCTTTTAGTTCCGATAGTTCATGAAAACTTTGTTCCCCCTTTAGTCACTGCTAGAGAGCAGGGACTTTCCTGGGAGAAAAGGGTTCCAATTTCTGATTGGCTGGGCGAATTGCAAACCATGCCCCGTAAAACTTTATTTGCTGGCATTAGCATTATTAGCATTAGCCCCGCGCACCAACGGAGAGAGACTAACTTATGGCAATGCAAAATAAAACATGGGAGCGGTGGAGATGAGGAGGTGTCGGCGTTCTGGCGATTTACTCGGAAGGCTTCAGTAGAAGCTGCTGAGAGTCCCAGCAGCTTCTACTGAAGCCAGTCCCCAACTCCGGGGACTTCCGGCCGGGGACTTCGGGCGGCAGTGTACGCTGTGAAGTTGTTTGCGGCCTGCCAGTAAACCCAAAGCAGAAGAAGAAGAAGTGACGCCAGCGGCTTAATTTGCCTAATCCACCCTCAGGGATTTATTCCGGTGTGAACGCGATAGTTCTGATGAACTAAGTACTGGGAACTAAGTAAGGCAAATTACTTGGTGTGAAAGCGCCTATTGGTTAGCTGGCCGGCTCTACTGTGATTGGTCAATCGCTTAGAGATGTCCCGCCTACCAAGTACAATGTGTTTTGAGCTCTAGCCAATAGAAGCCTGAGTGTTACATACAGTAGCGATGTCACTATGTTACAGAAATAAACAAAGGAATCTAATGGAGGCATCTCACGCAAAGGGGGAGTGTTTGGAAGAGAAATTCCCTACTTTCAGATTTTAGCCTTTAGCCTGACCATTTGCACATGCACAAAAACTTATATAACACACTAAAGGAAAGGGAAACCCCAAAAAGCACAATAGGGCCTCTTTAAAGGGATAAGTAAACAATTTTGGAAATACACTTCTGGCAGAGAGATTCAGAAGAAAAGTTGATACCAGTGGTTTGTTTGTTAGCTGGAAACAGGTCCAGCCTCAAAGCGAGCCTGGTTCCATCCAACAGTTACACAACCTTAGAGAAGTTGCCAGTGAACAAGCAGAGACCCCAGGAAGTTACTGTGCCCAGCCAATAAATAGTCCATCACGCAACCCCCTCGTTAAATGACGTGTTAATTAGTGACTTTAGCGTTGTTGGCAGGCTGATTTGTTACCGTTGGGTAAAGCCAGGCTAGCTGTTTCCCCCTGTTCACACTCTTTATGCTAAGCTAAGCTAACCACGAGCTAGAGCCTTACACAGATCATTATTGGAGAGGTATATTCACTTTCTGGCACAAAGCAAATAAGCCTTCTCCTTACAAACATGCAAGATAAACTTTGTTGAGTTATAAGGTACTCACAAATGTAGAGTCCTAACGTAGCATATAATATAAATACTCAAGTACAAATACCACAGGATTGTACTTAACCACAGTATTTATTTAACTAAATACACTGAGTTGCTCTCACCACTTCTCTTGTGTACCCATGGCACACAATAAAAGTCAACAGAGTTTGTTTTATTAGTCGAAAGCAAAGCGGGGTTTCGAGCTTTCTTTGGATCAATTACTGAATTAATAATTGTTGATGATTCGCATTAGGAATTTTGTATTACCTTAAAAAAATAATTGAATTGTTCATGGTTTATTTCTTTTTACATGCACGACTTAAAGCGTATTTGTCATGTCGTTTGGAGAAAATTGCGTTGAATTTATTTAAAGCAATAAAAGAGGAAATATTTCCCTGGGGCTGCATGCCACCAAAAACACAAACACCACTGTTAAAACATGTTCTGGAGCCGACACCAGACGCTGGAACTCTACTCCATCGAGGCAGCTCCTGAATTCCTCCTTGTGTACATACCTTAATCTATTTTCTGTGTCATCTGCTTGTCTACCTGTTCGCACACCAGCGGTGGGAAGTAACTAAGTACATTTACACAAGAAATGTGCTTAAGTACAATTTTGAGATTCTGTTTTTTGCTACTTTTTACTTCTACTCCACTACAACTCAAGGGGTAAATCATGTGCTGTACATTTACTCCACTAAATGTTTTTGTAGTTACTTTTCAGGTTTGCATTAATGATGTGAAATATAAACAACACATAAATCAGACTTTAGTAAATCCACAAGCCACCCTGCAGTATACAAAGTCATTCAAACTAGCTGCACCTTTACCAGCTTGGAGAACACTTTAATGATCAATCATTATAAAACATATCATATATATTATTCTGAAATGGATCTGCTTGATGAGTACTTTCACTTTTTCACTCTAAGTATATTTTGATGGTAATTCGTCTCTACTTTTACTTGAGTAATCTTTTGAATGCAGGACTTTTACTTGTAACAGAGTATTCCTACACTCTGGTACGTTTAATTTTACCCAAGTATAAGATCTGAGTACTTCTACTTTTACTCAAGTATAAGTTCTCAGTACTCCTCCCTCTGTCACACACACAGGATGACTTGAAACTTTTTTTTGCAGAAAATATAAAAAGCTGCACGGGCAGGTTTCAGAGGTTGGACAGGATGATGGAGAGCCTTCTTTAATCCCTTGTTTTTACATCTCCGCACTGCTCCCTGTGCAGTCATCCATGCATGGTTGGGATCAAGCAGGGGTCCCCAGGCCGGACGAGGGGATCCTGCTAACCTGCGTGCATCCCAGTCGTCATGCACCCCCCCACCCCCCGTGTTCCCCCCCACTGCCCTTCCCACACACAGATTGCCTTGAGGATTTATCGCCGACGAGCTAAATACAGTTAGGCATGCAATGTTGACTCTGTACTCCTCTCACACTGTGTTATTACTCAATTGGCAAGCACCGTGTGCAAAACATAATTACTCTATCAGACTATGAGGATGCTGTTATTAGTGCAACACATGCTGAAGAAACACTACTTGGAAGTGCAAATGAAATATAGTTATTATATAATAATACAGTAGAACATGCTTCTTATAACATGGTGGATGTTGTCCCAACAGAAGGTGTGTATACATTTATGATGTGTGAGAGAAAGTGAATACATTTGTGTTGATGCTCAAGAGATCACCCAAGACAATCTTGGCTTCCTCTAGACATAAAAAAGCAATAGAAGCTGAAAGAGACTTTGAACGATGTGTGACATCTGTTTTGTGTACGAATTATAGCTTTGAGATTGAAGTGAGTGCTCATTTTCCCTGTGGTAGGTAGAACGAGCTGATGAAAAGCTCCAGTGATCCGGATCCAGACCAGGTTTGCCCTGTGGCTCGACTGTGGGCAACATGTCAGGTAAGAGGTAATTAGACACGCCTCCTTTTATATAAATCATCGTGATACATAGGTATGTAAATGGTGTTTGGTTTGTTTTCTAACATTTGTAATGCAGCCAATTTGCCCTATGTTGTGTTGGATTACAACTTTTAAGTAGTTGGTGTAATGTGATTGGTGGTTACACACACTCAGCGACCATAAGTCATATAGCGCAAATAAAATTATATAGATGCCAAAAACAAAGATCTTTATTTTTAAAGGAGTTGTCCAGTGTTTTAGGAAATACAGTTACAATCTTGCCGAACAGGATGTAAAGATCAGTAGCCTACCATTATCAGGTTTTTTGGTAAATATGAAGTTAGCCGCAGACACTTAGCTTAGCATAAAAACTGCAAATGGCGGCAAACAGCTAGCCTTGTTCTGTTATAAGGAACCAATATCTGTCTAAAAGTGTGATTCTATATTGTTCAGGAAGGCGTGTGGCGCAGTGGACTAGTGCGTTGGTGGTTGGATCAGGGGGTCACAAGTTCAAACCCCACTGCAGTCAGCATGTCATTGTGTCCCTGGGCAAGACACTTCACCCCAAATTGCTCCTGTGGGGGTTGCCCACAGTATTGAGTATGTAAGTCACTTTGGATAAAAGCGTCTAACATGTAATGTAATGTTTTTATAAAGTGTACAAAAAACAGAGCTTTTAACAGAGTGCAAGCGAATGGTATACACCCCCAAATGTTGTTAGCTTCGGATATAGCTAGACTAGATGTTTACTACGTTTCCAGTATTTATACTAAAGCTAACCATCCGCTGCTGGATGTTGCTTCATATTCACTGTACAGAAAATAAAGTTTGTTGTTCTCTTCTAGAAAACGAGTCAGCGTTTTTCTCAAAATGTAATTTCAATATCATGTTTTTGGAATCTATTATATTTTTCATAGGGAACTGCTAAATATTTAACAGTGTCAACACAATTTTCTTTGTATAACTGACTATTATGCATTTTGCAGGTCATCTAAAATGCCATCATCCATTGTTAATTAAACAGCCATTGTTGACCAATGCATTGTTACGTGTTACAATAATTATGAAATCATGGTTTCAGAAACAGCACCGATAAGAATCAGGCAAGATTAAGGGATTGCTATAAATCTGGAATCAATCTGAAGCTATTTATAAATCAAAATTAATCCAAATAAAACAGTTGCTCTATGTCTGTGTAAGGGAAACATAACACTGTGTGGTTTATGTTACTTGTAGATTTCAGAAAAGACTTTGCTTTCTCTCTCATGATTTCATTGGGTAATTTTAAATGTGAAAGGACCTTTTCAGTCGTCGGACATGTTGAAAGCAGAGGTCACTGACTGAAGGTAGTTCACACCATCAGTAGTGTTTGAGAGGAGTGTGCTCTCACAGTGGCGCTGTTTCCTGTGGGACTCGGCCTTGTCTCTTATGTGTGGGTTTATCCAAAAGGTCCCACACACTGCTGCATTAATCACCACTGGGGATGAGAGAGAGGAAACAAAAACCCTCGCCTGGGGCTTAACCCAGCCATTACTCAACGCGCCAGGCGTGATGTTTGACTTGACTCCCTCAATTACAGCCATCACAGACCCCTCACAGATCCCTCGCCGCTCCACAATGACAGATTCCTCTCATCTTTTGGAGAGCAGAGCAATAAGGCTTTACACACATGCACCTTTGACATTATTATTTTTTAGTCAGTTTATTGAACATGTCAGAAACAAAAACATACAACAATAATATATATATATATTCTCGTTTTTTCCTTTTTTTTCTCACTCAAATTAATAATTATAACAAAGTACAAAAAAAAATAATAACAAAAAAAAAAAATAATAATTCTCAGGTAGTCTCTGTCATGTTCAACAGGGGCAAGAAGAAGCTTAAAAAAACGTTTCTGGTCCTCCCCCCTCTAGCATATATTTTTCTTATAAATAAAACATTAGGTCATCGTCATCAGCGACATGTTTTTTTACAAAACAATGAGAAATAAATTACTTTTACAATTACAAGAAATAACAACAAATGGGATTTTACAGGTCCTATTCATAACCATTAATGATTTGACTCCTAAATAATACTTTCAGTTTAGATAGACTTCAGTGCATCGTTACAGTTATTCCACAGACTAACACCTTTTGATGAGATGCAATGAAGTTTGGCATTTGTTCGTACGGGTGGTTTTTTGAAAATGCAGTTTCCTCTCAACATGTGCATGCTTTCTCTCCGTGTGAGAAGTCCCTGGATATTATGAGGTAATTGTTGATTTGCGGCTTTGAACATCATTTGAATAGTTTTATAGTCAACCAGGTCTTGTAGTTTTAGTGTGTGTAGTTTGATGAACAATTTATTTATAGGTTCTCTGTAGGTAGTTTTATGTATAACTCGTATGGCTCTTTGTTGCAGGATGAAGATAGGATGTGTATTTGTTTTATATGTGTTCCCCCAAACTTCCACACAATACATCATGTATGGAAGTATGAAGGAGCAGTACAGCATAAACAAAGAAGCTTGATTAATTAGGTATTTGGCTTCAGAATTGCTATTGATTTGGATATTTTGGCTTTGATATAGCTTATATGTGGTTTCCAACTTAATTTATTGTCTATGATTACTCCAAGGAATTTTATTTCCGATACTCTTTCTAATTGGACGCCATTTATAGTGAGTTTCTTCTCTGTATTGGTCGATCGATTCCCAAATATTATGAGTTTGGTTTTGCTTGCGTTCAATGTTAATTTATTTTGGTCAAACCAGATCTTCATCCTGCTCAGTTCCTTCTCCATTGTGACCAATAGCTGTTCTAAATCGTCCCCACAGCAGAGTAGACGTGTGTCGTCTGCAAAAAGAATGGTTTTAATCATTTTTGATACTTCACATATATTGTTAATATACAGAATAAATAGTAATGGCCCCAAGACTGAGCCCTGAGGCACCCCACATGTAACCTGCAGTAGTTGTGATTTATGGCTTTGTAGTTCAACGTACTGTTCCCTGTTATGTAGGTAGCTAGATAGCTATGATAGTGCAACACCTCTAATGCCATATCTCTGTAGTTTTTTCATTAATAATTCATGGTCAACCGTGTCAAATGCTTTTTTAAGGTCCAGAAATATCCCTATTAACTGCAAATGATGTAGTTCTGTTAGCTCTGAAACCATATTGTTGTAGAGTATGTTATGTTTGGTGATGAAGTCATTTAGTCTTGTATAGTAGATTTTTTCCCGTATTTTAGAAAACTGTGAGAGCAATGAAATTGGTCTATAGTTTGACAGTACATGTTTATCTCCAGATGTATGTATTGGTATGACTTTAGCAGTTTTCATTTGATTTGGAAATACACCGGTTTGTATTGACTGATTACAGATGTGAGTTAGTGGTTTGACTATACATTCAAATAGGGACGGGTGGCGCAGTGGTCTGTGCGTTTGATCATCAGATCAAGGGGGTGTTGGGGAACTCCAGTTTGAAACCCGCTCCCGCCCCACTGCGTCAGGCCGTTGTGTCCTTGGGCAAGACACTTCACCCGAATTTGCTCCTCTGGGTATCGTCCACAGTCGATGACCATTACATGTATGATCTGTATTTGTAAAGCGCTTTGAGAGTCTTCGATAAAGCGCTATAATAAATATAAGGATTATTATTAATAATGTTTTTAACTGTATACATGTCAATATCATGACAGACTGTAGACCTTTTACTCTTAAGTTTTTTAACTGTGTCAATAATTTCATTTTCATCAGTCCCTCTTAAGAATATAGTTTCCTTCACATATATATCTTTACTTTCAACACCATCACTACAACCAGTATTTGGAATTTCCCCAGCTAGACAACATTGACAAAGTACTTATTGAAATCTTCGGCAACTGAGGTCATGTCATAAATTACTGTATCGTTTTTTGACAGAAAACTGTTTGGGTATTGTGCCTTTCCATTTCCTTTATTAATAATGGTATTTAATACATTCCATGTGTCTTTAATGTTATTTTTGTTATCTTCCAATAATTTGTTGTAATGATCTATTTTGCTACATCGTATTATCTTTGATAGTTTGTTTTTGTATGTCTTGTATTTTTGTTCAGCCTCTACTGATCCATTCTTTAAGAAGTCTTTATATAATTCATTTTACATGCATTTAATATTCCCTTAGTGATCCATGGTTTTTCAGCATATTTTTGTTTCACTATTTTCTTTACACGAGGACAATGTTTTTCATACAGCCCTGATAGAATATGTAGAAATGATTCATAGGCTTCATTTGCATCTGGTACAGACACTTTGTTCCAGTCTTGTTTAGATAATTCTTCTTTAAAAGAATGAACAGTTTTGTGTCTTGTAACTGTGACTTTTCTGGTGTCTTTTTTTATCCTAGTACAGTTCTGTATTGTTGCAAAGACTGGCAGGTGATCACTTGTGTCATTGATTAACATTCCACTTATTACTTTCCTATCCATAACATTTGTGAATATGTTGTCAATGAGTGTAGCACTGTGTGATGTTGACATATTGCTCTTTAAAAAAAAAAAAGTACAACTTGACGGTTCACAGAGATTGTTTGAAAGTGTACTTCACTTATCATCTCATTAAAGAAATTCCACTGGCGGCACAACTCCACACCTCGGTATTGTGATCACTTTCAAATGGGAAAATCTCCCGAGGAATGCGGTGAACACGCTGCCAGAAGCCCACACGCAGGATTGGTCAGATATAAAGCGTATGCCATCATAACAAACTGTTTCCACTGGGCACAAGGGGGAAACATGTAAATGTGGAGCGTAAATGTTTGGCTTGTTTGAGAACACACATTTCTCGCCAAGAAGGTGGACGTGTTGTTTTCTCTGGGATCTAACAGATGTGTAATAGGATAAACGTATTATTTAACCAAAGATAGCAATTTTACCGCTTTTTACCATACGTGCAGAGGTGGGAGGAGTACTCAGATCTTGTACTTGAGTAAAAGTAGAAGTAAGTGTAGGAATACTCTGTAGTCCTGCATTCAAAATGTTGCTCAAGTAAAAAGTAAAACAAGTATTAGCATCAAAATATACTTTAAGTACCAAAAGTAAAATCCTCATTGTGCAGATTGGCCCATTTTAGAATTATATATATATGATATGTTTTATAATGATTGATCATTAAAGTGTTATCACAGCTGGTAAAGGTGCAGCTAGTTTGAATCACTTTGTCTGCTGCAGGGTAGCTTGTGAATGTACTCCAGGTGGAACTAAAGTCTGATTCAAGAGTTGATTATATTTCACATCATTCATCCAACTAAAGGTATTAAACAAATGTAGTGGAATCAAAGTACAATTGTCGTGCGATAGAAGTACACAGCAGCAAAACATTGAAATACTCAAGTAAAGTCCCTCAAAATTGTACTTAAGTACAGTACTCATAAGTAAATCCTACTTTACACCACTGCCTGTGTGGCATGCTTCTTCTTCTTCTTCTTCTTTTTTTAAGGGGGTTGCACCTTAAAAAAATACAGTCTTAAATACAACCACTTCCACCGATGTCAAGCTCAGGTTCTCATCAGAGGTGACAATGTTTGGCAGAGACACTATCTGGCATAACACTGCGTCTTAAGTGTGATTATGTCATTACCCTCTGATTGTGGGAGAGGAGATGAAAAGAATGTTAGAGAGGGAGGCGCGGGGGGCTAATCCTCGCCGAGGTGTTCCCTTTCAGGACCCTTTCTATGGGGCTTTGTGAGGGGCTTATAGGCATGCTGCCCCAGTTTTTCGGGGCCGCACCGCCCCTATCGGATGTCCCAGACACAGCGGAGTCAGACCGGGGCTTGTGAATGACAGAATCAATGGGCTGGGAAACAACATCGTCTTTAAATATCTGCCCACCTATAACTTTCCCAGGAGTTACATCATGGCAGAGGGACCCCAGGGCGAATAGTCAGAGGTGGGAGACGTACTCAGATCTTGTAAAGTAAAAGTAGAAGTACCAAACTGTAGGAATACTCTGTTTCAAGTCAAAAGTACTGCATTCAAAATGTTACTCAAGTTAAAGTAGAAAAGTATTAGCATCAGAATATACTTAAAGTACCAAAAGTAAAAGTAGTCATTGTGCAGATTGGTCCATTCCAGAATAATATATATGATATGTTTTATAATGATTGATCATTAAAGTCTTATCAAAGCTGGTGAAGGTGCAGCTAGTTTGAATGACTTTGATGCTGCAGGGTAGCTTGTGAATTTACTTCAGGTGGAACTAAAGTCGGATTCAAAATCAGAAACAGGTTTATTGCCAACGAGGTTTACACATACGAAGAATGTGCCTTGGTGTGTATATGGTGCACACATAAACACAGCTTGTAAGAAAAACAACCACACAGAAAATGTTAATTAAATAAAGTTAAGTGTAGTATTGTTATGAAAAGTGTTCCAAAAAAAAGTGTTTATTTAACATCTAGGCAAATCTCCAAAGTAACTAAAGGTATCAAATAAATGTCATGGAGTAAAAGTACAATATTTACCTCTGAATTGTAGTGGAGTAGAAGTAAAGAGAGTAGCAAATACTTCAAATACTCAAGTAAAGTCCCTCAAAATTGTACTTAAGGACAGTACTTGAGTATATCTACTTAATTACTTTACACCACTGCTTTGTATTAAGGTAAGTGTAACAATACTTCTTCCATCACTGTTGCTTTTAAATTTTCTACCTTTTGTTTTATAAAAGAATTCCCACTTTTCCGTTCCTCGCCATTAATATGTATAAGCTTGACACAAATTGAAATACTCAACAAAAGCACAAGTCCCTACAAATTGTACTTTAGTACAGTACTTGAGTTAAAGGTCCCCTATTATGCTGTTTTTCATCAATATATTACAGGTCTCAGATATATACAAATCATGTCTCTGAAGCGTTTGGCTCCAAACACCAAACAGATCTTTGCAGCATTACCCATAATCCCCTCTGTTTCAGCCCTGTTTCCAAAGTGCTGATTCTCTGTCTGTTACTTTAGATGAAAATAAGGAGCCCATCCCCACGCCCCTCTGAGAGAGATTTGGTTACAAAGAACTCAATGGTGCTCTAGGAGGAGATTCAGGTGATAAGGGGGGGGGGGGTTACCTTGGTTGCTGATTGGCTAATGGTTACTCAAGCCAAAACATCGTTATGACATCATAAAGTGGCCAAAATCTGATCAGCTCATTTTCAGACAGATTTTTATAGAAATGGATCAAAAAGAGAGAGAATCTTTGTTCCTGAAACTTTCAGAGTCTCTTTCCACAGAGGGGACACATGTTGATGTAGAAGAGACATGAAGAAGAGGGGACACATGTTGATGTAGAAGAGACATGAAGAAGAGGGGACACATGTTGATGTAGAAGAGACATGAAGAAGAGGGGACACATTTTGATGCAGAAGAGACATGAAGAAGAGGGGACACATGTTGATGTAGAAGAGACATGAAGAAGAGGGGACACATGTTGATGTAGAAGAGACATGAAGAAGAGGGGACACATGTTGATGTAGAAGAGACATGAAGAAGAGGGGACACATGTTGATGTAGAAGAGACATGGAGAAGAGGGGACACATGTTGATGTAGAAAAGACATGAGGAAGAGGGGACACATGTTGATGTAGAAGAGACATGAAGAAGAGGGGACACATGTTGATGTAGAAGAGACATGAAGAAGAGGGGACACATGTTGATGTAGAAGAGACATGAAGAAGAGGGGACACATGTTGATGTAGAAGAGACATGAAGAAGAGGGGACACATGTTGATGTAGAAGAGACATGAAGAAGAGGGGACACATGTTGATGTAGAAGAGACATGAAGAAGAGGGGACACATGTTGATGTAGAAGAGACATGAGGAAGAGGGAACACATGTTGATGTAGAAGAGACATGAAGAAGAGGGGACACATGTTGATGTAGAAGAGACATGAGGAAGAGGGGACACATGTTGATGTAGAAGAGACATGAAGAAGAGGGGACACATGTTGATGTAGAAGAGACATGAGGAAGAGGGGACACATGTTGATGTAGAAGAGACATGAAGAAAAGGGGACACATGTTGATGTAGAAGAGACATGAAGAAGAGGGGACACATGTTGATGTAGAAGAGACATGAAGAAGAGGGGACACATGTTGATGTAGAAGAGACATGAAGAAGAGGGGACACATGTTGATGTAGAAGAGACATGAAGAAGAGGGGACACATGTTGATGTAGAAGAGACATGAAGAAGAGGGGACGCATGTTGATGTAGAAGAGACATGAACAAGTTGCATAATAGGTCCCCTTTATTAATATACTTAGTTACATTACACCACTGGAAATAGTGTTAGTGAAGACACCCCCGGCCCCCCCTCAGTGGGGTGCGTCTCCATCAGACTTGAGGGTTGACACAAGGTCATCCTTCATAGCCTCTGCTTTAACAGGGCCAAACCAAGTCAAATAAACACCGGCAGCCACCTACAATGTGTTCTTACAGATACAAAGGAGACCTCACCGCGTGGTTTTGAGGCGGGGAAGGTTACGGTTGGAGGCCGGCGGCTGGTCGGAGCTGAGCGCTGGTATATAGGGCAGCGAAAAGTTATATGAGAATGCCAACATAATGGGTGGGCTAGAAGCTAAACAAATAGCCTGTTGGAAAACCCTCGCAAATATGCAACACCAGCAAGAAACCAATAAATAACAGGGGCCAACTGTTGCTGCTTAAAAAAATGAATTTGACCACTGTGATTCAGTTTTGCTGGAGGTTATTTTAAGGAAAACAACATTAGTTTTTACTTAGAGATGACTTTTTCCATTTTTCTCTCGGGAAACATTTTTATTTCTTACTTTTCAACTTGATTTATTTGGTTTATGATTGTATTTCCTGCTTATATAATGAATTGAACCACTTTAATGCAGTGTTGCTGTTTTTTAAGGAAAACAACATCGGTTTTTACATAGATTACTTTTTCCATTTTTCTCTCTGGAAAATAGCAACTTCTAGACTGAAAACCTTAGACACATTTCACATAACTGTATTAGGTTAGTTGAAAGCAATAATATTAAGTTGAACCTAATATCTTTTATTTAAACTTAATATTATTGCTTTCAATAACCTTGTGTGAAATCTGTTGACATAATACATTTGATTAAAGTCAACGTAACTGGTTAATTAATGATCTTATCTTATTGTATCTAATCTTATCTCCCTCTGCCTGATACTTGTAACTTTCCTACATCCTGATTTGTTCACTTAAGCCGGGAAATTGGTGTGAGACACCCGCGGCGCGCACTAATTGATGCATTGATCAGCCTTTAGATGTCCACATTCCTGGCATACCTCGGAAGTCATCCATTTGGCGTTTCACACATTTTGCTCCGTCTAACTGTCTGAAGCTTGACCCGGCAGGGCACACCTGTCTGTCCAAAGCTTTCTACCTTTGCCATCATTAATTTGCCTTGCATATTGCCTGTGCTGACAAGAAATCTGCACATATCTCACATTTCTGCAGCTTGACTCCAATTTCATCATAATGAAGAATGAATGTAATAGATATGCAACACGCTGAAATATCAGATTCATATTGAGATTTACCTTGACGCTTCCACCGACCTCTTCGCTGTTGGACATGGTAGCGTTGAAGGTCTCTGTCTGTTGTGGTGTGACCTCCTTTGGCCTTTTTCTCTCCTTCTTGGCATCCACCCCATGCAGAAGAAAACACTGAGTCCAAAACACTGCAGCCACCACGGCCAGAGGCCCAGCCCCACACCACATCTTCACACTCTGTCAAATCAGCACCAGAATCCCTGCAGAAACCGCCCGGATCTCCTGCGAAAGGACAAGCTGAGGATGCCCACAAGGCTCACAAACTCAGAGGAGACTGTAGGAATGCAGTTTCAGGGACTCCCCGTCCAAAAGACTGTCAGACTGACTGCTGCCGCCGCCGCTATCCCTCTTGATGAGTGCTCAGCCAGCGTTGCAGGGGCACTGTGTTATAACTCTAGCCAGAAAGCTAGGAGGCTTACTCAACTATGAAATGTGTCAAGCAGAATGGTCCAAGGGAATGACAGATCGGCGCAGATCTGACAGCAAATAAACCCATTAGTGAGATTTTTCACGCTTTCTGCTCTGTTGGGGGGTGAGGTGTAGAAGGAGGGAGGGAGTGGGGGGGTACAGGGGGCAAAAGAAGAGGCAGAGAGGAGGGGTTGTCCAAAAGCTGAGGGTGGGCTGGAGATGGATGGCAATATTCCCCCCTTTCCTGCTGTTTCTCACACTGAGCAGTGGATCCAGTCTCCAGTAAAGTTGTGTGGAAAAGCTTCATAAAAAAGTTGGCAATGTTCACCAGAAGTTGCAGATGAGTGTCCGAAAACCATGCACCCTGCGGGGGATGCAGAGTGAAGAAAAAGCCCAAGAGGAGATGATAAGGTCAAGTTTTGATCTTGTTCTGGAATCCTCACTGCAATCACAAGACTTTACAGAAAAAAATAACTTGTGCTAAATCTCCCACAATGCATCAAGCCATGTGCAAGTTTCACGTCAGAAAGCAGTGATTTGTTGTCTGGTAGCTCTCTGTTTCCTAGTCCCTCTGGTCTCAGTTGCTCCTCTGCTCCGACTGAGCTTACAGGAGGGCTCACAGTGGAGTTTTATCATCACCCTTTCTCCCCCTTCTCCCACTCCCTCTCTCTGTTTCTCTCCCTGTTGGCAACCTCACTGGCTTATTCAGCTCTGCTTTATCTCATAGGTGAAATGTTCACACAGAAGAGGTCCTTTGGCAGACAAGTTGTGTGTGTACAAGTTGTGTATCTGCCTGAGAGTGTCTGTGATTTGGGTTTCATATTTACCAAAGTCCTGTGTTTACATCCAGGCAAGAAATAGAAATGCACTTTTTTATGACCTCGAGGCATTATCTTGTGAAATCTGCTGCTTCAAAACCGTGCCAAACAACTCTGATCCTGCCAAATACAACAGTGTAAACATGTTTTGTTCTGTGTTGATGTTCAGCAAAGTCTCACTTTCTAAATTCTCTGTTAGGAAAAAAGGATTTGAGGTAAGTACTAATATTTAAAGTACTGTAAATTGCAGGTTATTAGAAAATAATACATGACTGATGTGGACAAATTATTGGTCTGGGTGTTCCTGCAATCAGCTCATTTGTCCAAAAGGAATTCCGCCCTGTCATACTTTTACTAGAATAAATAACATGTTAGCTACCAGGTTTTTTTTTTCACTTCACATCTTGCATGTTAAGACTGCGTTTTTCCTGCACTTGATATTATTAGATTTGAACACAGTGCCACCTAGAGGCAGCAGCCTGCAGTGCAAACAAATAAACAGTACCTTTCCAGTATGGCTCAATTCTCCATACTGCTGCAACCCTACTAGTTCCTGTTTCCGCTGGCACGTCAGTCAAAATTCCTGAAGCTAACCCCAGTCAAGTCTTCCACAGGTAAATTAGAACATCGGAAATGTTGGAAATTGTGAATATTTTCCTTCAAAATAAAATACATTCAGGTTGTTATGTTGAAATTGAAGTTCTGTAATGTTTCCAACTATTGCATGTTTTCTATTACAGCTCATGTGCTATTTACACCATTTATCCAAGTTTTTACTTTGTTAAGCATTTACCATAACTGTTAGGCCTACATATGTTTTCAACATGTGGGCTATTTATAACCTTACCATTTATTTTAAATATATATCCATTTGTTTTAGCAGTTTGGCCTTTAGCCTTTAGTCTAAGCTAATTATTCCATCTGTTTATCCATCACTTAAGCCTGTCATTAGCTATTTCAACCAGGTATCCATTGCATTTAGCTAAATATTTTCTGCATTGTGTTTGCCGTTATCTCACCAGTTATCTATTAGCCAACATGTTTTAGGCTATGTCAACCATTCACTTATATTCCCACATAAAACTTGGATACAAACTTGGAACTTCTTGAATCTTGTCTACATTGGTCAGCAATGGTTTTATTTTTGAAAGTGCCACCCGGAAGTTAAACATGAAATATGGTCACCTTACCAAACAAATATAGCTACATTAGCATCTAGCCAGGAACCGGTTCAACTGACAGCTTGTTCGAGTTAACGCCAACTGGAATATCTCAGAGGACTTTTTTTACCTCGCGTCTCTTCATTGGATTATTTAGACCCGACCCACATTGAGGTGGGGGAGTGTTTGTGGGGGGGGGGGGGAGAGCCACGTGTACAGGAACTGTTTCTGACAGCTGACTGGAAATTGCAGGTCTGTGACTGGGGAAGTACAGCTAACATTAGGCAGCTAGCTACCTCTAAACATACAGAGTCCTTTCAACTTTACTCACTGTATCGTTTGTTGGTCTTCCTTCTTGACAGGTTGGTCTCATTTTCTCTTTGTATACTATTCACATAATCCAGGTAGTGTTAACTTACCTTGTTTTGTTAGCTTGTGTTAGCATCTTTAGCCTAGATTCACATGCACTGCAAAATAATTCGTATGACGTCACGAAGCTAATCGTTGTTTACGTTAATTTACAGTTAATTGACTCAAGAGCACGCGACTAGCTGCTGGTATTGATTTAAGGTTACACACAATTACGTGAACTAAAGAAGTCAAGGTTTGACAGCTAAGTTGTGTTGCGTTCAAAGTACACGTCAGGTTTCCGTACACATCAATACGGACGCGTTCAAGTTGGTTGTTTACCTATTAAACTGAGTTATTTACAGTGAGTATTCAGATTCTTTATTTGAGTAAAAGTATTACTGTATTACTACAATGTAAAGATACTCAATTTCAAGTTAAAGTACTGCATTAAGAATGGTACTTGAGTTAAATTGAGTTTAAGGCAAGGCAAGTTTATTTATATAGCACCTTTCAACACAAGGCAATTCAAAGTGCTTTACAAAAAACGAAAGACATTAAGAAAATGGCATTTAAAATCAGTCATTAAAAAGAAAAAATAATAAAATAAACATTAAAAGAAAAAATACATGGATAAAAGTTACAGTGCAGTTTAAGATATGAATAGTTCAATTAAAAGCAGCGACAAAAAGAAAAGTCTTCAGCCTGGATTTAAAAGTAGTCAGAGTTGCAGCGGACCTGCAGGTTTCTGGGAGTTTGTTCCAGATATTTGGAGCATAATAACTGAACGCTGCTTCTCCATGTTTAGTTCTGACTCTGGGGACAGAAAGCTGACCAGTCCCTGAAGACCTGAGAGATCTGGATGGTTCATAATTTAGCAGGAGGTCAGAAATGTATTTTGGGCCTAAACCATTCAGTGCTTTATAAACCAGCAGCAGTATTTAGAAATCTATTCTTTGACACACAGGAAGCCAGTGTAAAGACTTCAGAACAGGAGTGATGTGATCCACTTTCTTAGTGTTAGTGAGGACTCGAGCAGCGGCGTTATGAATCAGCTGCAGCTTTCTAATAGATTTTTTAGTGAGACCTGTGGGACACCATTGCAGTAGTCGAGTCTACTGAAGATAAAAGCATGGACAAGTTTGTCCAAATCCTGCTGTGACATTAGTCTTTTAATCCTAGATATATTCTTTAGGTGATAGTAGGCTGATTTAGTAACAGTTTTAATGTGACTGTTGAAACTCAGGTCAGAGTCCATGACTACACCTACATTTCTGGCTTTATCTGTTGTTTTGAACATTGCACACTGAAGCTCAGCGCTAACTTTTATACGTTCTGCATTGGCTCCAAAAACCATTACCTCAGTTTTATCTTTGTTTAATTGGAGAAAGTTCTGACACATCCAGTCATTGATTTGTTCAATGCACTTACTCAGTGTTTGAATTGGAGCATAGTCTCCTGGTGAAATTGTTACGTAAATTTGTGTGTCATCTGCATAGCTATGGTAACTTATTTTGTTGTTTTTCATTATCTGAGCCAGTGGTAGCATGTAGATGTTAAAGAGAAGAGGCCCCAAGATGGAGCCTTGAGGTACTCCACATGTCATATTTGTCAACTCAGATGTGTATTTACCTATAGAAACAAAGTTTTTTTCAAACCAATTTAGAACTGTTTCCGAAAGTCCCACCCAGTTTTCCAGTCGGTCTAGTAATATGTTGTGGTCAACAGTGTCAAACGCAGCACTGAGATCTAATAATACTAACACTGAAGTTCTGCCACTGTCTGTGCTTGAGTGGATGTCATTGAAGACAGTACGATTAGGTAATTGTACTTAAAGTATTAGGGGTAAAATAACTCCTTCAAAATATGTTGGAGCAAAAGCAACAAATCTTCACATTTAAGAAGTTTGATCTGTGAAATATTTTTGACCATAAAAACGTCTGTTAACCCACTAATGGTTTGAGTGACTTTAATATAACGTTGGATGGTTTATCTATTCCAATATAATCATATATTTTTTAAAGGTTTTCCTAAGTAGTGTGTGTCAAAACCTGCATTTCTAAAGTAACCATTAACTACATCTGTAAAAATAAATGTAGTAGAGTAAAACGTACAAAATTGGCACACAAAGTAAAGTACCTCAAATGTGTACTTAAGTAAAGTACTTGAGTAAATGTACTCAGTTACTTCCTACCACTGGTTAGTTATGTTGTTATATGTGCTATAAGGCTGCCTCATTCTGCTTATCATACCAACATAGTTTTAGTTAAGGGTTTAAATGCAGTACTTTTACATGTAGTGGACTATTGTCACAGTGTGGTACAGTATGAGTACTTTGACTTCTTCCATCAATAAACGCCAGTATTACCCAAATGCCTGTCCTACTAAATGTGACTTTGCATATAAGATATAACAGTAGGCTCCTTTGTATATTCCTGGGTAATGAAAATATTGTGCTACCTTTGTTTTACAACATAATTCCCACTTTCCCAGTCCTCCAGAAAACATGCATAGAAAGGTTGAGTGAACGGGATTTTCCATTGGGCGGGATGCAATTTGGGAAAATCCCATTTGACAGGAAAGCAGCAATAAAGTCAGTTCAGTGTGTGAGGATATTGCATCATTATCTTTTATCATAGCTGACTTTGATATATACACAGTCTATGGTTAATACTAGTGTTGAGAAGATAACGCTTTATAAAGTTGTAGGGCTTCCACTCCGTTTGTCCAGAAAAATACAAGAAGATTTGGGGCCTCAAATTCAGCAAATAATTAGATCTGTTGGTTTGTAAAACGTTCAAAACTGGCCAAAACATTACAACTCCTTGCTCAAAACAAAAGCCAATGTTATCACTTCTGTCAAATGTAGATGGTACTTTCTAGTGAAACATGTCTCACTCAAATAATGCATCATTGAAAAATCCTACATGTAAAAGCCTTATGTAACATATTGGTGTAATGTATACCCAATGTCCACTGTGTGTGATTTTTCTTAAAGGTTTATATACGTTACATTTCATATTAGTGATGTTGTGATGGAAAACAATGTTTATTCAATTAGTGCATTTTTCTTTTTTACATGATTCGGTAACAGATAGATTTGCTTATGTTAAATGAATGCCGCTATAATTCTCATAAGTGACCTCTTTTCTTATCCTGAAAATGTAAGATCAATCAGGCCAGCTGTAAAACTTTCAAAATGGTCAAACTCTATGAAGCGCTTCCTGAAGCATTAGACATACAGATGTAGCACTCCAGATAGGACTCCACCCAGCGGATTCCAACCAAAAACCCAGCGGATCCCAGTGGCTGGGAGATGAAAGACCTCCCACTATTTCCTAAGAGGGCGTTGCCAAATGTGTTTATCCTCTTTAACATAAGCACCAACACATTGTAGCAGAACTGTTTGTTTAAAAGGAGTGAAGCTTTGTTATCATCTTCCCTTCACTAGTTGATAGCTTTATTTAACGACTTGGCTCACGTAACTAAACACTTGTTCCATCTTCAGGTAACTATGGCTGTCTGGAGGAAACTGTGGTGCAGGAACCTGCTGTCGGTGTCCCTGCTGCTCTGCGTCCTGCTCCTCACCGTAGACGTTAACGCACGGCCTGCCAACATGTCGGCGGTTAAAGAAAAGTCTCCGGCAGGCAAGGACGACAATGAGATTCTCCCCCCGGACCACCTGAACGGGGTGAAGATGGAGATGGACGGCCACCTCAACAAGGACTTCCACCAGGAGGTTTTCCTGGGGAAAGAGATCGAGGAATTCGAGGAGGACTCGGAGCCGAGGAGGAACAGGAAGAAGCTGATTGAGATTTTCACAAAGTAAGACATTCCGTCACAGTCAGGATTCAGCATTCCTGAACGAGACGCTTGTGCTGCAGAACGAGCGAGAGAAGGGAGTATTGTGGAATACAAAGTTTCACTTCAGAAAAAACACGAGGCAGTGCAACAGAGTAGCTGTATTTAAATGAAGAGCTGAAAAAAAACATTTAGTGTCTTTTTACAGGTTGTTACCGCCAAGATGAGATGAGTAAAAAGGCCTCTTCATATTTCTTTATCTAATATAGCGTGGCTAAACCAAAAAGAAACTCAATATTCAAACGACTTCTGAGTCAGCAGGTAGAGAATCTTACGCAGTGATAACTCCAATGTCAAGGCAAGTAAATAGTGCAGGTTATTCTCTTTCAAACGATTGTTTTGGTAAATAACCACGTGTGCCTTTCCCAATGATCCCTTCAACATCTACAAATATATGCCCAAATTCACGGTGCCCAAAGCTAGCTTCAGAAAAACCCATAATCAAACTAACTGAAATAATGATCAAATTGCTATACACAAACAACAGAGATAAAAACAAAAAAGGTTTAACTATTAAGTATTCCAAATCAATAAATAGCTTGATCTTAATTATTCGGTATGACTTAAAAAGCTTCCCCTCCCCTTCCTTATTCCCTTTATTTGACCTTAAATGGTAACGAAATGTTTAAAAGTATTAGAGCCTAACCAGTTCAAACAGAAGGACACAAGTCAGTAAAGCATATTGGTCATAACAGCTGATTTAAGTGTTAATGTTCAAGAACTTAACGCTACACTTACAGTTAATGTTTCTTTGTTATTCTATCTTCTCAGAGTTGATTCCAACAAGGACAAGAGCGTTAGTGCCAAAGAGATGCAGCGCTGGATCATGGAGAAGACGGAGGAGCACTTCCAGGAGGCCATGGTGGAGAACAAGAACAGTTTCCGTGGTGTGGACCCCGATGCTAACGGTGAGAGAGAAAACCCTCTTATCATTTAATGCACGCTGACTGTGATCAAATCAGGAAGTCAGGCTTCCCCGAATGAATGAATATGTTTCTGTTGAGTCAGAATTCATGCTTTGTCTTTAGGTCAAGTCACATGGGACGAGTACAGAGTCAAATTCCTGGCCAGCAAAGGTTTCAACGAGAAGGAAATTGCTGAGAAAGTGAAGAATAATGAAGATCTGAAACTGGATGAGGAAAGTAAGTATTCAATGATGTAAAATGTCGTCCTTCTTTTCAAGGATGTCCCAGAATATGTGCTGCAGATAGATCTCCAGGGAATACTTTAAGATGCTTTCCCTTGCCGTTGCAGCTCAGGAGGTTTTGGAGAGCCTGAAGGACCGCTGGTTCCAGGCCGACAACAACCCCAACGACCAGCTGCTGAACGAGCAGGAGTTCCTGTCCTTCCTGCACCCTGAGCACAGCAAGGGCATGCTGCAGTACATGGTCAAGGAGATTGTGCGCGACCTAGGTACGGTTTTACTAGACTAAATAATTGTTTGCCATTTGTTGGCAGTGGAAACCAACTGTTAAAAAGAGGGCGCTATTATGCTTTTGGAGATTTCCCTTTCCTGTTATATAGGTTTTTTTTACGCCTTCGTTTGACTCCTTTGTTTACTTCCCGAACATAGTGACATTACTACTGTATGTAATACTCGCACTTCTATTAGCTAGAAGCGCTCCAACACATTGTCTCTTAGCATTTGACCAATCACAACAGAGCCGTCCAGCTAACCAATCAGAACAGACTGGGCTCTGGTTTCAGACAGAGGGTGAAAAGAGGTGCTGCAGCACAGGCAGTATGAGAAAGATAAAGAGCTTTTTGAACATTAAAGCATGGAGACATGTCCCAGGAGAGACACTACATACAAATACATGTCTCCTTTAAGGTTGACATGGGGAAGTTGTTGGCTTATTTACACTCAGCAGATACAAAGGGCTATAAAGCTTTATTCAAATGCTGCACAGTTCCCTGTTTGTACTTGTGTAGTCACCCTGATCATCAGAGGTGCATACAAAGAGTAAATGTGTACTTAAACAAACTGTTCTCCAAGACAACCACCGAGTTATATGGTCCATTGGAAACATACAAAGATTAGATGCCTACTGTGTTTACATGCAGAGACATTTCTATCCTCATAAGGTGGCCTGTGTGGTGTGTGTGGTGTGTGTGTGTGTGTGTGTGTGTGTGTGTGTGTGTGTGTGTGTGTGTGTGTGTGTGTGGTGGTGTGTGTGTGTGTGTGTGTGTGTGTGTGTGTGTGTGTGTGTGTGTGTGTGTGTGTGTGGTGTGTGTGTGTGTGTGTGTGTGTGTGTGTGTGTGGTGTGTGTGTGGTGTGTGTGTGTGTGTGTGGTGTGTGTGTGTGTGTGTGTGTGTGTGTGTGTGTGTGTGTGTGTGTGTGTGTGGTGTGTGTGTGTGTGGTGTGGTGTGTGTGTGTGTGTGTGTGTGTGTGTTGTGGTGTGTGTGTGTGGTGTGTGTGTGTGTGTGTGTGTGTGTGTGTGTGTGTGTGTGTGTGTGTGTGTGTGTGTGTGTGTGTGTGTGTGTGTGTGTGTGTGTGTGTGTGTGTGTGTGTGTGTGTGTGTGTGTGTGTGTGTGTGTGTGTGTGTGTGTGTGTGTGTGTGTGTGTGTGTGTGTGTGTGTGTGTGTGTGTGTGTGTGTGTGTGTCTTCAGCTGTTACAGCTTTTGGCATGGATTTGTGCAAGAAGTCTTTTGAGTCAAATTTTTTTAAATCCATTGTCGTTTACTCTTACATGTTTTGTATACTCTCGTGATGCATTTTGCACCCTCTGGACCCCTTCGTGGCAAAAATGTACACGCTCATAAAAACTGCTATTAAATCATACATCAATATTTTTTAAAACTTTTTTTTCGATGAATCACTTGAACAACTTCTCAAAACTACCAAACATTCAATAATTTTCAGGATTTTAACCCTTTAAATGCCTGTTTCATTATTTGAATTATTTAATTTCTCTTAATTCTCTAAATGTCTTTGAGTTCCTCTGACCCTTCCTCTGAAAGTGGAGAGGACATTGAATGCCGTCCACAGTGAGGGGACAGAGAAGAACGGAGGTCGTTCTCCCAGGAGCTGGAGAAAACCAGGGTGTCCTCACAGATTGTGAGAAGAAAGCCCCCCGTGGTGGTGGATGGTGGGCCGGACCGTCAGTGTCCTCTCCACTTTCAGAGGAAGGGTCAGAGGAACTCAAAGAAATGCTGGACTCCAGAGAGCATTCAGTGTCAGACCCCCCTCGAACCTTGTGTCTTCTTCAGATGAGTCCTGCAGCTCGCTGGCAGAAGAAGGCTACAAGATTACTTCTGAAGTCTCCTCTGCACTGAAATGCTTCTTCATTTGAGTTCCTTCTCTTTGCTCCAGGTCTTTCTCCTTCTCTGCTCACTAAAGAAATAAACCCTTGGTCAAACTGCATGTTTATCTTTGGCAGCCAGGTGCATAAACACACTAACAGTTGTTTTTTGAGTAATCAAGCAGCTCTTCAAAGACACATCAAACACATCCCTCAAAAGATGGCCTTTTTTCCCATGGAATGATCCGTGCATGCTTACAGATTCTCACAGACACACACACACACACGCAGACACACGGAGAGGGAGGAGAGGTGTGTGCTGGTTGTGCACAGGCCTACAAAATTGTTGTTCTATCACCTGAGAGAGCACCAGGTCACATGCTGCAGGACCTGCTGGTCTGCTGCTGGAAACGACACACACACACACACACACACACACACACACACACACACACCACACTCTCTGGGCCCCCTGGTAGTCACACGGCTCCATAATATAACTGGCAAAAATGTAAGAATTCCATGCATCGGCCTCCAGTGGGAAAATGGTGTAATCTGTTGGAATAGAGTAGAAATATCAAATATCACTACTTGCCTTCTAAATGAAATGCTGACATTACAAAATGCATGGTTTTATACTGCAATGGCAGTGGGATCAACAAATGTGGTCTGAATGGAAGTCAATGAGGCATTTTTGAGAGAAATTAAATAATTAAAATAATGAAACAGGCATTTAAAGGGTTACATTCCTGACAATGATTGAATGTTTGGTAGTTTTGAGTACGTTAGAAGTTGTATTATAATGCAGTGAAATCAATTTTGTTGCTAATCTTTGACACATCCAAGACTCTAATAACCACCAAAGTTCCGTCCCTCTACTAATTATTATATTGAAAACAAATTCATTTGTGTTTTTTTCATAAATAATGAAATGATTAAAATAATGAAACCGGCATTTAAAGGGTTAAAATCCTGACAATGATTGAATGTTTGGTTTTGAGCACCTTATAAGTTGTTTAAGTGATTCATGGAAAAAAAAAAAGTAGAAAGAAATATTGATGTATGATTTAATAGCAGTTATTATGGGCGTGTACGTTTTTGCCACGAAGGGGTCGAAAGGTTGAAATTTCGAGGAGGATTTTTTTTTTTTGCACAAAAAACACGCTATATACAACGCGGCAATTTGGCCTCAGAAAGGACAGCATGAAGTGGCGGGAACATTAGTTATGTGGTATGTGAGCGGCAACTAATGATTGTTTTTCATTGACATTTATTCCTCAGAGCAATTTCATTTGTTGAGGAATTATAAAATGTCCATCAGGAGTTCCCAGAGTTTAAAGGGACATTTAAAAGTCCTTGTTATTGTCTGAATAACAGTTTTAAACACAAAGCCTACAAGTTTTCTATCATATGAAATGAAAAAAATCTAAAATATCTTCACATTTTAGAGCCTGAAACATATTTGATTCTTTTTGAATTATTATCAGAATTAGTGCTGATGAATGTTCTGGTGATGATCCACTTTCATTCAAAGGAAAATGCCCGTTATTGGAGCATTTCCATAAAAACATGGTGATGAGCAGTAGTAGATAATGTCACTATGTGCAGATGTGTTTGTATATTTGAATGTACCTTACTTGATGTGTATTTGGATAAGCAATCCTCTGTGATTGGGCCTATTATGAATGCATGTGTAGGGTTAACAAAAGGTCAGATATCAAATGTGTATTGTTTTCTGCGTGCAGACCAGGACGGAGATAAGAAGCTGACGCTCTCAGAGTTCATCTCGCTGCCTGTGGGCACCGTGGAGAACCAGCAGGCGCAGGACATCGATGACGACTGGGTGCGGGAGAGGAAGAAGGAGTTCGAGGACGTCATCGACTCAGACCGGGACGGCATCGTAACCATGGCCGAACTGGAGGTGAGGGATGAAGAGGAGAAAAGTCTTAAACTAAAAACACAGCTCACTGGAGTTTATGATGATTGTGTTACTGGTAGTAAAAACACTGTCACTCCAAATAAAGAATTACAAGGAAATGAAATGTCAACTTCCCAAAACAAAGAAAGGGTTGCATGTGACTGTTCTTAAGTACACTCCCGCTCTAAGGCTAAGCAAACAGACACTTAGATCAAACAAAAGAAATGAAATTAAAAAAGCAGACGTCTCTGTTAGTTTGAGCCTCAGAGTTAAAGCGCTTCTATTGGCTAATGCTCAAACACAAATACGTGATAAGCTAAGGGGCGGGACATCTCTAAGCGGTTGACCAATCCCAACAGAGCCAGCCAGCTAACCAATCAGAGCAGACTAGGCTCTGGTTTCAGACAGAGGGTGAAAAGAGGTGCTGCAGCACATTAAAGCATGGAGACATGTCCCAGTAGAGACATGCTGATATAGCATTATAGGCCCCTTTAAGATTTCCATTACTGTAGCTATTGTGCAAGCCTTTGAATCTTGAATCACTTTCTCAATATAATTATTGTTTTTACATTTTGTCTGACGTTTCAAAACACTGTCTGTTATTATTAAGTTATCAGCAAGCACTCGTAAAACTCCATAATCAACTTATAATTGCCATTTAATTTCAGATGTAATAGAAATAGTTCTGGATTACTTACTTCCCCTTCCTTCTCCCGTACAGGAGTACATGGACCCGATGAACGAGCACAACGCTCTGAACGAGGCCAAGCAGATGATTGCCGTCGCAGACGAAAACCAGAATCACAATTTGGAGCTGGACGAGATTCTCAAGTACAGCGAATACTTCACGGGCAGCAAGCTCATGGACTACGCCAGGAATGTTCACGAGGAGTTTTAGAGACAGTGAACCCCCTCTCTAGCGGCTTCAGAGACATGCCAGATGGGGAAGTAGCTAATCATGGGATGTTTTAGTGTGCAGCCCTTTCAGATCCAATAGAGCGGTGCAGGGATGATGGATTTTTTTAGGCTGACGTTTTTTCCATTGGATTTAGGAATATTGCCTAAAATAAGATCTTTGGCAAACACACGTTAATCTCCACATATTTACACCACTTTGATGATTTATGTTTTTAAGCGTAAATGCAATCGCTGGAAGAAAAACGCTAACATTAGGATATAAACAAACATCAAGGTCTCATGACAGCATATTAGCACCGCTAAGCTAACCGTCGCTAATGTGCGTCGTGATGACGTTAAGTAGTCGTTTTAATCACTTTTGTCTGACATGGCGGTTCCTAAATTGGCCATTTATTTAATGTATTGGAGCAAAACCTGAACATCTCATGCTTTTTTTTTAATCACGAACCTTATTTCTAACCAAAAGCATGTTAAGAGAAACGTTGAGTCAGAGACGAGGGAACCAGAAGGGGTCAAATAAATGAAACTAATAACCTAGAACTCATTCCTGCACCACTCTATGAAAACACCCATCAGCCCTGGACTGCCAGCCAATAAAGTTAATATGGTTTGTGAGACTTTAAATGTTAGGCCCTAAATCTAACTGTATTTGTGTGAAATGTGTGTGTGAGAGATTGTAACCCCTAATAGACGCTTCGTTCCTGATGCAGTTGGGAGACTTCGCCTTCATGTTTATTCTGCAGGATCTGCCTCCTTTCTTTTTTCTGGCGAGTCTGTACACTGTAAATATTCAATTGTAACAACGCCTCTATCGCAGAGAGAAGCTGAGTAAATATATTATTAATGCTGCTAAGAGGACACACATTATAGAGATGCTATGAAAAACAAACTGTTTATTGTTGACGCGCAGATTTAATCCCCCAAAATAATTTTTTTTTTTTTACAACTCTGCTAGTTTTCATTGTAGATAATATCCGTCCTACTTATAAACAGGGTAAAAGTACAGATGTATAGCTTTTAAAAGTTATAAAAGCCTCAATGATGTACAGTGATCCTGCTCAGCACATGTTTTCATCAACAGTTGGCGTTCAGAGTAATATATGAGAGCAGTGTGCCTTTTTCCCAGCAGACATGTTGACCTATTGCAGTGTGTGAGAGGTCAAAATGTCCCCTGTGTGTAAAGGCCTATTGTTTTGTTCTTCATTAAAAAGCTTAATTCATGCTTGTGTTCAGATGTAGATAAAGAGGAATGTATTTATTTGGAGAGCTATCTTTGAGTATCACAAGTTGGTTTACAAAGAACGGGTGCTCCTTCTTCATCCTGTTTGATCTGTTGACTAAAATGTGAAATCTTTTGGTTAATTCACTTGTTTCAAATGCATGGACAATGTTTTCACATGTCTAATAAATTCAGCTCGGATCACACTGTCCTCGGCCCTGTTTGGATTGTAAAATAAGATTTATGAAAACAGAATGTGACACAGCTTTATAAAAATGTATTGCAATTACTGGTAAACAATAAATATGTCTTATTAATTAAATGAAGCTCAGCGCAAGTTCTTTCAGGGAGACTGTTTCCCACGCTCTCATTCACAATTCTCTCTCACTCGCCCTTCCTTCAATAAGCAAGGGCGTCATACCCAGTGTTCGAATTACCTATTTGCTTTCAGGGGAGCCCTATTTTATTCAGGGCCCTCGTGTGGAGCTGTCAAACTCGACCCTAACGCCGCTTACAGCTGGCCCACTAAAAGACAAGTTGTTCCGTTCACTGCGAGGCTTGGCTGTTTTCGTTTCACCATATTTTTTATTACAAAGCCAGAGTTAAAAAAATATCAATAGGCCTATGAACATTTCAAATACCGCGCCGGCATCGCTGCCGTAACCATAAGTAGCGTAAAGAATCCAGCGCCTCCACGTACAGATGGCAACACCCAGAAATATGAAACAAATATTCAGAAACTAATGATGAACAATGACTTATTTATTTCAAGAACTTTTATTTACAGAAACTCAACATTTCTAATCTGTGTGACACAAATATGCACAATTTTGTTGGGCTCCCCCTATTTATCTCAAAGTCGGCCTTCAGGGGAGCTCCCCCTTCTTTAGGAGAGCCAAGCTCCCCCTGGCTCCCCCCCATTTCGAACAGTGGTCATACCCCCAGAGTAGACCAATCAGTCCCGTCACATCCCCCACAAGCAATCACAGCACACCCGGCAAACGTTTAAATCTGCTCTTCTCTCCCTCGCCAGCAGCATTCAGAGAATTGATGCAACCCTCCTTCACCTCCAGTCATCAGACCCAGAGCCAGAGTAGCCCTGAAGAACCCTCATCATTAAGGACCTGAATTCCCCTTCAGCACTTCACCACCACCAGTGTCTAGACCCCGCGGGGGGGGGGGGGGGTTCTTTTTTCCTAGTCGACTTCTCCTGCCCCCTAAATCCATCACAGTGCGATGGGGTCTAATCTCCAAAATGTATATTACCCCGAGGGCAATAAATATGCTATCAAACTCACGCAATAAGTCTCTCCGGATTGAAATAGCACCTGGTGTTTGTTTTCTGTTTTAGCTGCAAGTAATGATCGCTTTCATCACAGATTGTTTGGTCAACTAAAGGTCATTATTAAATGTACATATATTGGTAGAAAAAGTACCTTTTATTTTATTTTGTATTATTTATTCTACTATTTCAACAATTCGGACAGTTTATGCATCTAAAAAACAAACGATATTAGTATAATTTCTAGTAAAATTAGCAACAACACAGTATAATAAGACTTACTTATTATTCATACGTAATAGTATCAAAATATACCTAAGAGGACCAAAAGTACAAATCCTCACTTTTTTTTGTTAAATTCTGAATTTTTTTTATTATGACCTTTTTTCGAATTCTGACTTTTTTGAATAATCTGATATATTTCAGATTTCTGATTTTCTCAGACTATTTTTTCAAATTCAGATTTTATTTCGAAATCTGATTTTTTTATAATCTCATATATTTCAGAACTCTGATTTTCTTTCAGACTTTTTTTTCGAAATCTAACTTTTTTATTTTGACTTTTTTTCTAATTCTGACTTTTTTTTTTCTAATTCTGACTTTTTTTTAATTCTGACTTTTTTTTCTGAATTCTGACTTTTTTTCTCCGAATTCTGACTTTTTTTTAATTCTGACTTTTTTTTAATTCTGACTTTTTTTTCTGAATTCTGCCTTTTTTTATAAACTGATATATTTCAGAATTCTGATTGTCTTTCAGACTTTTTTTCTCGAATTCTGACTTTTTTTTGTTAAATTCTGAAAAAAAAGATTATTCTGACCTTTTTTGAATTCCAACTTTTTTTCGAATTCTGACCTTTTTTTATAAACTGATATACTTTCTAATTCTGGCTTTTTTTATAAACTGATATACTTTCTAATTCTGGCTTTTTTTATAAACTGATATACTTTCTAATTCTGGCTTTTTTTATAAACTGATATACTTTCTAATTCTGGCTTTTTTTATAAACTGATATACTTTCTAATTCTGGCTTTTTTTTTAAACTGATATACTTTCTAATTCTGGCTTTTTTTATAAACTGATATACTTTCTAATCCTGGCTTTTTTTATAAACTGATATACTTTCTAATTCTGGCTTTTTTTATAAACTGATGTACTTTCTAATTCTGGCTTTTTTTATAAACTGATATACTTTCTAATTCTGGCTTTTTTTTTAAACTGATGTACTTTCTAATTCTGGCTTTTTTTATAAACTGATATACTTTCTAATTCTGGCTTTTTTTTTAAACTGATGTACTTTCTAATTCTGGCTTTTTTTATAAACTGATGTACTTTCTAATCCTGGCTTTTTTTATAAACTGATATACTTTCTAATTCTGGCTTTTTTTATAAACTGATATACTTTCTAATTCTGGCTTTTTTTTAAACTGATATACTTTCTAATTCTGGCTTTTTTTATAAACTGATATACTTTCTAATCCTGGCTTTTTTTATAAACTGATATACTTTCTAATTCTGGCTTTTTTTATAAACTGATATACTTTCTAATTCTGGCTTTTTTTATAAACTGATATACTTTCTAATTCTGGCTTTTTTATAAACTGATATACTTTCTAATTCTGGCTTTTTTTATAAACTGATATACTTTCTAATTCTGGCTTTTTTTATAAACTGATATACTTTCTAATTCTGGCTTTTTTTATAAACTGATATACTTTCTAATTCTGGCTTTTTTTTTAAACTGATATACTTTCTAATTCTGGCTTTTTTTATAAACTGATGTACTTTCTAATTCTGGCTTTTTTTATAAACTGATATACTTTCTAATTCTGGCTTTTTTTATAAACTGATGTACTTTCTAATCCTGGCTTTTTTTATAAACTGATATACTTTCTAATTCTGGCTTTTTTTTTAAACTGATATACTTTCTAATTCTGGCTTTTTTTATAAACTGATATACTTTCTAATCCTGGCTTTTTTTATAAACTGATATACTTTCTAATTCTGGCTTTTTTTATAAACTGATATACTTTCTAATTCTGGCTTTTTTTATAAACTGATATACTTTCTAATTCTGGCTTTTTTTATAAACTGATATACTTCTAATTCTGGCTTTTTTTATAAACTGATATACTTTCTAATTCTGGCTTTTTTTATAAACTGATATACTTTCTAATTCTGGCTTTTTTTATAAACTGATATACTTTCTAATTCTGGCTTTTTTTATAAACTGATATACTTTCTAATTCTGGCTTTTTTTATAAACTGATATATTTTCTAATTCTGGCTTTTTTTATAAACTGATATACTTTCTAATTCTGGCTTTTTTTCTGAATTCAATTTTTTTTCTGACTTTTTTTGTAATTCTGACCTTTTTCAGAATTCTGACTTTTTTCTCTCTAATTCCTTGTTTTTCGAATTCTGACTTTTGTTTTCTTAACTTTTTACTTGTTGTCGAAAAACAAATTCACTTTTGGTCAGATCTAAAAAAAAAGGGCCATTTATCTTTCAGCTTTACACCCAAATCTGTCTCGTGTATAGATACTAGTGAAGCAGCTCTTTGCCATGCCTTTCTTTCAAGAACAGCATGTTAAGAAATGATAAGTTGATTCTGTGAGTTAGAGATGTATGGCTGACGGTTAGGGACACGTTTTTTTGAAAAATTCCGAACTCTATGATTTTCGGAAGTTTTCAGAATTTTTTAGAGAATTCTGACTTTTTTTTTAATACTTTCTTTTATTCTGACTTCTTTTCGAATTCAGACCTTTTTTTTGTTAAATTCTGTTTTATTCTTTCCTTTTTCGAATTCTGACTTTTTTCTTCGAATTCTGACTTTTTTAATTCTGACTTTTGTTTTCTTAACTTATTTCAAAATTCTGACTTTTTTTCTGAGTTTTCTCAGATCTAAAAACAAATACACTTTCGGTCAGATCTCAAATGAAAATGTCACGTGGCCCTAATCCTCTTCCGTAGTGATGCAAGGGTAGGATTCTGTATTTCATTAGGATGTACAGTATACTGTATGAGTGTGTAATTTGAAAACAATCCTTCAGTTTAATCATCAATGAGTCTCAAATTCTGTTTTGAGAATATTTTATTGCGTATATACGGGTTAAGGTCCATTGAGTGTTTTATGTAACGTAGCACTCCACAACACAGCAAAAGCCACCATTTCACCAAACCAATGATTTGTTTATAAGCAGTTACACATTGAACATCAATTTGTATTTTTATATATCGTCTTTTTCTCAGATTTTTTTCACAATTTTAAACGCATTAGCTTGGATGTGATAGTGTGATGCCCGATCAGATTTTGATGCACACATTTTAATATCACAGACATCACTTCACAAGACACAGGTTTAACAATTTACCAATATCCTTAATGTGTTTGTCCCACAAATTAAATATAACATGTATATTTGTCTGCAAGCGACGATGAAAATCAATGCAGATGCAGTTTGTACGCATCTCTCCTGAATGCTACTCCATGTCAGAGCCATGCAACCTTAAGAATACATTTAAAACTGTAATACCACACCCTATATAATGTTATGTCCTAAACATATACATATAATCAAGTATATAGCCAGCACTAAAACATAATTAACATGGAAAACATTTGAAGAACATTATCAGACTTCCTCCAGATACAGATAAAACACACACACATGTTCATAAATGAAACTTTAAAACGCCTAACGTATCACAATCTGCTGACATTAAAGTAAAACAACAATCAAGAAACGGATTAAACAGGTAAGGCGATTGGGTGTCTGACTTAATATAGATTACAATAGAGATACAAATTAATAATAACATTTTTGGACAGCACAGCAAGTAGTCAAGTTCCAGTTTCTCCTCAACACTTCTCTCTCAAATAAAATAAAAAAATGGGGCTCAACATGTTCGCAAACTACCAGGAATAGTAGAATTGCAGCTGTATGATTAGTCCCTTAACATTTAGGGACTTTGTACAAAAAAGGGCTACAATTCCTACTTGCTTCATCTGGTCTGTGTGTAAACAACCTTCAATTAGAGCCAAACGTCAGCACTTTAAGCTTATACTTATTGTTTAATTGTAAAATCTAATGTATTGGAGTGCAGAGCCAACACAACAACACATCTGTAAATAAGTAGATACTTGCCGACTGCACTGTAACTGTTAACTGGCTGTATGTATGCAACACAAAAACACGAAAACGTTGGAAAAGATTTTAAAACAGACCATGATTAAAATATAAATAAATTAAATGTTTAACGAAGTTTTAACACATTTTAAGATAATAAGATGCGTTTACAGAAAATGTCAAATAAGCCGCTTGTGCTCGTCTCTAGTCTCGGTCATTTGGTGTTTACAGGTAGGGGAACTGGTTGAGTTTTCTCTGGTAAGTAGCACTGGCGTGGTGAAAAGGCGGCACCCCCTGCTGGAGGCTTTGGTTACCGTACTGTGCCGGAGAGACCACCAGGCTGCCGGTCTTCTGCAGCAGCGCCAGGGAGGAGAAGGCCCCCCCGACCCGGCCCCCCTGCATCTGGTCCACAGCCTGCGAGACGGAGGCCAGGGCGGCGGAGGCGGGGTAGGCGTACAGGTTGGGGGCGGAGCTGAAGAGGGGGTTCTCGTGGAGCAGGAAGGACGAGTGGGAGGAGACGGGAGGAGGGTAGGTGGGCTGCCTCCTCAGGATGATACTGCTTCCTGTTGGGTCGAGGGAAGATGACATCACAGACTGCTGTACCTGAAACCACAGAGAGAGGGTTTGGTGTTCTGGGGTTTTTTTTGTAAGAAGGGGCAGGTAAAATAAGATGTTCTTCTCCCTGCTCCTTTCCACCATGCGCTATAAAAAAAAAAACAGTATAAGTGTACATGTCTTGTTTTAAAATAACTGCCATGTGTGGAATAAACAAATACATTTAAAAAAGGGTCAGAAATACTCCCACTTCAAGTCACAAAGCTACTGGTGTGATGTACTTCAGGTGACTGCAAGAAGGCTGAAGGTTCTCAGAGCATTTCATTTTATAATGTTCATTTCTGTTGGTTAGTCAGTCCTAAATCCAGCCTACATGAAAAACTGTTGAACTATTCTTTCAACTTTACCGAACTGAAGTGCTTGAGTGATGTCCCTGAATACATCAAAGCAGTTACCTGACTGAGGTTGAGAGGCTGAGATCTGCTGGATGTGTTTCGTTGATGGCGGTCAGTGTTGGAGTCTCCGGTCCGACTCGACGCTTTCTTGGATTTCCCAGAGCCACTTGTAGCTTGATCTACGAGTGGAAAAACAAAAACCAAAAAATACTGTGAGTTCGAACAAAGGATTAGCTTACATGTGCTTCAGGTAAAGATGATCAGTCTAACTTGTTAATTGAGCTGAGCTGATTATTAATGCACCTTAAATTGATCCATTGAGGCCACTTCATGCAATAACACCTGGTTAAATACAATAAGAATGAATAGATATACTGTATTAAAAAAACAAAAAATAGCTAATTCTGCGTAAAGTAAATTATTTTCCAAAAATCTTTCACTAGATGTGACAGTGATGAAATTAACGACTATTTAACAAGTTACATCTTCTCCACAAAAAGGCACCAAATCAAAGGACCTCCTGCTCCTAATCTCACTCAAATAAATCTCGAAATAAAAATGCTCTAGGTTACTGGAGAAATACAATTTGAGCTGTGTCTTCTTTTATTCACACTGAAGCACCTCCACAATGTCAATATGATTTGTGTGTGTGTGTGTCGCTCAGTCAGTAGGGGCTTGGACTGGGAGCTGTAGGGTCGCCGGTTCAAGTCCCCGACCAGAGTGTGGACTGCTACTTGGAGAGGTCCCAGTTCACCTCCTGCCCTGCCGTGGTGCCCTTGAGCAAGGCACCGGACACCCCCCTTCCCCCCTCACCCCCATTGCTCGCCGGGCGCTGTGCAATAGCTGCCCACTGCTCGTAGTACTAGACTCCTGGTACTAGATGGGTTAAAAGCAGAGAACACATTTGTGTGCTCTGCATGTGTGACCTTTAAAGAGGGTCTCATCCCTCCGATTCTATCATGCAGCTAGTATCTAAATCTCACCAGCAAAACATTTGATATACGAGACCAATCACTGCATAAAGAATAACGTGCAATTACGTATCTGCCACTACTAAATAACAAATGTGACCGTCTGTTTCCTGTTAGTGTACAGTTTTATTATTATTATGCTGCTGTGTTTATTGTATTTTTTAGGGCTGTACCCGAATATCCGAATATTCGTTCGTTGGAGTACTATTCGGGTTTCAATTTCGTTATTCCGTTTTTTTTGCACTGCGGCTGCAAAATGTAATTGATTGAAAACTCCAATATCAACGTAAGAGCTTGTGCCTCTTCGGGGGGGCTAACACTTAACCATAAACGTTATCGTTTTCTCCGTCTTTATATGTAGATATCACTTTTTCTCCGTTAATCTTCGTCACGTTGTTTCCATAGCAACAACAACTTCCTGTCAACAGCGCTACCTCTCCTTCAAAATAAAAGCATGTCCATACAAAATAGGAAGCCAAGCCAAATTACACGTAAGACATATACAACTGCAACGAAAGTAACAAACACAATGCGATATCCTTTTCAATTTCAAGAACACAAATTGGGTTACATTAACAAATAACTATAAAACAACAATACTGTAGAATAACAAAATGAATGTCGTGAATAAACCGAAATACACGTGTTGAAGCGGTTCGCTGCTGATTACTACGCACCCCCCCCGCGTGCGCAGGCCGAATATTCGCTGCTGATTACTGACCCGAGCTCTCCCCCGGCTGGCTCTTCACAGACGGCACGATGACGGCCAGAGGCTGGGTGGGCTGCGGGGGCGTCTTGGTGCTCAGAGGGGGGGTCTTTGTGCTCAGAGGGGGGGTCTTGGTACTCAGAGGGCTGCTGGTGGAGGAGTCCGAGTCATGCACCGTCACACAGCTGATCACGTTGGTCCGCTGGCTCGTTCCAGAGCTGCAGGAGAGGGAAAAAACGATAATACGATAATATTGGTCAGATCAAGTCTGAAATTTGACTCATCACAGCAGCTCCATGTGTAACATCAACATAGACACATATCAAGACACAATACATGAAAAACAAACATTGCATTTGATCTGGGATTCAGCTCTGTATTTACCGTGAGGATTGACTGATGCACAAAGGATGCTTCAGTCTGACTTTATTGAATCGTTATTTACAAATAAAGGTGTAAAAATAACAATTTCAGCTAAAACCTCTCAGAGACAGGAAGTGAGCTCACCAGCCAGCGGGGAACTTCCTGTCGTCCTCGTCCTCCGAGTCGCTGTGGATGGTGATGATGCTGACGGCGGGGCTGGGGGTGTCGGAGATGATGATTGGCTGAGACTGATCACCAGCAGGAGGGTTCTGGAGCACAGTGGCCGACGACACAGGCCTGCAGGGAAGAGGATTTTTTAATAAATATGTTTCGAAGATAACTTTTTCTTTCGTGAAGCACCTTGAGATTACATTGTTTTTTTAAGTGTGCTATACAAATAACATGTATTATTATTATTAAGATGCTCACTGTTTTATTGCAAATATTTATCTTATTTATCTTATCGTATCTGCCACCTATTTATGTTGCTTCAAGCTACTGTTATATTACCATTGTTATAAATATATAAATACTCAAACACGAGTAAAAAGACACTTTTTGGGACTATTTTCAGAGGCAGATTAATCTAATAAGTACTTGGGGCACCAGTATAGTGTATGTGGGGTTATTTCTAAATAAACTACCCTTTGTGTGTAATTTGTAGTGAAATAACATTTCACCCAGATCAACAAAGTGGTTTTTGAACGACAATGGAGCTCTATGTCTCAGAGGAATGTTAAATATATGGCTTTGATACACGGACACAATTGTTAGTAGTAGTTAGTTGTATCAGTTAACTGTTGGTTTTGGTATTACTATTGGAAACTTCAATTCTTCACAATTTGCTGACTGCAGGATAAAGGTTTAATGGATATCACTGCAGCCCATTGAACAAGTAGATATGAAGCCAGGTAACAGACCACCACCACTACAATTTATGGACCCCCCCCCCCCCCCCCATGGAGATGATGATGGATGTAAGGCAGTGTGACAGGAGACCTGGCTCTGCTCTCTGCGTGTCGAGCCTTTGCCCTCTTGCCCTGTTGGGGTCTGGAGGCAGCGTGGCTTTGGGAGGCAGCGTGACCGACGCCATCGAACTGGCTGCCATGACGACCCCTGAGAGAAGGACGGACACACGTTATTTATCTTAAACTGCATCTATGACTGACTGACCTCACAGAGATACATTTTCTTTTAAGTTGTAATAATACAATGACCTGAAGGTGTGTTTTAACATACAGAATGAAGTCCTATGGATTAAACTCACCTCCAGCCAGAGCCTTGTTGACTGTCGGAGGCCCCCATGGGGGGGTCCGGCACCACGTTCTGCCCCGGGTTGTGGAGGGCCATGCCGGGCATCTGCTGCCAGGTGGAGGGGATGAGGATCTGCTGAGTGCCAGCTGGCCAGCCCTGCAGTACACACGTACACACACACACACACACACACACACACACACACACACACACACACACACACACACACCACACACACACACACACACACACACACACACACACACACACACACACACACACACACACACACACACACACACAACACACACACACACACACACACACACACACACACACACACACACACACACACACACACACACACACACACACACACACACACACACGTTCAACTATTACAAGAACCCTAAAGTTCAGGATTTAAACTTTAGGAAATAAAGAAAATACATGTTCAGGTTTAGGTTCTTGCAAAGCCGTAAAGATAAGGTCCAGAAAGAACAGAGCCCCCCTGAAAGTTAAAGGATGTGTTAGTCTGGGACGAGGAGAGGAAGAAAGTGAGTTGTCTCTTGGCATAAGTTCAACCTTTTTGAAAAACTAAAATAGAGAAAGCTTCTACAGCATTAAAACGCAACAGTATTTTTTTTACATTGCAGTTTTAAAAACATCTTTCGCTAGATGTGACAGTGATGAAAGGAATCTTTTAAAGGAATAGTAAACCATTTTTGGAAATACGTTTATTTGTTTATAGCAGAGAAAGCCTAATACCAACTCTGAAAATAGAGTGTTATGCTTCTACCACCTGAAGCAGAAAGCAAAAGCAATAAATCACATTGTGCGCATGTGTCCATCGTCCAGCTGCAGTCTAGACATACATTAGGAGAGAACAGGAAGAAATAAGAGATGTTATCCAGTCATGATGATGGTGTTTTACCAGCAGGAGGCATTCTGATCCAGTAAGCCGGCAAAACTTTCACATCTGCAGCCTAAAGACGGCAACTCAGCCAGAGAGGCGTACAGACTGCCCACCAGCAGGGGGTCGAGTGAGGCCTGGGGGGAGCAGTGGGAGGGGGGCGTTTAGACATGGTGGATACAGACCTGCTGCATATTCTGCTGAAACCTGATGAGATTCTTTGCATACAAGAATACAGATATTCTAAATCATTGGTGGGGATTTTGATTTGTGAAGAGAGTGGAGACATGGAAGTACACAAGTACAGGTACCTTACACTTTTACTTGGGTAAATGTACTCAGTTAAATGTCATCCCTGCTGGTGCTTATGGATACTGGAAGAAGAGTGTGTCCCACCTGAGCCAGCATGCTGGGCTGGATGTGCAGAGACTGGGAGTTCTGGTTCTGAGGACCTAAGGGGACGGAGCTGTCCATCCTCACTGGAAAACCAGAGGGCTTACTGGATGTCTGGAGACCTGGAGGGAGAAGAAGAAGGCAGGTGATATTGGTTAATTCAATGAATATATAATTATAGATATAGAGATATAGAGGCTAGGAAATATAGGGATAATGTAGCAAGTTGCATAACATATACAGTACACAGGCCAGGCTACATTTAAAGCATTAAGACATAGAAACACTTTATAAAATGTCATTAGAGTACATTTAAAAAACAGTAAAGAGAGAATACAGAACTAGAAAAACAAAAAAGAATAAGGTAAAACATCTAAATCAAAATGCAATGTGTGAGATATGAAAGTTATTTGATTTAATAAACGGCAGCAGCAAAAATTAAATAATGATGCCTCGATCTAAAAGTTTCAATGTATTTTAAATGTTTGGGAAATATAAAAATGTAGTTATTTCAAAATGTTCTAGGTGACTATGAAATGATATTTATTTTCATTGAGGCAACATGTGGCCCTCTCACCCTGGATGGTGGGGGGGCAGACGATGAGGGTCTGCTGGAAGGGCTCGGTCTGGGTGCAGAGCTGGGGGGGGCGGGGGATGTTGATGGTGGCCTGCTGGTAGAGGCCGGGCTGGTAGTTGAGCAGCGGGACGTTACTGCTGAGGGACAGAGACTGGGCTCCTGCTGAGGACATCTGGAGACACAACGAGCCGGGAAATATGAGTCCAGTTCAGCAAGAACGTCTACGGTAAATGGACGGCATTTATACAGCGCTTTTCCAGTCTGTTTGACGCCTCAAGGCACTTTTACACATACAAGTCAGAACTCACCCATACAGTACATACAGAACATGCAACGGGACAATTTGCTTAAGGAAATGTATGCAGAACGAAATAAATCTCACCTGTTCTACATCCTCTTGCACATAAGTCTACAGACTAATTTACATACAGAAATGCACTTAATGGTCAACCAAGTTCTCTGAAGAATTGCACTTCTATGCAATTACAAATGCTGCCGTTTAGGAATAACACATGCTTCTTCGTTCAATACATTTAAACAAATGTAACTGGTGTTTAAAATAAAAGTTAGTGATTAAGTAACATTTTTGTACATTTCCTGAATTGAAAATAGAAATGTAAGTGTATGTTTAAAATAAATTGACTGTTTAATAATTAATGTTTTCTCTAAAAACTGCAACAATGAAGAGGACCTTCTACCTACCTCTCACTCAAAAAAAAATCCTCCATTGCAAAAAATATAACTCCAGATGAATTGCACAATATTCCAGTTTATTACATGATTTAGTTGAATACTCGATTCTGATTGGTCAATTCAGAACACGTGACACGTTGTTAATCCAGAACAGACAGTCCGCTGTCAAGCACTTATTGTTCAGGACGCTCACATCTGCACAAAGAAGTCCGGTCGATTGAACTGTATACAGTTTGGCTTCGCGTCGGGATCCTGATCTGCCTGGTGTTCTTTTACCCATAACGGTGCGTCCACACAGCGGCGTGCGTTGAAAGCTTCACCATTCACTTTGAATGGGGTGACGTCACTTTTTGCCGAACTGCATTGTGGGAAGCGACGCGGAGCTTTGCTGGCGTGGCTCGCGGCAAAAGTTGAGCAATGTTCAACTTTTGAAGCCTCGGCAGAAGCGTCAGCCAATCGAATCATATGCCAGTACAAGCTTTAGCCAATCAAACCGCTGCTTGTGTGTCAGGGGCGGGAGATTCATGTGATTGGTTGTTGGTCGAGTTTCAGACACGCCCGCCGGCAAGCTTCAACGCACGCTGCTGTGTGGACGGGCCGTAATGACCGCCTCGCTGCACATTATCCCTTACTTATCGAACAGGTTTTACTCTTCAAAGAAGTCAGGTTCAACAGTGGTTTGACTACTTAACTAAAAGGGCTGCTTTATAACCTTCAGCAGGTGAACCCGCCCCCCTGAGGCAGACGCAGGACTCCTCACCTGGCTGTGCTGGCTGAGCTGGCTGCTGAAGGTCACGGTGAGGTTGGCGGCTGCACTCGACGTGGTGTTGCTGGAGAACATGTTCTTCCCGTTCTCAAAGGCGCTGCATCTGCGTTTGCATATGTCCATATTTTGGAAGCAGGATTTCATGCTGTAAAATGACATTATTCAAAATGGTGAACATGTGGGCTCGAAGTTGTTACGTACCTTGTCACACTAGGGGTTTAGAAGGCTGGCAATAAGAATAGCATAAACTAAAATGTTTTGTTTGGGTTATGTGTGTGATGTTTTATTATATCTGAGTATTTACTTGTATACTGTCTATTTCCATTAATTATTTTTGGTTTTTATGATCTTTCTGTCGTATGTTTGTCAACTCATTGAATACCACCTGGAGGGGGAGGGGTTTGCAACTTGTTATCATAAATGTTGGACATACTGTATTTGTGAAAAACTGAAAAATAAAGTTGTTAAAAAAGAAAAAAATAGTGAACAAAGATGGAACCTAACTTCAGTCTTGATCCTCAGCGAGTCCTGCACTTACTGTGAGCTGTGAGGGAAGTGCAGCAGGTGCGTCATGGTAACGAAGGGGTGGTTCAGCGTCTTCATGGGCGTGATGCGTTTGTCTGCGTCCAGCGTCAGCATCTTCTTCAGCAGGTCGATGAACTCCCGCCGGTCCGCCTTCTCTGCCAAGATGTCCGTCCCCTCCAGGTTCGTCATGTTCACCTGCAGAGCCACAGGAAGTGGGTTTGTCAAGCGGCTTCCTGGAGCACCCTAAACTGTGAGAAGTGTATAGGAAAGGAAAGAAGCTCACCTGCATCATATCATCCAAACAGTTGAAGATGTATTTCCTCGCCTCCTTGGACTTGATGCCCATCTCCGCCTCGTGCTCAGCGGACGTCTGCAGAGAGAAATAACCATAGCAACACTTCAGTATATGTACTGCTCATATGCTTAATGATAGACTCTTTAACTTAAAACAGCATTGTGTTTGCACCAATCTTTAAACAATACAAATATACATTTGAGGGCTGATGTTGTGGAACGAACTGGAGGAAGGAATTAAAACATGACAGACAGTTTGAAAGGTGTACAAGAGGTTGATTGTGAATGATGCAGATGAACATAGAGGTTAAGTTGTGGGGATGGACTCTGTGGCAGATTGTATCAAACAAAGTTACAAAGTGCTCTCACATAAAAACAGAAACATTTACAACAGAAAATAAACTAAACTAAAACCAGCAACTAAAACACATTTTAATACAAATAGAGGAAAACAAACTGAAAGTAACACACACAAATAATTAGTTTTTAAAAGTGGATAGGAATAGAAAACCATGTTGCTTCCAGTAGCGTGGCGTGGGGAAAAAATGAGGGGAAGCCAATAATACGTCCTTTCTTTTGGGTCGGGGGTGTGGTGGTCAATGTAATAACGTAACCAGATGAGTGATTACAGCACCCGGTATCATTTTACACACATTTGTATCAGATGCAGGACTTGCACACGCCTTTTATCTAACCGACAGGTCCGCACGCACTCTCCAGCCGAAACTCTAATAAGCATTCATTCACAAACTAAATCAGGAGACCTTTAACGTTTTACGTCCGATTCGCTCCTTTTTTCCTCGCTGTACACAGCTCCAGTTTGGGCATCGGCCTGTCATCAGATTGTATTTGTTGTTGCTGCTGGAGCGGAAGTTTAGTACAATTATTTTTGATGAAATACTCCAAATCTCCACCCTCCATAATTGCACTTGCTTCAGTTGCTTGCTACTTTCTAACGGCGGTGAGAGTGGCGCTATCTATCTTCTATCGATTAGATTTATGATTAGAAAATTATAAAAGTAGGGTAGACATGTGGATATTATCCGACTGAACAAAACTTGCATTTATCTAACAGGTTCGTTTTCCACTGACCTTATTTCGAGCTATTTTCCTAAATCCTATGGAGGGAAACATGCGCAGCTTACTTCCGGATTTTAGGATGCAACACTAAATCGATGCGATTTGATTGGATTGTGAGGCAAGGGAAGCCAGCCGCCTCTGGCTTCCCTTGGCATGGCCCTGACCAATCACAGGTTGGCAGGGGCATCACGTGAGCCTCATCTGATTGGTCAATCCCTCCATTTTTTTTCACCAAGGGAAGCCAGATTCGGCTGGCCTCCTCTCGCAACAGAGAGTGCAATCTACTGTTTCACCATAACATCTAGAGGGGCGCTGTTTCACTCTTTGTAAAATACTCAATGAGAATGGGGGAGAGACGGGCCGGCAGCAACACACAGCAAAGGAGAATTATCGAAACAAAACAAAGTGTTTTTATTTATTTATTAAAATTATAACTACAATCCGAAAAACAGGGGAAGCCTGGCTTCCCTTGGCCTCCGGGAGAAAACGCCACTGGTTGCTTCATTTTACATGAAGTATCAGTTTGTCGCCTATAAACAAATCCGTTGTACTGTACAGTATATGGAAACTGCTATTTAGTGGTTACTTTTGTTTTGTTTTCCTGGAGCTGCATTGTTGGATTACTACTTTGAGAATTGAAAATCATTGTTTAATGTTTTTGTACGTCTTGGAGCCTGTTTATAACAAAGCTGTTATGTCCTTACTCTTTATTTGAGGTCTTTGACCAGGGGCAATGTAATTGGATAACGCACACAATCATTTATTTTTGTTTATAGTCTATGTTTCCTGCCTTCCTGCTTCAACTCACTTCATTTTCTTGTACTCTGTCTTGAGAACTTGGCCGTGTTAATGTTGAACTTGTTGAAAATGTTTTAATTCAGGCTCAGTAATCTCCATCTGTGCAGAGCAACTCACTTTGAGTCTCCAGAGGGGGTAGCTGGAGTCGGGCCCTCTGTTGAAGAAGCGGCTGGTCTTGGTTCCTGCGCTCAGTAGATACTCTGCAGGGAGGCCCTGCGTCTGGGAGATGTAACGGATCTGAGGGAGACAACAGGAGAAGACATTCAGTTGCCTTTTGTTTAAACAATGTGTTAACATCGCCTGAGGGCTGGTTCTCTGAATGAGGCATTGTGGGTTTGGATAAATACATGCAATGCGTGTCGACAAACCTGCTTTAAGAAGGTTCCCGTCTTCATGCCAAGCAACCTGGCAGTTGGCTAAAGCTTCATAAAACTTATGCAAAACTTGTGAAAAACTTGTGAAAAACGTATGAAAAACTTGTGAGAAACTTATGCAAATCCACAAACATCCTTTAAGAGTGTTACATTTTTTTAAACTGATAAACATTTTAACAAAGTCATTACAGTTTTTTCATACTTTGTACAAATTCATAGTCACAGAGAAAGGGCTAAAATGCAAGTTTGTGTGCATGTGTCTGTGTAACTGTCTAAAGTTAGATGGGTTAATCCACATATTGATTTATTTTGTCAGACAATATAATATAATAATATTAAAAGACGCAACAAAGATGTAAATAGTCCTGCACATTATCCACTGTAAAATCAAACTTAAAGGTGGGGTAGGTAAGTTTCAGAAACCGGCTCGAGTGCACTAACATTTGAAAGTACACAGCCGAAAAGAATCCGCCCCTTCCTTACAGAGCACCTCCTCCAACACACATGAACGCGCACATGACGTCAGCAGACTGGTGAAAGTGGCCGCCTGTTGCTGGCGAGTCATTGAAGTACTGCTGCAATGCACGCCCAATGACGGCACGCCCAATGAGGGCACGCCCAATGACGGCACGCCCAATGAGGGCACGAGATACATTTGTGCGTGCACGAGATGGAAGGCTGATAGACAGGGCGGCAATCCAATCCGTTTAGCCGGCCCGGCTAAACGGATTGGTTGTACTTTTTACAATATTACGGCTTCCACAGATGAAATTTTTTTATGGATTTTTTGTCAAAGAACTTAAGATATTCATTGCTATCGGGATGTTAAGAGCATTCCATGGAATATAACAAAAAGTGTATCTCGAGCCGGTTTCTCAAACTTACCTACCCCACCTTTAACAAAAGAGTAATTCTACACAAACAAGATATAAATGTTAATGTGTTATATTAATATATATAAAGCTGTTTACCCTCTGGTTTCTAGTCTTTATGCTAAGCTAAGCTAACCGGCTGTTGACTATAGCTTCAAACAGAAAGTGGTATCAATCTTCCAATCTAACTCTTGTAAACTATAATAAAATGAGAAAATTCTACAATGTCCAACTCTTTCTTACTCTCTCCTAATATATTAGTGTGTGTGAGAGCGCTGCAGCTGACCTGATCATACTCCGAGGCCCCCGGATAAAGCGGCCATCCCAAAAACAGCTCAGCGATGACACATCCCAACGACCACATGTCGATCGCCTCGCAGAAAGGAAGGCCCAGAATAATCTCCGGAGCTCTGCAAGCACAACACAATAGTATGTTAAAAAGACAAAAGAGCAGGTCATTTACATAATATTCAAGAAAAGGCACGTTTTTTTATATAGTGCTTTGTAGAGGGGGGAGTGTGTGAGGGAGAAACTCAGGGATTGTAGTCTTTGCAGACCATTTACATGCAGAAAAATATATACAACACACTACAGGAAATTGCCCAAAAGCAAAATAGGGCCTCTTTAAGTGCCTTTTAAACCAGCAGTAGTCATTTAAAACCGATTATTTGACCCACAGGAAACCACTTTAAAGACCAGAACCGTGTTGATGTGATCATCTTCCAAAGCTCTAACGCAGAGGTGTCCAAACTGTTTTCACCGAGGGCCACATACAGAAAAATATACGAAGGGCTGGGCCCACTCACTCGAGAGCCTCATAAGTTCAGTTATTATAAGTTGGAAAAATCTATCCAAAGTAGGTAAATTATTCTTGATACTTGAAAATGCTGTTAGAAAAAAACTGCCTACAGTACATCACAGCTCTCCAGAGCTAATTCCTTTAAACAGAAGCTTCAGATTGCTTATAATAATGGGAAATATGAACAGTAGATTTCAAGCTTGATATGTAATTAAGTTATTGGGCTTTCTTATCAACAGGGTATACGCAGGGATCCTGAAGTCAAATGTAATACCATTTCAAACCTTTTTTAAAAACCTTCCCATACATTTTAAGACCTCATCGCCACTTTGAGTTTTAACCGGTTACCTTGGCAACACACTTTACCTCACATTAACTATATACAGTATTGATTGTCCTTCCTCCTTATCTTCCAACCATTTGGACGCAGACTTGCATTTCCCCATAACGATGTTCGAAAATGCCGTTCAATACTTTTTAATAGCCTTAATTTTCGCTAAATTGATTGATCAACTTTTAATACTTTTTAAGACCCCGCGGACACCCTGATCAAGTTAGATTTGTTAGAACATGTTTTCAACTTTAATTGACTGAATTTATTAGAAAATTGGGCTTATTAACACATAAATACTCTGTAATATATTTGAACATATATACAAGCTGAAGTTTATCATACTCAAGTCATTATATTTTTTTAATTAGCTGAGGGCCAATTCAAAATGGTCCGCGGGCCGCATTTGGCCCCCGGGCCTTAGTTTGGACACCCCTGCTCTAACGGTACAGTCCAGGCTGACTCACCTGTAGTATCGAGACTGCAGGTAGGTGGAGCAAACTGCTTTGGACACGTGGCTGGCGGAGCCGAAGTCGATGACCTTGACTCGGTACGGCTGCCTCAGAGGGTCCACCAGCATGATGTTCTCCGGCTTCAGGTCGGCGTGGATCAGCCCCAGGCTCTTCAGCTTCATCAGGGCCGTGGCCACCTGCTGCAGGATGGGCCGGATGCACTTCAGCAGCAGCGGGCTGAACTTGCTGTGCTTCAGGAAGTCGTAGAGGTTCTGCTCCAGCATCTCAAACACCAGGCACGTGTGGTTCTTGTGCTGGAAACACTCGTAGGAGCGGACGAAGTTGAACTCGTCGGCGTTCTCTGTGCTCAGTCTGCTCAGGATGCTCACCTGCAGGAGAGAGGGGGAGGAACATGGAAATTGTATTGTGCTTAAGAGATAATGATATGGATGGAATGTCTTTAGACTATTTGTAAATGTTTAGAAATGGCAATTATTTCCATGAGTTGTTCCTAACTTTATCTTGTGGTAAAGTGGTTTGTAAAGGCTTTTTTCTTTACATCTACAGGTTTGAAAAACAAGCTAGATATCCGGTTTATAACTGGATAGAAGGGAGTGTCGGAGCTCCGTGTGAATAACAACCATGTTTACCGGATACGTCTCTGAGGCGTTGTACTTTCAAATAAAAATACATGAATTATGCAGAGGGAAAAACGTTCACCTGAATGGATTTGGGCTTCTTATTGTTTTTATCTAACTGCTATTTGGTATAATCATTTTATGTGACACAAATATTTTAGGGTCTATAGTTTCCATGAAACCATAGCGGGAAACAAGCCTCTTGGCTTCTTGTTTACTTTGCATTTTGTGCCTAGGTTGGCAATAGTCTGCTTTTGTGTGAGCAGGCCCTAAACTAGCATTCATGTCTTATCGGAGCCGTCATTACAACAAGAAAACTCAGATTTTTCCATGTCTGAAATGAGGAAAATGGAAACCCCCTATATGTATGTTATATTGTCGCTGCAGAGCATGGAGATCTTTCCCATCACCACCATCCATTTTATCTGACGTGAACATTATGCTGTCATGGACCACATTTTTTTGCCTTTATGTGTGTACATTTTGGCTATTTGGCACCTTTAAGTCATATTGAATTAGATGTTAGCAGTAACTGTCTGCACCCTACACTGTGGATTCATACAACCTTTAATAATGAAAACAAATTACTTTCTTTGGGATTTCTAAGCAGATTCTGGAGGTTTATCGGATGCTAAGAGTCAAATAATTGAAAATACTACCTTTTCTAGAGTTTTCATTTCATTTCAGAAAAAAATACTCACTTCAATTTGACCCTGCCGAGCGTAAGACGGGTGGTTCTTCAAGATCTTGATCGCCACGATCTCGTTTGTGCCTCGCTTCCAGCATTTGGCCACCTGTCCGAAGGTGCCTCGCCCCAGGAACTCCAGCACCTCGTAGCTGTTGGCCATGGAGCACAGGATCTCGTGCTGCACCAGCTGGTAGTCGCCCTCGCTGTGGGAGGAGCTGCTCTTGGTGGTGGAGGTGGAGTGAGCTATGGACTGCGCTGTGGTCCCCCCCCCTCCCCCTCCTCCTCCACCCGTTCGGTTTGACACCACGGGGGCCGAAAGCTCCTCCAGGATCTGAACGCTGTCGCTGCTGTCAACCTCCTCACTCTTCCTCTTCAGGCTGTGCTGCTTGTGGTAGAGGGAGGAGGACTCTGCATCCTTTATGCGGCGGCTGGAGGAAGAGGAGGAGGAAGAGGAGGAGGGAAGTCCGCGTACGCTACCTGTAAAAGTCAGTAAGTAACATTTATTTATAAAGCGCTTTTCACAGACAAAGTCACAAAGTGCTTGACAAAGCATTAAAACATCATATGAATAAAGACGTGCTAAAAACACAATACATTGTGAAAAACACAATAAACAATAAAATAGAATAAAAGCACACAAGTTACCCAAACGCCTGCCCAAACAGGAATGTCTTTACATGACATTTACCGGACCGTACGCTACCTGTGCTGTCGGCCGCTCGGACCACCGTCTGCTCCCGGGAGCCGGATGAAGGCGGGGGGGGTCCCTGGTTGGAGTTGTACACCGGGTTGAAGTTTGATCCGGAGCTGGAGGTGGAGGGCGCGGCTCCCTGGGAGGGGCTCTGCTGGAGGTAACCATTGTCCCCCGGCTGGCTGGAGGCTTCCCAGGTGGGGGGGTTCTCCACTTTCAGCCTCTTGGAGCGGGAGTGGGCAGTGGAGGAGACGGAGGGAGAGGAGAACACCTGCAGCTGAGACGCCATGTCTGCAGGTTGAAGATCAGCAGAAACCATCAGAAGTGTGTCAAGAAAACTTTATATTGTGTAGATAGTTAGATGAATGGATGGATGGGTGGGTGGATAGATGATAGATAGATGAATGGATATATAGATAGATAGATGAATGGATGGATGGGTGGGTGGATAGATGATAGATAGATGAATGGATATATAGATAGATAGATGATAGATAGATGATAGATGGATGGTGGGTGGGTGGGTGGGTGGGTGGATGGATGGATGGATAGATAGAAGTACAAAAATATATTGAATGTATTCTTGGTGATAAATGTCTTTTCTACTGTCGACATGTTTATGGTAATTGTATTTTGTTTATACTTTATTCCACCTTTTAAACATGTTAATGCCTGAACACATTGCTGCTGTAACAAATAATATCCCAATTTGGGATCAATAAAGTATCTATCCATCTATCCATCTATCCATCTAGAAATTGGAGATTTGAGAGTTCATCCTTTACGGATGATGATTCAGAAAATATATCAAATGGATAAAATTAATCGAGTAGTCAAACAACAGAAACAAATATTCTGTTGTTTAAAATACAATTATTTGTTTTAATTTAAATAATTAAACATTGTTTGGGTCATTCTTGAAGTAAAAATATTCAGGCTTCCTAAATGTTAAATGTTTAATGCTTTTTCCTATCTTATATTATAATACATTAGAAATGTATTTTACTTACAGAATACAAAAAAAGTAATAGATTATTGATATTTGATGAGTATTTTCGACTATTTTCTGATGTCCTAAATAACAAAGGGTCCATAACTTCAACGATTCATCAATTAATCCAGTAGACGAACAACAGAAACAAATATTCAGTAACTATTTTCATACAGTAATTTAACATCCTTTTTGAAGCAAAACATGGCAACATTTTCAAGATTAAAGCTTCTTAAAGTTCAGAGTGTAATGCTTTTTGTTATCTTACAATATAGTAAATTAAAAATGTCGTTTTTCGAATGTTCCCTTAATTTTCACCTTGATTACACCAGTGTCCATGAGCGGGCTGTTTCTTCCTATGGGCGGACTATGCAGATGCATAGTGCCCCGCAACCACTAGGGGGCCCTAAGCTGAAAGTTCAGGTTCAGCCTCAATGTATTTGGGGAGAATTAAAATTAGCCGTCTTTATTTGTAGACAGCCAAGCCCCCTCCTGTGTTCGGTGAAGCATTATATGCTTTCAAATCTAATGTAGGATATAAACACAACAAAACTGCAATGATAGCAAAACTGTGGCTTGTGTTTGTAATAAAGTCCAAACCATCGTTGGGCTGCCACCCAATGAGTGACGTCTGAGGAAGATGAAAAATGTAAATTAAACATTGATGAGAAAATGCTGCATCTCTTGCATTTGCCGAGGTAGAGGAGCCTTATTTTTTACCTTTTTAATATAATTCTTTGTAAGTTTCAATTGCTTGGTTTTCATGAAATTAGCCTGTTTTCCTCTTCAAGTGTAACAGATTGATGCATCTCCACAGATCATCTTAGACTTAAAGGCTTTGGGATCCCACCATTGTAGTTTGAAAAAAACTATAGGGCCCCCAAACAGCATCTTGCATAGGGCCTCCAAAAAGCTAGAAACGGCCCTGAGTGTGATAACATGTAACTGCTGTCTGATAATAATAAAAACTAGAGAATGCAATTCCTGACGAAACTGCTAGTGGGAATGCTTTATGCTGAAAATCTGACGCTGAATTGCTATGCTGAAATGTAATGTGTAAGAAAAAAGTGAAGAATTTAGGTTGAAATTATACATAGACACACTGGGGGCTTGAATGTGTGATGAGAGAAGAAAATAAAGTAAAATGGCTTGGAAAAGCAGCAGAATATTTGAACTGCAAACTTTTTAACTAACTTGATGGCGAATGATCTGTCGCCATGCCAATGGCATTTGATGACATCCCATAATACGCTTAGGTGCGTTGATGGCTGCATCGTTACCAAACCTGTGAAGTTTTGGTCAGTTTGGAGCATTTTCACTGAAGTTATGAGAAAACCGTGTTTCATGGCGAGCCTTGTGCTACCATGGCAACGACATTTGAAGAAATCTCAAAACTCTCACGTGTATGTCTTCACGGCTGGAGTGTTAGCACACGTGAAGTTTGAGCACTTTTTGAACATTTTCATAGGAGTTCTAGCGACATCGTGTTTTATGGAGAGGGATGTGTTTCCATGGAAACGGCATATGGTGAGATCTCAGATTTGGCGTAGAACTGTTGAGGCATGGACCGGTGATATACAAGTGAAGATTGGGGGACGATTGGACCGTGTCCATTGGACTTACAGCGACATTGTGTTTCATGGCGAGTGGTCTGTCGGCATGGCAACAACATTTGATGAAACCCCATAATACGCTTAGATGCGTTGATGGCTGCATCGTTACCAAACCTGTGAAGTTTTGGGCCGTTTGGAGCATTTTCACTGAAGTTATGAGAAAACCGTGTTTCACGGCGAGCATTGTGTTGCCATGGGAATGGCATTTGAAGAAATATCAAAACTGTCCCGTAGATGTCTTCACAACTGGACTGTTAACACACATGTGAAGTTTGAGCACTTTTTGAACATTTTTATAGGAGTTAATGTATAGCGACATCGTCTTTTATGGCGAGGGATGCGTTTCCATGGAAACGGCATATGATGATACCCCATAATTTACGTAGAGCTGTTGAGGGCTGGACCGTTAACCATTATCTGAAGTCTGCTGCTCGGAGCATGTCAGTTGGAGTTATGACATCATCGTGTTCCATGACACAGGTGTTTATATTTGAGCTAACGAGGTGTCCAGAGATCAGAGGTTTCCATTGTTCTGAATGAGAGATAAACCTCTTACATGTGAACGTTTTGTTGAAGAACCGTAACAGATATCGGTGAAATTTCAAAGCGTGAAGCATCTCAAGGACCTTGAGTATCTGAAGTGTGCTTTTTGTGTACTTTTGGGTCAATAATGTGGCCTTTTTGGCAGATTAACTAAAGGTGTGCGGCTGCTGCTGTGAGGAAATATCTGTCTGAAATTACAATGGGCTTTAATGGAGACATGTTGAAAGTTATTGTCACTTCATATCCACAAGAGGCATTTTGTTTAATTATTTTTGCTTAATTATTTGTCATTTTTCAAGCTACGAGATGTTTTCCTACGTTTGTCATGAAAGATTATGTCTCAGGAATGTAGGGTTTGGGAATTATGGCAGTTTAAAAAAAAAATATGAAGGCAAATTTCAAGATTTCCTACACTCTATGTGACATCATGCACTCAATGTTAAAATCTGAAGAAGGCCTCTGTACCAAGGTCTGAACAATATTTAATATCTCTAAAAGTAAGATTTAAAAGTTGTTTTACATGAATAATGTCAGAAAGATGTGTAACATTTTAAAGTTGGAATGAGGTTTCTGAGTGAAAGTATGAATGAACAGTTAGCAGTTGAAGTCGCATGAAGATTTGTTGAAGTCTGAAGAATTTCTCCATTGACTTCAATGGTTAAAAATGTGATGAATTATGGGATGTATCTCTGGAATTACGAAAGTTATGAATGATACAAAGTAATAGCAATCGATTCCCGACCGAGCTGAACGTTTTGATGTTTGAACGGAGTTTCTGCGATGTTCAATGCGGGAGGAGAAGACCGGCAAAATAACGGGCGGAATCAAATTAAAGAATTTCGTGCGTAGAAGAACAGATGGTTGGCTAACATATTCAGTAACTATTTTCATACAGTAATTTGACATCCTATAGGTAGTTTTTTAAGCACAACATGGCAACATTTTAAAGATTAAAGCTTCTTAAAGTTCAGAGTGCAAAGCTTTTAGTTGTCTTACAACATAGTAAATACAAAATGTATTTTTTCGAATGTTACCTTAATTTTCACCTTGATCACACATAATTAGGGTCAGGGTCTTTGTTTTTGGCCCCTGTCTGTTCACTTCAACTGTGCATAAGCCTTATAACATGCAACTACTGTCTGATAATTAAAAAACAGTCCCAAAAGTTTTATTTTGATAAGGTCTCAACACTCTAATATGTTATTTATTTCACTTAGTTATTTTAAACTGCTGCCACAATTTTTTTTTTGGCCATGGTTGTGTACTTATTTTTCTTTTTTATTTATGTATTACTAATGTGTCTTTCCCTTGCTTGCCTTTTTTACCTGCTATGCCACTTTTGCTGTGGGACTAATAACGGAATTTCTGGATACACATTAACGAGTGACAATACCTGTATTTGATGACTGAACACACCGATCTGATATTTAAGGCCTGATCATCATCATCTTCATCCTCTCCTCTTCAGAAGAACACCGGGCTGTGTGTTGCTGCTGCTGCCGATCAGAGGGAGCTGCTGGCCAGCTGCAGCTCGAGCTCTCTCTCGCTGTAGCAGGATGGATGGATGAGCACTAAGCTAACAGGCTAACGTTAGCTAGCTACGCACATCCCAGTCATAAGGGACTGACAGCCGCAGTCACATCGTGTATGAAGCGAGCAGAATGTGCACAATGTCAGAGGAAATGTCAGATACTATCATAATGAGCACTGTCGACTAGACAGAGCTCCATCATCATCCTCATCATCATCACCACTGTACGTACGCTTTCTACTGAGTGGACGTAACGGAGCGTACGTAACATGCGTCTACGGTCGCAGGGTCAGGGATAGAGCAAAACATCGTACAATTTCACAGAATGTCATCACTATAAATAAATATATACACACACCAGAGGTGGGAGAAGTACACAGATCTTGTATTTGAATAAAATACGTAGAAGTACCAGAGTGTAGGAACACTCTTTAACAATGTTAAAGTACAAAAGTATCAGCTTCAAAAATATACTTAAAGTACCAAAAGTAAAAGTCCTGATTATGCAGATTGGTCTATTTCCGAATAATATGATATGTTTTGATTATAATTATTGGTCATTAAAGTGCTATCAAAGCTGGTAAAGGTGCAGCTAGTTTGAATGACTTTGTATGCTGCAGGGTAGCTTGTGAATTTACTCCAGGTGGAACTAAAGTCTGATTTAAGAGTTGATTATATTTCACATCATTCATCCAAATCTGTACAGCAACTAAAAGGTACAATGTAGTTGAGTTAAAGTACACGAGTTACCTCTGAATGGTAGTGGAGTAAAAGTAAAATGCAGCATATTATTGAAATATTCAAGTAAAGTAAAAGTATCTCAAAATTGTACTCAGTACTTGAGTAAATGTATTTAGTAACTTCCCAACTCTGACACACAAACTGTACAGTAGGGTGAGCACTTTTAAGCAGTTTAATGCATAGAATTCCAACTGTTTCCAGTATTTCCTTGTTCCTTTTCAATATTCTTATTTCTCTCTTCCCGTATGATAAACGCAGTGGGACGTATAGATAGTAGAATAGTACAACAGTGTATATAAAAGAAATCAGGGAAATTCAAAGCCAACTAAAACATAAAAAAAGGTTATACCTCTAATGTAGAACGACAGGTTTCTAGCAGATTTCTTATTTCAACACAAGGGGTCGCTGCTGTTCAGCTACAGTGAGATGTTAAATAGTTGTGTGGCCAAACTATAGACAAGTTCCCTTAATGCATTTTGTGTAAACACAGACAAGTTTATTTTTCATCCATCTTTCATGTGCATTCCTGTTCATAGTCATACAGATATATTATCAAGTGTGCTACTACAACACATATACAGTAACATAAGCACTGCATTTCATAGTGGTACTGCAAATTACACAAAGTAATACAAAGACTACACCAGCATAGTCAATGCAAAAAAAACACAACATTTCATAACAAAATAAACGGAAAGTAATACTGCGACTTCATGGTTGTTGATGATAGCTGATGTCACTCTTTATCCATACAACATAGCTGAATTCAAGTATGAAATATAATGGGAGTAAATGCATGCATTACACACACACAAATGTATATGTCAAATAAATCCTTCAATGAATCAGAATAATGAAATTGATACAGCAAAGAAATGGCAACGATTACAGAAAATAACAAAACAAGTGCTTGACATTTTATCCAAACAATTTTTATCTAACACTGTACAAAAGCAATGCTATATTTATTTGTAAAAACATTTAAGAGGACAAGACCAGCAAAATCCTCATTTCAATATAAAACGTTGATCCAAGAACAGCACAAGACTCTTGCGGATATAATGCTACTGTAGGATATTGATATGAAATTGAGGGCTAATGACCAGCGAACAGCATCCAAAAATGAACGATTTCTCACTTAAAAGGATTAAAATGTGAATTTTTCTGCTGAATAAACAGACTGGGTAACTTGTAACACGTTATGCTTTTTCTTTAAGATTTGTGATAGTAACTGTGAGAATATGGAAAGTGGCTGTTGCACTTTTCAAGTACATCATTGTGTTCCTCTGCTTATTTACCGACTACCTGAAGGAGTGTCTGAAGTGAACACTCCTTCGTTTCAGCTTCTCCGGGTTGTGGGATGCCATGTGGGAAAATTCTCGGAAGATGTCGAGGTATGTGGCGTCTCCTGATGAAGAAAACAACGGAAATAATGTCAAAAATGATGCCACTTTGAACAGTCAAAACATCTAAGGGTGGGAGAAGTACTAAATCTTGTACTTAAGTAAAAGTAGAAAAACAGATATTAACGGATATCAACATTTAAATACGGCGATATCAAAAGATAAAGTTTACATTTAAGAGTGTAGGAATACTCTGTTGCAAGTAAAAGTCCTGCATCAAAATATTACTAAAGTAAAAAATACACAAGTATTAGCATCAATATATATACTTAAAATACCAAAAGTAAAAGTACTCATTCTGCAGATTGGTCCATTTCAGAATAATATATATTATATACTTTGATTAAATTATTGATTCATTAAAGTGTTCTCAAAGCTGGTGAAGGTGCAGCTAGTTTGAATGGCAGGGTAGCTTGTGAATTTACTCCATGTGGAACTAAAGTCTGATTTAAGACTTGAATATATATTATTAAACAAAATCTGCAAAGTAACTAAAGGTATTAAATAAATGTAGTGGAGCAAAAGTACACCATTTACCTCTGAATTGTAGTTGGGCAGAAGAAAACATTGAAATACTCAAGTAAAGTACAAGTAACTCTAAATGGTACTTCAGTACAGTGCTTGGGTAAATCTACTTAGTTACTTTACACCACTGCTTTTATATAAACACAAGCGATGAGAGGAAACAGAAAGCATAAGGAGCTGTGTGTAAGAAGAAGTCTAGTGAATAGAAACAGGCCGAGGCACCATGAAGCTTTCTGCTTTCAACTTTACAAATTCTGAGGTTTTACTTTACTCGTGGCCATGGTAACCGCTCAATCCACAGGCGTAACAAAGGCAGTCGATCTCTTTGTGTCTCATGAGAGCTCCCAGACTCGGCTAATTAAAAAAAGGAGGAATGAACATTCCTGTCTTTCCCTGTTTATGTGATGTGTGAGAAAGAAAAGCAGGGATCACCGAGTGCATCCTTAGATATGGCTTCATGGTAAAAATGTAAACCCTGCAATAAGTACTTCAAAGTAAACATCGTGGTTTATAAGACATACAGGAGGGAGATTTGAGTTTCAAAATAATATGTACTTCGGAGCACTGTGCTGTACAGACATTAAGGAATGGTTTATATAAGAACATTTTAACTTAAGTATTACATTTAATATATTTGTCAATACTCAATATACACTTGTAATGTGCTTCAATTGCATACTATTAATAACATTGTGTTTACAGTGATATTTTTGGAACAACATTATACATTATAAAGCAGTAACAATGGTCCAGTTTATCTACCTCAAAAAAGAGCCCAAGCCAGGAGAAAATGCAATTATAATGCGTTATAGTTTATATTTTTTAATTCTACCTTTATTTTTATATTTAAAGGGTCAAGGGCAACGTTTTTATAATTGAGCAACTGACTGTTACACAACATTGTGGCTATATACTGTAATAGTGTCTAAGTAGAGCTTATACACATTTTGAATGGTATATCCTATCCTACATTTTTGGGTTGAATCTTTCCAATAAAACACTTTTCAAGAGGAATAGTACATTAATTAGTCTTTTGCTAATTTTGTGGGCGTAAAAATGCAGCAAAAGTTCATTTTTGGCCACATTTTCTTACTACAGTTTGTTTGCTGTTCCAAACTCCCTCTGGAGGGAACTTTAGCCTTTGCAGACCATTGACATGCACAAAAACCTTTATAACACTCTCCAGGAAAGGGAAACCCTAAAAGCATAATAAGGCCTCTTTAAGCGTTGAAGAATGCATTAATTGAAATTAGGGCTGAACGATTAATCGATTTTAAATCGAAATCACGATTTTAAATGATGCGATTATCAAAACGCAAAGCCTGCAATTTCTTTTTACAATTTTTTTGTTTGTTCTTCTTGTGTGTCAGTCATCCACACCAATCAGAAGTGCTGTGCTCCACATGTACCAGCCATTGTTAACCAATCAGAAGTGGCCCATGATAGAAGGTGATAGACAGATTGATCCAATCACCTGCCAAGTGCTTCTGAAAGTGCCTGCCCTTTCCAAATGGCTTCCAATGGAGCTTTAGATGGTTTGGTGAAACCATCTGGGTCAGGTTAGTGATGCTCCATCACATGTTTCTATTACAGGGTGAATCTGAAACTGAAGCTTGACTTCAAAGCAACCCAACGGGAGTTTCATGTAAGTTTAGTTCTTTCACTCGTAGCTCGGGCTGCGGGGGTGCTAGAGACGGGAGCACGTTGATGCGACCTTCCTAGCCGGAGATATGGCCGCATTTTACAATAAACTTCCGTTGGGTCGCTAAAAAACAAATATCGCAAATCGAATCGCAATATCTGTCAGACAAATCGCAATTAGATGTTTTCCCAAAATCGTGCAGCCCTAATTGAAATACTTAAGTTAACATTTTCTTATATTTTCTTGCAACTATATAGTGTTATATACACCATTGTATAATTACTATACAGCGCCTATAAACACTCAAAAATAAAAACATTCAAACTCAAATGTTAATCTGCATAATGCACATTCTAATTGACTGAATACATATGTTATAATGTCATGCTGTGGAAACCAGATATATTGATTCATTGTTAGTGCAGCAGCAGTTCATGATGTGTGTTAGTGCTGTTACATGTAGCGAAAGGTTGTAAGAGAAAAGAAGAAGGAAGCAAGGAAGCAAAAGGAGAGGACAGATTTTAGTCACATCTTCCATTTATTTTACTTTTAGAAGACACTGGGAGGGGTTATTGAACAAAGAGGAGTCAAGTAGCAGTTAGTGTTAATATGCACAGGAAAGTTCTTACAATATTCAAAGAAATGAACAGTTAACAGTCAGAGACAGAAAAGATGCAAGAAAGTTAAAAATGGCATGTTAGAAGCAAGCAGTTAAAGTGTTAATAGTTTTTTTTGTTTCTATCCACAACAGTCAGCAGACACATCGTACTGTACAACACATAATCCTTCAATGGCTTGATGCAAATCATCGTCCGGTCAGTGACATCGTCTGTAAGCTACCACATCGAGTACTGCACAAAATAAGAGAAGGCTGGATTTTCAAAGTGCTTTCATTTGTTCACTGACAAGCAAGAAAAGGGAGTGAGCTGCTCTATTTGTCAGCGCTACGTCTGCTACACGGCTAAGACCTGTGTTAGCAAACTTAAGTTAGGGACTGTATGACAATTATTAAGGGGTAGGAGTAAGAAAAGTCGGTTTTCCCTTTCAAATTCAACACAAAATGTACATTAGTTTCAATGGAATCAATGCGTTTTAGTGGGTTCATTCGTGAGACAGGAGCGGATTTGCGTAAATATCTTAGCTTGAGTTCAACTTTGGTGAACTGTTGCTCGCAAAATGTTGACATCATGTTCTTTATTAAGAGAGCAGGGCTCATACTGAAGCTTATTAGACATGTTGCACCATCAACTCTGATTTAAACTCCGTTGTTGGAGTAAAAAGGCTGCCGTACAAATAATTGGTTGCACACAGTAATGAGACAGGAATCTTATTCTCCTATTAGCGACTGAGCTAACGAGCCGCTAAGTGAGAGATGGCAAGTGATGCTTTTTTTCCTTCCGATCTGGTCTTTTATTGAATGAAATAATATAAAATCGTGGTAAAGAAAATGTCAGCAGTTAGCTCTCCCTTGCCATGTACTATTGTAACTGTGCCTTTATTTCATAATGTTCTTGCAGGATTCAGTATAAAATGCATGTTCAGCACAAACCAATGTGTTATACTGTTAAGCAGTGATCATACTTAGATTCATGGTTTAGAAATGAGTTTCGCTTGATTCAAAAGCTCAATAAAAGGTTCAGCCAACCACCCAAATATTTGTCATAGTCCCTTTGGATTCATGGCCTACCTTAAGAAAGAAAAAGGTCATATAAAAGAAGAAAAACACTTGCTGGCACTGAGAAACTGTCTGTGGTCTTTGGTTAACCAAACCTCAACAGTCCATAGCATCTGTCAAAGACGAGCAACATCTCTGGGACAATATTTGTCTTTAGGCTAATTTAAACTCAGAAAACACGAGAAAACCACGTTCTGTATCACTGCTACTTAGGAGTCAAACAAATAGAAATCGAGAGACTTTGCTTCATGTCAGAGCGTAAACGGGATGATTCAATAAAGTTTTAGACAGGCTACCATGGTCATTGTCAACTTTTTGCACTATCCAGCCAACGTAAGAGAGGGGCGTTCAGTCCGTTTGCATCTATTTCTGTCATGAATGTCATTCCATGCACTGTTGTCATGATTTGGCAGTATATAATATGGACATCAACATTATCCAACAATATTAAAATGTCAAATATTCACTTACACTGGGCACACAAGTAAACAAAAGCAACAGGAAGATCTGGGCAACAGCCACCCATGCATTATAAACAAAGAACAAATCTAACGTATGCTTAATCGTGATACTTTAGAACACAATGATCAGACATTTTAACATATAAATACTGTTTATAAACAGTAATACTTGTTAGTTTAATGTGATTTATAAAAAAAAGTCCATCTTACACTGCAGTTTGTACTCCAAGAGATGATATATTATCGAGTGTTGGCTCTCTTTCTCACCATGAGAATATAATACTGGAGGTGCGTGTGTGTGTGTGTGTGTGTGTGTGTGTGTGTGTGTGTGTGTGTGTGTGTGTGTGTGTGTGTGTGTGTGTGTGTGTGTGTGCTCAGCAAAATAATATCTACCAAAATATATCCAGCTTAAAAAAATACTTTGATTATCTGTACTGAAATCATCATTGCACTATTGCTCTGGATGCTTTGTCTTGATTAAAAGCATTTTAACTTATTCCTAAGGAGAACAAAAAACTAGATTTAAATCACTGTTGGTAGGAAAAAGTGCATAATTCTGCTTTTAATAAATCATAAAAGCTTTGTAAGAGGAATGATCTTTCTTCAGTGATCTTCTACTCTCAGTCAGAGTTATCTCAGCCTCAGTTTCCCCTCAAAATGCAAATACAACACTACCTTTCATCATAAACACACAAACTACTGATCCTCAGGTTATTCAAACAAGTACATTTACTCGAGTACTTTTCTAAAGTACAGTTTTACCTGAGTATTCCCAATTTATGCTACTTTACTTTGTACATTTTAGAAGCCAATATTGTACTTTTTACTCCACTACATTTATCTGACAGCTTTTAGATACTAGTTACTTTTAAGATTTAGATTATTAGCTAATATAAAATATTCATGTGTTATTAAATAGGCTTTGACATATACATATACACCAAGATATCCAGCAGAAGTGTATAATTCCCAATAGCTCTACCTTTACCAGCTGTGGTAAACAAACACATCAATAATCATAATCCAGTTACTTAATATAACTCAATGGGCGAATACGCATAGGGAGTACTTTTACTTTGGTATTTTAAGTATAATTAGATGCCGATAGTTTTGTACTTTTACTTGTAACTGATTATTTTAACAATTTGATATTGCTGTTTTTCCACCACTGTGAACAGGCAATGAATTGATTGTTCTTTCCTCTATGAGACACATTTTAGAGTTACCAGGGCGTCCAGCCGCTGATTCCTGAAGTAATTTCTCCCATTCTGTATTCCCATTTCAATTTTAAGGACACAATATCCCCTAAAGCAGTATTTCTCAAACTTTTCCATACCAAGGACCACTTAACCAATAAAAAAACACTCGCGGACCACCTAACTCTACAAATATAAAAAAAACACATCGTTTTTCTAGAACAGATTACAAATCGCCTGAAAATGGTACAAACAAGTGGCAACATGTGTGATGAAGGTGTTGCGCTGGGCTATATCATGCAATCGAAACTTAAGCTCGCTCCATTGCGGAGATATACCCGCGAGAGTGCGGACAACTGAAATGTATTTATTTATTTCAAATGTGAAATGTTACCAATATACTCACGGACCACTAGGGGGCGCTCACGGACCACCAGTGGTCCGCGGACCACACTTTGAGAAGCACTGCCCTAAAGGATTAAGCCACGACCACCAGTTATAATTATCTCCGTTTCGTTTTTGAGAAATGATCTTGTGTCCATCCTTCCTGTCAAGCAAACAGCTCTTCATACTACATTACCCATGAGCCTCAGCCACCAATACCGGGCTAAAGAGACAAAAGAGAGCGATAGAGAATTTGAAATGCTTCATCGTTTTAAATGGAAACAAATGATGGGTCCATAGCGGCTGAAATCATCTAAAAGGGATTCCAAAAATAAAAAGCTAATCTGAGTTTAAGCTCTGTGATTGGATGTTTCTTGTGTAGTTAACTTTGACTGGAAAGTTGTATATCTTTTCAACGTTTTACATAAGAACTGGACTGACGATTTAAGCAGGATTTTAGTGCTGATTGACGCGTCAGAAGTCGTCCCTTTTGATTGCATTTTAGTCAGAACAAAAGCGTCTGAAATATCTGAAATAAACGTAGACTTGTTTGTAAAAGCAAACCGTGGCAGGTCTTTGGTTCAGAGCACACTGAAGCATTGAAACACTCAAATATGACTCTATCTGTGGTTTGTTGACAGTCGTGCTGCTGGACGTCTCGGACCCTTCCTTGGCAGTGATTTCTCCACCATGTTGTGTTAATGCTGTGTTCATGTTGGCAGCTGAATGAAATCTGACACCACTAGAGCAGGTTAACACTGAGTTAGTGGGTGATCCTAAGTGATAATCTGACTGTTTAAAGTCAGTAGTGTATGGTTCTGATGTGGAGAGGAAACACCTGCGTGTGTTTGTGTGTGTTCTGGCACCCCCTGCACTGCTTTTACTGTAGTTTGAACCCGAGTTCTGATCCTAGCACTCGGCTATAGTGAGACAGATAAACTCCTGAATGCACTTCTTATACTGCTGCTCAGTGGGGCTGCTGATTGGGTAATGACCTGGCTGTCCAAAGGGTCCCTCCGACTCCCGCATCTCCTCGTTCATCCGGGCCAGACGCAGCCTGGAGATACAGAGGAAAGGGTGTTAAAACTATCAAAGCTGGAGAGTGTCTGCTTTGTACACCTTTTTTGAGTTACATATAAAGAAAGAAACACAAACAACAGCACTGCTCCTACGGGCTATCTCAACTGGGTATACATGTTTCCAATATTTCACTGAAAACACAGCCTGACGTTAAGAAAGAAAGTGTGTTAAAATCCATCATAGCTGGAGTGTAAAGCAATAAAAAGTGGTTTTATATAAATTCTTATAAAATGGTGTGTAATTGAAAGGTTTGTTAAATTTACGTTTTTGAGGGGAAAATAAAGAAACATTTAATATTTGGACGCATTTTTGAATAAAGTTTGTGCCACACTTCTCCGAAAAGTTATCTGCATCTTAACGCGTGTTTAAATTGTTCTAATATTTCACTGTAAACTAGGGATGCACGATATTGGTTTTTTTAAACCGATACCGATACCGATAACTTCCTGCTTCTCAAGACCGATACCGATTATAAAAAAAAAATTACGCCACTAATTATTTTAACGCGATTAACGCATGTGTATTTTTTTTCCTCGGCCGCCCCGTAGTTTCAGAGCGCATCGAGTTTAAAATACCATCTACAAGCTGATGCTGACAGCCCCGCTCCTGCCGCCCGCTTGTGGCAGACCACACTTCCACGCTCACTGGCAGGCACCGGCAGACACCGACTGGCCATCTGGAGGACCGGGAGGGTGTGTGTATGTGTGGCCCGAGCGAGCGAGAGAGAGACCTTACGTGCATTGTTGTTGTTAGCATCTGGTGCTAGCTAGCTGCGCTAACGGATATACGGAGCTGTTTAAATGAAAACAGAGGAGCGACATTTCGCCACAACTGCGCCGAGCACTTGACTTTATGCAGGAAGCCAGACAGTGGGACATTGTACGAAAAGACAGCACACTCAGCACGGATAGTGCACAACATGATTGCAGCGTCCAGGCAGCTCCGGTTCGAGCGTATGCCTTGAGTTGCACATAGCTCCAACGCCCATACCACCGACGACATGTTTGTTTACTGTCCTGGCTTCACGGCTGCACACCATTTACGTCACAGCCAGGCATGAGTTAGGGAGCGCTGGATTTGTGAAAAACTCCCCTCTTCCTAAACCACTAATACCACAGTACTGGCAAAACGGGAGGAGCCGAGTGAAAAACAAGCGCCCCTCATCCCAATCCACCCGACACCGCCGTATTTTTTTCTTACCCAAAAAATATATTGTATATTATCGGGGCTATTAATACTGGTATCGGGTTTATCGGGATGACGTCATAATTCCTAATATCGGACGTGCATCCCTACTGTAAACACAGCCTGAAGATCTATTTGTTTATTCCACACATGGCAATTATTATAAAACAAACCATGGACACTTTAAGCCGTTTTTGTAGTAGAAGAAAAGTCTTGGATAAGAAGGAAGGGCTGTTAAACCCATCAAAGATGAAGGGGTTAAAAGAAAGATTGAATGTATAAAAATGAACATACAGTGTGACTATATCCGCGTTGGCTTGTTGCACAGCTATACTCAAAGGGTCCTGGCCATCTTCATCTTCATCGTTCTGTGTCGCTCCTCTTTTCAGGAATAAACACACCTGCCTGGAAAAACCAGAGAAACGGAGATCATTACAGCAAACACACATTCAGACAGATCGATTGACATTAAGAAACATAAATAAGTGACATTGTAATGTAAAATGCAGATATAACTTCAGGAGAATAGCAGATGTTATTTATATTATGTTAGTTAGCTAAGAGTAAGTCAATGATGTAATGTGTTGCAGACAGTTTTTTCAGATTTGAGTGAAAAAGCCAAATATTGTCATCTAGTGGTGACCTCTGTATTCAAGGGACTTTAATAATAATACATTTAATTGCCAAGCGCTTTTTCAGGTGCTCAAAGACGCTTTACAGTGGTGATAAAACGAGATATAATAGAATACAAATATTAAAACAGCAACACAACATAATTCACATATTAACACTAGAACCGCCAGAGATCTTTTTATACCTAAAACCGCCACCGGGGTCAAATTGACCCGGTATTAGAATGCATTGATTTTCAAGTCTCTCGCTCTCTCTCTCTCTCTCTCTCTCTCTCTCTCTCTCTCGCTCTCTCTCTCTCTCCTCTATCTCTCTCTCTCTCTCTCTCTCTCTCTCTCTCTCTCTCTCTCTCTCTCTCTCTCTCTCTATAAAAGGCGTTGCTATAGCAACACGTCATGTTTGTTTACACGCGGAAATAGGTATAAATGACAATTTTGTTGGCGATTTCTTCAATTTGACTTCATATTGACAATTCTTAACAACATAGGGTGCTACATAACACACTTTCAGGAAAAGTCACGGACTGGGAGACTTTAATATTTTATTGAAAAAAAGTTACATACAATAAAAAACAGCTCTGGGTCAAATTGACCCGATTGGCGATTCTAGTGTTAAAAGCCAGTCTGAAGATTTAAAAGACTACATTTCCCACCGCGCCAGCAATTTAAGAGACACAGATATGGGCAACCTGTGTAGAAGACACTGTCGAGACACAGGTTTTTAACAGTTACATTACACAACGTAAAAGAAAGAAAGACGATCTAAGCTTGTTTATTATTTTATTAGAATTTTGCAGCTTGATATAATGTTGGATCCTAAAAAAAGTCTTTATAAAACAAAGAGAGGCTTTAAAAGGATGTGAGAGTGATAGAGATATTATTATGTCCTATAGTAGGTAAGGTAATGATTATGAGCATGATGCTGGACATGCCTAACTGTGCATTCAATAAAGCAACATGATCAATATTATTCTGAAGTGGGTCATGTTGCCCCCTGACTCACCCCGTGTGTCCCAGATACGTGGCGTGGTGCAGCGGGCCCCTCCCCCTCGCGTCCCGCTGGTTGACGTCAGCAGCGTTCTGCAGCAGGAACTCACAGGCGATCAGTGAACCCTGAAATAACATCACAACAGCCGTTAGCTTCATGCTGACAACCAGGTATTGATCTGGGGGGTAGAAGAAAAACAGACATGCAACACACAGCTGCTGATGGGAGTTTCTCGCACCGGAGCAATTTTTGACCATTTTGAAGGAGATTTCACTTTAAATAGTTAATAATTGAATGATGTTTTTTGTTTAAAGTAACTTCATTCAACTTTTACGAGTCTCATATTTGTTTTAGTAATATTTACAATGTTGTATTGTACCAAGATATATGGGTATTTATAACTTTAGCACAGTTGTAAGTGAGGTGCAAGTCTCATCACAATCATATTCACGTTTGAATGTTCAATAATGATTTTGTTGTCATTTGTTGGATTATTTCTTTCTTTAAATTACCTAGAATTAATTATTTATGTTATAATTATGAGTTAAATGCATCTATTAGACATACAACGGAATAGCCCTCCATTTGAAATATTTTCCGTATTGTCAAAAGCTCTTTTTTAGATTTTGCCTATCTTACTTTGTTTAACATCTGGAGGTCAATGTGGATTCGTTTTGACCGACTCTCTACACTCAGGCCGTTTCTCAATGTCGAGTAGAGCTGCTGCAGAGCCACTATTTCAAGTATACTACGTCATCGAGTGGCGCCGAAGGACTGTTTAAATGCATGTTAAATGCCCAGCATGCGGCGCCACTCGATGACGTAGTATACTTGAAATAGTGGCTCTGCAGCAGGTTTACTCGACATTGAGAAACGGCCCCAGAATGACCAACAGAAGAACTATATACATTTCCATTTCACCATAATCCTATAAACTGGTCCTTTAAAGGAGCATTCAGAAACAATTTCATATTTTAATACAGATTAAAAAAAATAATGGCCAATAGAGTTTGAGATATCCTGACTGTCATTCTCTATTAAAGGTCAAGCTAAAAAAAGTATGCATCCTACATTTCCCACAATGCAACCTTACTTTAGACTACAAAATATACATTGCATTTCACCATATCCAACTGGTCAAAGCCAACCAACTTGTAGCAGGTTGAGAACCGCTCATGACTGACCTTCATGTGTGTAAGAGCTTTAAGATTCTTATTCTGTCACTGAACGTTTACTATATATCACATATATACAGTATATATTCCTGTGTGACTAATATCCATGTTGGTATGGATGTGTGAGCATATGTTTATGTGTGTATATGTTTATATAGATATATTTATTCGTTTTATGTGGAAATGCACTGCGAGGATTACTTTTTTAAATTTCGTTGTACCTGGTGCGATGACAATAAAGGAATTCTATTCTATTCTATTCTATCCGCTCATCTGACTCACCCCGATGACGGCCTGGATGAGGGGCGTCTTCCCTTCGTCTTCATCGTTCACCAGGTTGACGTCGGCCCCGTGAGCGAGCGCTTCAGCCATGATGGGCAGGTTTCGGGCTTTGGAGGCTTTGCAGAGCAGTGCCCCGGGGGGCAGCTCCCTAAGGTCCTCGGGGTCCGACGTCTCAGGCTCCGCCTCCCCGCTCGAGTCCTCCGACACCTCGCACTCTGAGGAGAGAGGGAGGGGAGTGTGTACTTATTTCCTATTCTAATATCCAAAATACCATCTGATACCTCTCCCTTTATCAAGATTTCTTACAATTATAAAAAATAAACAGAAATATTTAGAATTAACCAGAGGAACAGGAAACTAGATATAATATGAAAGTAAATGACAGGATAAACTTTAAATATAGTCAAACTAAGTCATATTAATATTATACTTATAATTAGGGAGGTCTTACTTAATCAGATTTACATTAATGAAGGTAAAACTATGCAAAAATGAAAAATACCTTCACTAATAAATATTGTGTTTAACATAAAAATATATATTTTTAAAACTATTATCTTTTTGAAGTTCAAAATTAGATAATATTATTCAAAATGTCCTGTAGTTTTCAGGTATGTTTTCATAAAAGATGGTTTTACTGGAATAACAAGAAGCAGTGTAAATATATATTTTTTAAATTTAACAAAAAAAGACCTAACCGGGCAGCATTTATGAATGACTTTAAATGATACTTCTTTTAGTCGAAACTTTTTTCCTGCAGAAACAGTTAAATGATTATTCCAAAAAGCTATTCCAGGTAAAACAGAAACAATATTCCTTTGAGAAAGAGCACAGATCTTACAATAAGTGTTTCTGCTCTGCCACATCAGTTGAAGGAAAATCAAAAAACAGAAGTTGATTCAAAACCCTTTATAGACATCAGAAAGTGATTCCTCTCCGTGGACTCACCCTCGGTGACGCTGCCCACCACCGATCCGAACACCAGGATGTCCGAGCTGCCGTCGGTGCTTCCTCCCAAACCGCTGTCACTGCTGAGGCCTGCGGGACCAGGAGGCGCCACAACACGGACACATTACTTACTCTGTCTCTTTCTCACTCATCAATACAGTTTAAAGGTCACCTATTATGCAAATTCCACTTCTTCATGTCTCTTCTACATCAACATGTGTCCCCTCTTCTTCATGTCTCTTCTACATCAACATGTGTCCCCTCTTCTTCATGTCTCTTCTACATCAACATGTGTCCCCTCTTCTTTATGTCTCTTCTACATCAACATGTGTCCCCTCTTCTTCATGTCTCTTCTACATCAACATGTGTCCCCTCTTCTTCATGTCTCTTCTACATCAACATGTGTCCCTCTTCTTCATGTCTCTTCTACATCAACATGTGTCCCCTCTTCTTCATGTCTCTTCTACATCAACATGTGTCCCCTCTTCTTCATGTCTCTTCTACATCAACATGTGTCCCCTCTTCTTCATGTCTCTTCTACATCAACATGTGTCCCCTCTTCCTCATGTCTCTTCTTCATCAACATGTGTCCTCTCTTCTTCATGTCTCTTCTACATCAACATGTGTCCCCTCTTCTTCATGTTTCTTCTACATCAACATGTGTCCCCTCTTCTTCATGTCTCTTCTACATCAACATGTGTCCTCTCTTCTTCATGTCTCTTCTACATCAACATGTGTCCCCTCTTCTTCATGTCTCTTCTACATCAACATGTGTCCCCTCTTCTTCATGTCTCTTCTACATCAACATGTGTCCCCTCTTCTTCATGTCTCTTCTACATCAACACGTGTCCCCTCTTCTTCATGTCTCTTCTACATCAACATGTGTCCCCTCTTCTTCATGTCTCTTCTACATCAACATGTGTCCCCTCTTCTTCATGTCTCTTCTTCATCAACATGTGTCCCCTCTTCTTCATGTCTCTTCTTCATCAACATGTGTCCCCTCTGTGGAAAGAGACTCTGAAAGTTTCAGGAACAAAGATTCTCTCTCTTTTTGATCCATTTCTATAGAAACCTGTCTGAAAATGAGCTGATCAGATTTTGGCCACTTTATGATGTCATAATGTTTTTTTGGCTTGTGTAACCATTAGCCAATCACCAACCAAGGTAACCCCCCCCCACACACACACACCTTATCACATGAATCTCCTCCTAGAGCACCATTGTGTTCCAACCAAATATCTTGCAGAGGGGAGTGGCTCCTTAGTTTCATCTGAAGCAGGGGTGTCAAACTCAATTTCATCGCGGGCCACATTAGAATTATGGTTGCACTCAAAGGGCCGGTGGTAATAAACTTTAAGATTATATAAATATACATAGATAAATATATATAAAAGAATGTATTATTTTACAATATTTCCTCTGCATTGGATTATTATCGGATAGGGTAATAACTTCATAATGAACTACGTCTGAAAGCAGAAGTCTAGGGAAAATAATTGCAAGTCTCTTCAGTGCGCATCTCACAAAATAAGATGCATTGTGGGACATGTAGTTTATGGGCAACGTGCTCATGTAAAGCGCCACGTAACCTTATAATAAACGTATTATATTCTTTGCAAGCTCTTGTGGGCCACATAAAATGAAGTGGCGGGCCGGATTTGGTCCCCGGGCCTTGAGTTTGACACCCCTGATCTAAAGTAACAGACAGAGAATCAGCATTGAAGAACACTTCAGAGACATGTCCTGTATATATCTGAGAGCTATAATAAAGTAATGAAAAACAGTATAATAGGGGACCTTTAAATGAATACAGTTTCTGGATGCTCCTGTGAATGGTAGAGAGATTGCATAGTGACTCGCTTACTTCGAGGCCCAGATCCCGTGTCAAAGTATGAGAAGAGAGAGTCGAGCTCATCGGGACAAAACAGAGATTCTCTTCTGAACTTAGCAGCGGCTGAAAGACAAACAGGCAACTTGTAAGAAGAAAATGTATCAGACAAACTTCAAACAGCTGGAGCCACATTTTTAAAGCTTCTGGATGTCACCATTTAGCGAGAACTGGCACCATTATGCAAAATAGCTTTTAGCTGCTACTGTTTTTAACACATTCATGTCTTTGTGTTTGACCAAATGATGACTCAGAGAAGGAGTGTGTTCTTGATGCAAATTGAGGCAATTAGCTGCCGAGGGTTGAAGTAAGTAATTGTCTTCATAAACCGTGTGACACAGCAGCCGCTGCAAATCCAACTGACCGTGTTGATGAATCGGCTAATCAGCGGACGGAGCTACAATAACGGCGTAAAGAAGTGGAATTCTTTGCCGAAGGATTTAAAGGGCTGTAAGACCTTTTTTAAGTTTAAGAAAATGTATAAAGAAAGCGTAATTAGACAGTATGAAGTCGACTTCTGATTGTGTTTGGTTTTATGTTTCAGTATTTGTAAGCAACTGTGACTGAAAGAATATTGCTTTTATTTCACTTTTTTTTTAAAGGTTATTTCCTTTATTTAAGAGGCAGGTAAAATAAAAAGTTCTTCTCCCTGCGCCTTTCCACCATGCGCTATAAAAAAATAGCAACCAGTATGAGTGTACATGTTTTGTTTTTAAATAACTGCCATGTGTGGAATAAATAAATAAATAAACAACTCACTTCCTGTTGTTTTAAAACACTACATTATTGAGTGTTCTCGCATTTTAATGTGTGAGTTTTTGTTAGACCTTCGATCTTTCTGTGTGTACAAACATATTTTGAGATTGACCTTTGACTATCATGAACCTGTCTCTATCACCACATGGGGTATTTTTGCAAAACCCTTATTCCACTGGTTGCCATGTTTCAGCGTGAACTTTTTTTTGACCATCCAGTGATGCTCCAGAGACAGAGACCCTCTGAAGTACCTGAGGAGAGGGTGGACGGGGAGATGCTTCCTATGTCGTGTCGATATCTCCGCCGTGTTTTAGGAACCGTGGTGGCGCTGTTGTGCCTCCGACACTTCTTCACGCTCCACCGCCGCTCCGACTTCCTCTCTCCGTTGATGAGGATCTCTGTGGAGCACAGCTTCTTCAGGAATTTCCTCTCCACGTACTTTGATTTGATCCAAGCCTCCTTCTCCTGCCTGCAACGGACCAAACACCAACATTATAGCTCACTAAAAAAGCAGAATACATTTGATTAAGCTTTATTTTAGGAATTCCTACCTTGAACTGGACGGTAATGGTTTCTTTAGACCTTGTTCTTGGTATGAGCCTTCGTAGATGTGGTTGATGACACTGTTCCCAAGCTCACACATTAACTACAAACCAAAGACAAAGAGACATTAATGGTGTCCTTATTAAGACTGATTGTTTAGAGCAGTTCGACATTTTAGGAAATTAGTTTATTTGCTTTCCTGAGTAAAACGAGAAGATTGATTGATAATCTCTACAACTAGAGCTACAGCTACAAGATGTTTAGCTTAGTTTAGCATGCATATTGGCATATGAACGCATTATATCCCCTTTGTTTCATTGGTGTGGTTGTTTTTAACCTTTATGAACCCAGGCTAGCTGTTTCAACCTTTTAAATGGCTTTTATGCTAGGCTAAACTGTCTTAGTGTCTTAGTGTATTAAAGGTAGGGGAGGTAAGAATGGAGAAACCAGCTCGAGTGCGCTAGAATTTGAAAATACACAACCGGAACATATCTGCCACTTCCTTACAGAGCCCCTCCTCCAACACACACGAACGCGCACATGACCAATGAGGGCACGAGATAAGTTTGTGCACAGATGGAAGCCTGACAGGCAGGTAGGCCATCCAGTTACTTTAGCCGGGCCGGCTCAGATGATTGGTCGTGCTTTTTACAGCGCTACGGCTTTTTTTAATGTATTTATTGTCAAAGCATTTAATATATTCATTGCTATCGGATGTTAAGAGCATTCCATGGAATATAACAAAGTGTTTCTGAAGTGAATTACCTACCCCACCTTTAAGCTAAGACAAGCTAAACTAAGCTAGGCTCCTTGCTGTGACTTCAAAATCAAATAATAATTTCCCCCAAAATGTTTGACTATTCATTAAGGAGTTTGGTAATAGTTAAGAACAACAACTACCTAATGATTGCACGACACTGCTAAGACAAACTGTACCTTTAATAATTCTGGTTCCCATGAGTCCAGTGTGAGAGAGCGAACCTTCGAACAGTGAACTCCCAGACTCCTGCAACAACAAAAGTGTTTATGTTTAAAAAAACTAAGTAATTATGTTCAGTAGTCAAAGAATTTAGAGGAGAAAGTGCAGTAATTTAACTATTTTGTGACTTAAGGGAAGAGGTTGCCTAACACAGGAAAACAAGAGAATATAAATATAGATTATCAGAACATTTTAATAAAAATAGGAAAAAGTAGCATGGAAAATTAAACATATATATTAAACACACTTTTATATTATACTTAACATTTATCATTTTAGTTTTCAATGTGTGTATAACCCTACCATCCGCAAAGATTAGAAAACACCAAAACATTTAAGACAAAACAATAAAACATAGAAAAAGTAATACATGCTTTTAGTTTTAGATGCAATTCACTGACATTATGCACCAATACATACAAGTAAACTCCTTCTGTGTATAAAACTACTTTGTAAACCGCATATAGATTCTAATTAACGTTTTTTATTATAATTGTTCCTACAGATGAATCATACACTTTGTTGACGGTCTCTGAATAGCTGCGGGATCTAACATCAGATGAGTTTTATCCGGAGGGAAATGAGAGAAGCTAATGTCATGCAGATCACAGAGTTCCACACATGAAGCTGTTTGGTATCCAGGCAACAGTGGCACAGTCAGAACAAAAACAAAAAGACTGACACTGTGTTTCTCCCTCTGCATTGTAACGTCTGATCTCACTGAGAGACGAACATGAATATTCAACAGGTGGGATTACATCAGCGGTGATCATTTCAAAATATAACGCACACACAATTCCAGAGGGATTTCTATTCAAGCCACGAGTGTGACGTAACAGAACATGAGATCTGTCGGAGGGTCTGACAGGAAATTACTCAATTAAATCATAATTTAGCTCTTTTTCACTGAAACTCGTCTTTATCTTCTCACTTTACCTCCCTCAATAAAAACTCTCAATCTTATTCCCTGATCCTATAAGCAACGTATACAACTGTAACCCCTTCAACAGTGTGTGTGTGTGTGTGTGTGTGTGTGTGTGTGTGTGTGTGTGTGTGTGTGTGTGTGTGTGTGTGTGTGTGTGTGTGTAGCCTAGCATTACTATACTTGTGGGGACCTACATCTGTTTACACAGATTGGAGGTCCCCATGAGGGGCATCATTCATTTTAGGGTGAAGACTTGGTTAGGGTTAGGCATGTGTTGGTTATGGTTAAGATTATGATAAGGCTCCAGGAAATGCATGTAAGTCAATGTAATGTCCCCTGAAGTGATGTATACATGGTGTGTGTGTGTGTGTGTGTGTGTGTGTGTGTGTGTGTGTGTGTGTGTGTGTGTGTGTGTGTGTGTGTGTGTGTGGCCTAGCATTACTATACTGGTGGGGACCTAAATCTGTCTACACAGTCACGTGTGGGGACTCGTCTCCCTTATGGGGACAAAATAGAGGTCCCCATAAGGGGAATCATTAATTTTAGGGTGAAGACTTGGTTAGGTTTAGGGTTAGGCATGTGTTGGTTATGGTTAAGGTTAGGTTAAGTCTCCAGGAAATGCATGTAAGTCAATGTAAGGTCCCCTGAAGTGATGTATACATGGTATGTGTGTGTGTGTGTGTGTGTGTGTGTGTGTGTGTGTGTGTGTGTGTGTTTTTGGCAGGAAGTTCTAAGTGTCTTTCACGGCACAATTTAGGGTCAAAGTAACAGACAGTTGGCATCACTTCCTGTTTTCAGTGCCATCGCCCTCACAGCAACACTGGCAGCGGCAGAAGAGTGTTCAGATATTTTATCATTTATATTTTTACGCTTTATGGAACCTTTTCTGTGCAAAGTGATGCATGTTTGACGACTAGAAGACACCTTTTTGTAATTGTCTTTTTGTTGCCAATAAAAAAAATGAAATGCTTGATTTAGACTAAAACACGTTGATATTATCTCACCACAACTGGAAAATTAAGACTCTTAGGACTTAAATAACTAATTTACAGAAAATTATTAATTTCAGGAAATGTTTTATCTACAAAGTAAATTTAGCAATCAGTTTTAAGTTAGTAGATGTAGGAGCAGAACAAGTTAATACTCAAGTGAGATATACTATAGGAACCTAAAAAAGTGTACTAAGGTGCAGTGATAATAATACTTCTTATTTTTATTTGGAAGCACCTTTCAGGACATTGTTGTGGATTACTTCAAAAACAGCATTTAAGAAATACTCAAACGGATAATAACATCAAAACAAAAACATAAGAAAACTCGAAATTAAAAAAAAGAGACATTTTTAAACAGACTGGCAGTACTTTAGCCAATAAGTCATTTTAGATTAGCCTGAAAACTCTTCTCTACCTGTGGATGCCGGAGCACTCGATGCACAGCAGGATGCCCAGGTTGATGGAGGCCCAGCGGGGGTCCGCCTGGCCGCAGTCGCAGCACTGCTCGTTGCCGGGCAGCAGCTGGATCCTCTGCAGGATGCTCTCTCCGCGGACGCTGCGCTCCCGAGGCTCGCTGGCCGAATCGATGCTGCTGGTGGACGGAGAGGCCGTTCTGTCCAGGTGCTAGACAAAAAACAAAGAAAAGACAGTCATTAGGATCACAGAATACGCTCAGGTTATCAGCAATACCACACTATCAAAGACATGTATTACAAATACATTTTGACACATATTTTGAACTGGTTAAAAAGGTATACAGTCAATTGTTAGTCAAGGTATAAAAGTATTTTAAACAGGTCAATTAGTGAGCTTCAGACATACTGATAGATTACTAAGCTAACCATCTGCTGGTAGTAGACACCCTACTGTACGGTACTTATTTATAATTTCATTTAAACATCACATGCATGCATCTCTGAGAAACGATTGGACCTTGTATTCCAAAAAGGGTCAATCTAGACCACATGCTTAAAATGCAGAAATTAACTAAATACTCCTTTAAGGTCTTTAAGGTCCTGCTACTATTTACATGCCCCCCCCCCCAGGATACATGACTATTATATTGTTACTCACATAATTGCAATTATAATTTTGTCATTTATTCCTCTTTTTGTCTAATCCCTTAAACGCACACACAAAGACTGTTTTTGTTTTCTTCTTTGTCTCCATGTATAACACTTGTTATTTGTCTTTACTTGTAAATTCACCTTACCGTCTTCTGTGTATCTGTGACACTGCACTTGTATGCACTTGTCTTGTAACTCCTATATCACTAAATGATTTTTTTTTTTAAAGGAAATGAACCTAGATGTATATCTGAGGCTCACCTCTATGTAGTAAGAGTCTGGGCTCTCTCTGTAGGCCGAGGCGATGCTGGCCTGAACCGCCTGAATCCACGACTGTCTCAACTTCTCAGACTCTGCCTGAAGCATGCAGCTCCTGCAAAACACACAGAAGAATTACCATAATCATCATTTTCCGTCCGTACACATCTGCATAATGTGACATGCTTAATAGGGCTGACACAAACAATTATGTTCATTATTGTTAGTTTATAGAAGTTTGGTCGATAGAATAAAATAGTGAAAAGGGTCCATCCAGTTTTTAGCCCCAGGGTTTGGACCGAAAGATCTTTAGTTTGATATGACATCAAACAGAAATAGGAAATAGATACCACACACATCCATATTTTCAAATGGCCAAATTACTTTAACGATTAATAATTGTTCCGTTTATTGAATATTTTAATAAACAAATTGACAGTAATAACAAAAAGGTTGTGGGTGACAGTGGTCATGTTTCAGGTCTTACAGAAAACCTAAAAACCTCACCCTTCAGATCGGAATGATAATACTGAAAGTACATGTTCTTTGCATAGGTGAAGAAAGGCCACATATCTTTTTAAACTTCCTCGAAAAGAGCCTTGCAATGTTCATGGAATAAACAAAAATGACAATAACTGAACAAGAGAAGATGCAAAGATTAACTTGGGCACAATAACATATACAATGTATAACTGGGCTGATAAGGCACTACATAAAAGGGTAGATATTACAATTCACCCTCTGAGGAGCATGAATGTGTGTATCAGATTGCATTCAAGGCTTTTACTGTCATTCGAACATACAGTAGCTACAGTGTAGTTATGTCGATGAAAATCCTAGGTCCCTCCAACAGTGCAACACAATAAGTAGATAAAATAGTGCAAGTAAATACAATCAAATAGAGAAGAAGTAGTGCCATAAGAGTCTATTGCATGTTAATCCATCCAATACTGAAGCCTTACTTGGAGGGGGAGACGACCTCGAAGCAGAACCTCCTCTCGATGTCCTCGCACGGTTTAACGGAGCACAGCCGGAGGTCCTCCACCACCACGGTGAGAGAGTCCTGCAAACACAAAAAGGGGCCGCCGTGTCACTCACTTGGTCGTTTGGTAGCGCTGGGCGCAGGTTCAAATCCATCCAAGACATTCATGTGGCTTGCTAGTTTTAGAATATAGAATAGAACGTAGAATAACTGCTTACCAATACGGCCGCCTAAACACAACACAAACATAAGGCAGCTGTTCCTACTTCATGATATATATATGTTTCCTGGCAGTTAGTGTACGTGGCCATTACATATTCACACACACTGATGTCAAGTAGAGAAGACTGACCTGAAAGCCACACTGAGATATCTCTTGACTGAGATTATGGATTTCTCTAAAGATCACCATAATGCTAAAAAACATCCCCCCCCCCTCCATTAAAGTTGCACTTAACCTCTTAGAGCCCACTTTACCCCGGGGAAAGCTGATAGCTGCCAGATATACGGACTCACCTTGAGCTTCTTCTGATAGACCAGCTGACTGTTCTGTATGGAGAACCACCGCCTGCAGAGAGAGGGATAAATAACTTATTATAAAAAGGATACGCTTCCAATCTTTAAGGGTCAGCGTGCAAAGGGGAAAAACATTGTGTCCATGTGAGAGGAATTCCTCACATGGCTTCACGTCACACACAATCTGCCTCATAGTGACAGAATCATGCTGAAACACCATGAGGAGATAGAAGTACATTCTTGTAAATATTATATTACATAGCATTTAATACTATATTTTAACATATTGTACTCACACTACCTCACTGTATTTACATTTTATTTTTAATGGGCCACTATTATGCACATTTCAGGTTTATATCTCTATTGCTTCCATGCTTTAATGTTCAAAAATATCTCAACTTTTCTCATACTGCCTGTGCTGCAGCACCTCTTTTCACCCTCTGTCTGAAACCAGAGCCCAGTCTGCTCTGATTGGTTAGCTGACCATCTCTGTTATGATTGGTCTACCGCATAGAGATGTCCCGCCCCTTAGCCTATCACGTACAATGTGTTGGAGCGCTAGCCAATAAAAGCGCAAGGGTTACATCGTGATGTTCAGGAAGTAAACAAAGGAGTCCAATGGAGGCGTTTCAGGCAGGGGGAGGGGAGTGTGTGAGAGAAGGATTGTAGCCTTTGCAGACCATTTACATGCACAAGAACATATATAACAGGAAAGGGAAAACCCCTAAAAAGCAGTATTTAAAGAAAAAGAATTGCACACTTTAAAGCCATGAATGCCAAACACTTGCTGGTTGCAGCTCCTCTGATGTGAAATGTTTCATCATCAATTCACTGTGTATACTAATGTGATACTCTACAGTAAATACAGATGTGTGCCCTCTTATGGCACATTTCCACTGCAGCGGGGTAGCCCCGTTTAAGCGTCCCTAAGCGTCCTCGCTCAGGCCTCGGGCTGCCTCGCTGGCCGTCCGAGGTGGCGGTTCTAGAACATTTTACATGGGGGGGCAAAGGGGAGGCAAGAGGTCATGCCAGGGTGGCATAGGAGGGCGGACAGTACGTGGTATTTTATACTGTATATAACCTATTTATTGTTAATTCATGCCCTAACACAAGTGTTCTTAATGCACAAGAGAAACAAGGTGTTCAGACAAACAATCGGGTGCCCTTTGAGTCCCCCAAGCTTACCTCAACCATTTTAAATGAAAGGAAACTACAAAATGTATTTTAAAGCAATGAATTAATGGAACAGGTTGTTTTGCATTACAATGTAAAATTAAATATATATTTTGTTTTAAAAAAAATTGGTTGTCTTAGACAGACATATTTGCATGTCCTCACTAAGCATTATTACATATGACTTTAATATTAAACAAATCAAAATGGCCAATTATCCCAACATGTTGCTGCTAATATAAATCACATGCTTGTCAACTTTAACTGATCAAAAATCAATTCTGAAAAAATACTTGAATTATCTATGAAATTGTAATATTGTCCCTCAGTTTGTTTCAACCCCGTCACGCCAATCATTTACCCTCCTATTAAAATAATGGATCAGTCCGTGTGTGATCTGCATTGAGGGAATTACATCACAAAAGTGTCAGTTTCTTCTCTTACCTATATTTCAGTTTTTGTATTTTCAGATTAAGATTGACAAGCTCAACATTTCAACTCTGTTGTATGAATTAATAATAGTAAATAATTGTTTATTACAAAAATAAACAATAGTTTTGCAAAATATTACAATTTTGTAATGTCCTTGACTTCCATGTGGTGCCATAGATAAACAAGGTCTCATGCCTACTTTTTGTCAAAAACTTCAACCCTGTTACATTTTTTCAAGGAAATTCCTAGTAATTATTTATATTTTGTGCCTGAGGTGGGAAAATGTAAGTAGTCCACTACCAGATTTTCTGACCAAACATTTTGGTTTCATTTTTCAAAGATATAAAGACCTCAAAAGGCACCTGATTCAGAGAATACTCAGAATTATGCATACTGTAAGTACTTAGTTATAATTAAGTACACAAATGACATCACCCATCTCTTCAGAGAGCTACAGGTGACCTGTGCAGCAACACATTTCAATCAATAATTGTCAATACTAAGAGCTGCTAGATTGTGCTGCTGTGATGGAACATGTAAGGAGAATAAGAACATACCATGTGGTCCAGCTGGAGTTTCATCTGCCTCCTGATCCCTGCCTCTGGCCCTCTTTCTGACACTTCATCTTTATTCCTCAAATATATTTCTTCATCTCCTCCTCCTGCTCTGACCCTCCTGGTCTCTTCATCTCCTCCTCTTCCTCCTGCTCTGACCCTCCTGGTCTCTTCAGCTCTCTTTTCCTTTTCCTCTTTCTGTTCGTCCTGATCACTTCTCATATGTCTTTGTGTTGTTGTTGAATCACTCCTATACTCTGGCCTGCAAGAGTCTACTTGTGAAAAGCACTGGTACAAATGCTTGTATAACTTTACGCGTTAGGGCCATGTAGCCTAGCTAATATGTAGCATATCATATAACATCAGAAAGTATTGATCAAGCGCACACAGGCAGCTGTGTTTGGATCCAGTTTTTACAGTAAAGGATGTATCCTGGTTTCATTGATCTGGCCTCATGGCTGTGATGTGTAGTTTACGTGGATTTAATAGTAGGCTACCGCGTAGTTTAGCAAAGTGATCGATCTCCCAGCTAACGCTGTCTACGTAGTATTTTGTAACGTAACGCCCCAAACAGCGCCCGTCTGTTAAACGCTATCGATTCAAACGGCAGCGTTTTATTAATATTTAGTTTCAAGCTCTCGTCCTTAGTAAAAACAAAACTAGTGGAAACGGAAATGCTCCCAGGGGAAGCTGATCCATAGGTGCTGGGACAGCTTGATCCCTCTCTGCAGCTCTGTGAGCCGCGGTCTGTGTGAACGCCGCTCCGCAGTTTAATGCAGGGCCGTAGCTGCGTTTTTAACGGGCCTAAAATTATATTTAAAATGATTCACTTTTAACTAATGTAATGCTTGTTTTGTTGCTTGAGAAGCTTGTGGAAATAGTGTAGGTTTGTTTTAGTACAGTTTTAGGGAAACAAAAGTTAGGGGGGCAGCTGGGGGGGCAAGGCTCTACAGTGGGGGGGCAGCTGGATTTTATCATCCCCAATGAGATGTAGGAACGTCGTCACCTCCTCGGTCGACCACGGTGTGCTTTTCTTTGACGTTGCCATTTTTTTAGCTCCTCCGTTTACAAAATGCTGTGTATAAAAATGCAGCAAGCTTGCTTCTAGATATATATGCGACGCTAGGGATGATCTCGCGCGCGATCTTGTGACGATTCTCTCTGACCAATCAGCAGTCGAGAGTGTTGACGTCACTAGTTCAGCCCTGGCCTGATAGAACCACGATTTTATGGGGCCGGAAAAAGTACCCGCTAGCCGGTACTACGCTATATGGAAAGGCCACCAAAAACTGGCTCGGCCGCTTGAGGACGCTTAAACGGGGCTACCCGCTGCAGTGGAAATGCGCCATTAGTTACCTGTTCCAGGTCTTAAAGGCGTTGCTGGCCCTCTTGAACAGGTAGCCCTCCATCACCACACCGTTGGGGGCGTCCACGTTGAACTCCACCTTAGAGTCGTCATAGGAGAAGTCCTGCAAGAGAAGAAGAAGAGACACATAAGACTCCAACACACAACAGATCTAAAACAGCAGATGATTGAAGGCAGGTTGAGCCTTTACATCGTCCAACAGGAAAGAGAGCTGCAGAGAAGAGCTGTGTGCTGTTCCTGGAATACCAGCAGCATTGGATGTGCAATGTACTGTACATACAGTCCATTAACCGACCGACTCAGCATACACTGTACGGCACTGTTTTAGTCCATGTATGCGTTGGAGATGCATGCCATGTTCCTGCCTGGCACACTGGGGCATTTCGTAACTCAACAGATGTGAATGTGACGTAAATCATTACATAAACAACATATGATTCATGAGAATTAGCCTCCAACCTTTTCATGACTTATATACCATGACATGTAGCACTTTAAAGCTAGCCAGCAGAGAGTGACACAGGTATTTAAAGCTTAGCTCAAAACATCAGTGTTTTCATGTAGGAGTATGACACAGCATGTCCTGAGAATGCTAACAAGCTATATTTAAGAGGTAATATAATATACAGGAGGAACAGAACATTCACTTATCCATAATCTGATTTAAACATCACATGCACGCAGACCATATACAGTCTATGACGCAGACATGAGAGACGACCAGATGGTGTTTTTCAAATGGGGTCAATTTAGGCTGCACGCTAAAAATGGAGTGATTTACCAGACATCAAATATAAAAAAGTACCAGAGTATATGTGAGTCATAACAGGGTGTGTGTACACCATCCACTACTTATTTGGTGTTTAAATGATAGATTAGCTGGTTGCTCTCTCACCCCAATTCTGGCTTCATTGCACTGGCTTCCAGTTCGGTTCAGAATAGATTTTAAACTCCTTTTATTTGCCCTAAATGGGCTGGCTCCTGCCTATATAGCCGAACTCCTCCATCGCTACACCCCAGGCCGAGCCTTAAGGTCGGCTGATCAGCTGCTGTTGATAGTGCCTAAGACCAGGCTTAAAACCCGAGGGCATCGAGCTTTCGCAGCGGCTGGCCCTAGGCTCTGGAATACTTTGCCCCTCCATGTGAGGTCGGCCCAGACCCTGGGGGGTTTTAAATCAACACTTAAAACTCACTTTTTCTCTTTGGCTTTGTTTAATTATCTATTTATTCATTTATTTAGTTCTTTATTTTAATATTTATAACATAACATAGGATTTCATAAAGTATTTTTAAAATAGTTTATACATTCTTTGAATATAGGAATAGTAGATAGGATTACTTAAAATATAGTACCTTATATTTAATCTTTTTTCCCTTTAGACCCTTGCGGTTTATTCTTAAAAACCCTTACCCTTACCCACCCCCCATTACCCCTCTGCTGGTCTATGGCCTTGTAGAGGGTAACGGGGTACAGAGTCGCTTAGATAAGCGGGGGAGTGCATCTGACGAAGAGATAGGTTGTTGTGCTCCCTCTCTCTGTTTCTTATCCTATATCTAATAGAACTGCTCGGGTCTTGATAGATTGAGTGGGGAAGTCCATGAGATCTTTCTAGAGGGTTATCAAGAATAACTTTTATCCAATGACCTTTTCCCTCTCTGTCTGTGTCTGTGTATTCTCTTGTTCCGATTAACCCAGCCAAATCTTTTTTCTTGTTTTGTATCTATATCTACGCCGGGATCCGGAGTCGAGGCTGATCCTCTTGCTGTAGTCCTGTGTCCTGGATCCTCTATCCTGAGTTCTGGATTAAGTCGTGGACTTCGGGTCGTGGCTGAACCTGTCTCTGCGGTCCTGCCTTGGGTCTCATCTTGCTGCTTCCCTGATGGCTTCCTCAGGATTGTTGACATCCTCGTGGATTCATCTTCTTATTACAGACACATGCATTTCCTAACATTCGGTCTATATGCTGTAAAAAGTATTATCTCTTGGATTTACACGTGGCATCTATTGCACGTCTGTCCGTCCTGGGAGAGGGATCCCTCCTCTGTTGCTCTCCTGAGGTTTCTCCCATTTTTTCCCCTTAAACTGTGGGTTTTGCTCTGGAAGTTTTTCCTTGTACGATGTGAGGGTCTAAGGACAGAGGGTGTCGTTTTTCTCATACTGATATTCTGAACAATCTGTGCCGTTGTATTTGCTGTAAAGTGTCTCTACTGTAGGCTATTTTTATTTTATGTACAGCACTTTGGCTCGACCAAAAATCGTTTATAAATGTGCTATATAAATAAAACTTGATTTGATTTGATGTAATCATACACATGTTGTCAACATGTTGAAGAAAATAGCGCTGTATTCCAAAACACATGAGAGAAATATAGTTTTAGTTATGGCTCTTCATCAGGAATCACATTTACAATGAGAAACAAGATGTGTAGCCTACAACATAGACTCAAGTCAAAGTGAGTAAACAATGATAAAAGAAAGAGAGACCAAATCTAGGACAACACAAACGACACATGTCAGAAATTGCTTAATACAACTGAAAGTAAAAAAAACGATATTTAAAGCTAGAAAAGACTAGACGAGCAATACAACGAAACACATTGTTTCAACATAAATATGGTTTTAAAAACGGCACTGGCGGCATAAAAAGTTAAATATAGCAAAAATAAAAACATATAGACAAAATGGGGATTTCTTCATACCATGGATTCAACACATCATCATCTATTTCCTTTAAGAAAAGCATAATGGAATCCATTAATAAGAAAGTATGAGGTAAAAAGTTCAACACTATACAAATTATGCATGAATCAAACATGATTGCATTTCCCTGTGCAACTATCTTCCAGTGTGAACACCTATTTAAAAATGTGCATGTACGTCATTGAGCATTACACCTGGGAACCCCAAACATTTTTAGATTTTAATGAGAGCAACTGTGCTGACAGAGAGACTTAAGTAGGAGAAAGAAAGAGATACTTTAACAGTGATATAGAGAAGTAAAACTACTCCAACAACAACACACACAGATGTCTCGTAAAAAAAAAACAGAGATAAATACTCCAGATACAACAACAAATATCATGATAATAACCAGTTTACAATCTGAACCAAAGTAACAACCAGCCAAAGTAATGCAAATCTACCCACCAAACTGCGGTCCCAGCGGCCGAGGATCTTCATTTTCAAACGTTTAGTGTGTTTCAACAACATTTCAGAGCACAAAAAGGCAACAAAAAGGGTTTAAAAATAGACTCCTTTAACGCAGATCCCTCAGAGCAGCAGCATGACTCTCCTCTCTCTCTCTCTCTCAGCGGAGGTTAACGCATCGTGTCGCTGCGTAATTCCAACAGTGCGCTCTCCACTACAGCCACCTGCCAGCAGCCTCAGGATTAGCACTGATTAGCATACAGCTGCTAACGTGGAGCAACAGTGGAAACACCTCCCAGTACTGTAGCCGCTCCCGACTCAAACAGAGCTTCAGTTTTACAACTCCCTAAACACACCTCCCTCTCTGGGGAGGGTCCTCTGTTGACCCAGAGGGAATCTACCTGGCAGGGGCCCAGATCCCCAAACAAACACCTCTCAGGGCGTGATTTACCATTGCTGTAACAATCTGTTTAGAAGTGGATATAAGCCTATTGCTTAAACAAGCCCGTTAGCCACTGGAGCTTTATAAAATAGCGACCATTTTCCAAAAATGTATGCCGTTTCCAGCCGATTAAACATAATTTTACCACAGAGTTGTAACCACTATATCAATTTGGGGGGGTTTTGGTAGTGAATTACATGATTGTTCACAATGGGGAAGTCAAATATACAATTTAGAAACTTTTGGGTGTCATTTTAAACACAACATGTTTAATTATGGGGCTTATTAGACAGAATCTGGGACAATTAACCTAACTAAGGCTAGTTTTCTATGTTAGCAGAATAAGTTAACCGTCAATGAACACCTTGATGTAACCAGTACTACCTCTACAGTACTACAACCCCAAAATACAACCACAACCTTCACTACCATGCATGTTCGGCTTTCCATTGGCACGTTATTTTGGTTTTGGCTCAGACACGATAAAATAAAGCTTCTGACCAACTACTGACGTCTGAATTTTGTTTTTACATGGTCAAACATTGATGATTTGTCAACAAGAGCATTTATATAGCTCAAGTGGAAGTGATGTTATTGCAGAAAAATACATTTGCAAGCCATCATTGGAAGTCATCTTGGATTGTTTGAGTGCTAACAGGCTTTTTTTTTTTTTAAAGTAACCGCCAAAGAGTTTAAGTGTCGATGTTAGTACTTCTCCTGGTATACTCAATTATCTGAATCACTACAACCAACCACAGCCAACTATTAAAGATAAAAAGTCAAACAGCTTACCTTCAGATTCCTCCCTTTCCCTGAACACAACATCCCATGCAACACCGAAACAAGATGTGCACTGTGTGCTACTCTGAAACCTCTCAAGCTTACAACAAAGATCATCTATTTTTAATGATGAAACGTCACACAGGCACAAACTGAACACGAGTGAATTATTGAAGCAGCAGGGAAACCGAGACTTTCCAAACGATGGGAAGCAAGGAAGCAAAGTGTGGAGAGGATGCAGACAAAATGTCCTGATGTGTCCTCCACCTGCTGCTGAGCGTACTGACGTTACACCTGGAGAGCCAACGCCAAATAGTGACCCTCGGACTGATTATTCATGATGTGATTGCTTGTTGTCCGCAGCATCCTTTTCTGTGTCTCAATATCAACGTGTTCCTCTGTTACACACCGGCTTTGCGTCGACTTGCTATGTTTGTAAAATGTAATTTTTAAAAATGTTTTATGTGAGGGACTGCGGATGGAAATGAGCTCAAAGCTAAATCTGGCACTGTTACGCTCGACACATTTGAATGCCTTAAGCGTTCATTACTGTGCATTGTCCCTGCCAAATAAACGATTAATGAAAAATGACTTGCTGAAAATACCTGGCTAACTTAACCATCATCACCTATTCTTCAACAAACCTGATTGACTTCCCTTCATAAGTCCCAAAGCCCCCAAATGTCTTAAAATACACTGATGATAATAGAAATGGAAGAAGCCACAGTCTTACATATTATGTATTTATGCAAATGTAAAGGAAAGCTGCCATGACAAGTACAGTAAGTAAGACAGTTAACGACAGTGTTGTTCAATTGCAAATAAGGCTTTAATGCCCTCTTAATGTTTTTCATTTGTGTAAAGCACTTTGAATTGCCTTGTGTGGAAAGGTGCTATATAAATCAACGTGCCTTTCCTATAATGAGCTGTGTTGGAATACAATAGGGATGTTGAAGATAAGGAGATTAAATGACTGATGTTTTTCTACTTTTATCTAACGAAGGCCTCGGGCTATGTGTACATGAATGAATGTGCCAAATGTCTACAGTAAATAGCAAGTGTTGCATTTCCTTTTGTCTATTCTGAAAGCTGAGGATTTGAACCGAGGAAGAACAAACAATTATTAAGACAGATTTTGACTTTCCACTGAGAATTTCATGGGCATTTCTTTGATAAAATGGCAGCAAAAATATACTTTTTCTGACTTGTATGATATAGTGAGCTCTGATTAGTCAAATGACAACCATTTTACCCAGTTCGTTTTTTTGATAATTAAGATTTTCTTATGCCAAGAATGTGCTTGTTTCAGCTCCTCTAATGTGAGACTGCTGGCTATGAAACTAAAACTTAAAATACAGGAAACAAATTATCACTATTTTACATGCAAATGATGATTGGCAGACCGATCATCAAGGACATTACATGAAGTAGCAGAAACTATTTTAATATACATGTTATTACATTATGTACATACATGCATGTATGTGCTGCATGTGCCTCCTATATCTCGTGCATTTTGTGCAAGTGTTGTTGTCATTCATAAAAAGCACCATACAACGGAAACATGTAATCATTATTTTACTACAACATCCATCTGGAGTTTAGAGCAGTGGAAATAAAACCAATGATGCACATTTGGGGCATCTTGTAGCGCTGCTCTGGTGATGTAAACACAGACATAGAGAATAGCAGGAGGAGCGACAGCAGGAACAGGACTTCTCCATTAAATCCTCCGTTAAAAATGAATGGCTGTGGTATTTCTTTTCGGCGACAGCACTTTAACTCCCTTTCTGCTCTCCTGATTTGTACTTGTATACCGAGAAGGAGCTGCCCCTTTGACCTGTGTAAGTTTACACCAGGCTTATTGCACAGAAGAAACAAGAAGACAAGAAACAAGAAGGAGGGAATAACAAAGTAGGCCATGCTGTTCTGAAGGCAGCGGGGAATAAGGAACACATCAAAGCGACATGCTGCAGTTTCCTGAATGGATATCTCTTAAGATACAAGATTCTGAAAGATGACATGTTCATTCTGATGCATATTGAGCTACTAAACATGTAGGTAATAAGATATTTACGAGGGAACTGCTAATTCAGGACACTTTAGTGTAAAAAAGTGACTCTACACAATTTACACTACTACAAATCTACACTTTGAATAAATATTACAGTAAACAGACTGACGAAAGAAGACATGTGTTAACCTTTTGCACTAGTCAGAGGTCATCAGACTTCACACTAAGTCAAAGTTACAATACCGCAGTGTACTGTAAATGTCCTGCATACGACACATTCCTTAATACAACTGCAGTATTTAGCATCAAACTAAAACTTTAAAACACAAAATACTGTATGCTACTTAAATGAAGTACAAAGTAGGATAAAATCCAAAGACTCATTTTAAGTACAAGTATAAATCAGGATTAAATGGAAATACTTAATTAAAGTGCAAGTATGAAGTAGGATAAAAAGGAAATATTCAATGAAAGAAAGTAGTATGGGTATAGTACTTAAGTAAATGTACTTTCCAACACTGGTAAATGGTGATATAACACGGTTTCCACACAGGCAGTTCAAACTGAGTTTCTAATTGTTGTGAATAAATGATTCAGGATGCACTTCAGTTTGCCCTCAAGGCATCTGGAGTCTGACTACAGCTCACAGAGACAACTTCAAAGGGGTTTGTTAATGTCCTGTACGATGACTGGGGGTCAAACTCCCCCCCCCCCCCCCGAAAACACACGACCCAAAGATGTGTTTCAAGCTCAAATTCAGATGGGAAAATGAATGGAGGATCACTCACCTGCATGAGAGTCTGAGAGGAGATGGTGTCATCGGGAAGAAAAGAAAATACAGCGTTAGAACAACCTGAGCAGTTTCATTTGAGATAATACAATAATCTCTCAGCCTCAATGCACCTCTGATTATCCTCCTTACTGCTCTTCAAGGAATACAAGCTGCCCACAGAAAGAAAACCACCCTTCAGGGCTGCACGATCAATTACAATTATATCCACATTGCAATATGGACTAGTGCTAAATCTAAATCGCAGTAAGCGGGATTGTGGGAATCGGTACTTCGATCTCTCTGTCTGTACACACAAACTGGAAGATTGGCAATAAAGTTGACTTTGATAATATGTATAAAGCTGCGGATGCCCAGTCCTACAAATGGAATAGATGAGAGTTTAATTAAGCATTTCATCCATGTTGTTTAGAGTATGTCTGCAAGAAAGAAAAAACAAGTTCAAAAAACTAAAACAATCGCAATTATGAATTGTATCTAAATTGTGCCGCCCTACATCCCGTCATAAAGATATTTCCATACCATGCCGATCCTTTTCATGTAGCTTCATCTCCCTGACCTTGATTATCTCCCACTACAGTCCCTCTGATGGACGGTGCATTAAAGCTCCGTGTCTCACAGCTCTGGTAAAAACAGATCAATAACGCTCCACACATGTGACCCGGCTGCAGGCTGCAGGCTGACAGATGGTCCCTGATCCTGGGGTTCACAGGAGCCAGACACAGGGCCCCTAAAAATCAGGCTTTCTGAATTATTAAATAACAACATGTCAGAAGAGGAAAACACCCTCGAGAGGAAATGCACTCATAGCAGGGTTCCCTCATTTTAAAGTATAACATTTCTAAACATTCCCAAGTCCATTCGTTGTAGGGAATACTGTTTGCCACTTAAATATATCATATTCCAATTACTTGTATATAGACTATTCTTGCACTATTTCTATTTTATTGTATTTACTTGCACTATTGTATCTGTTTTATTGTGTTGCTCTGTAGGAGGAGCCTGTGACCTCAGATGTTCATTGTCATATCTACACTGTAGCTATGCACACATGACAATAAAAGCCTTGAAACTTGAATCTTGTATAGCAGCACCATTTTACACCTCAACAAAACGTCTACAGACTTAACTTATTCCCTGACTTTACCAGGCCTTGAAAAGTTAGGTTTTCCATGATTGTAGCAACCCTTCTGTAGAGCCTTATTATTTGACTAAAAACGAGTCATAGCGGTTAGAGACAAAAAGATAAATCCATCCTCTGGGGACCATGCATGTCTGCAGAACGTATTGTTTCAATCCAATTCATATTTTGAAATATATCAAGCTGGACCAAAGTGGTTCATTACAATTGGGATCAATAAAGTACTATCGTATCGTATCTTATCAACACATGGTTAGAAATGCTCAAACATCACAGTCAACTCTTGCCTCACAGTCCAGGAGATAATGTGCTTATTATCTACAGCAGACAACAGTGGGATTAATATCTGGTCAAATCACTTAATACCTCCTGATTTTAATGCTTAAATCAATGCCTGGACTTTGTTAGGGGGATTCATCTAACACTTCCCAGCTGCCCAGCTCTAATCCCCCCCCCACCCACTCCCCAGTCACAACAGACGGTGCCGAGTGGCAGACAGACCTTAGAGGTGAGATGTGACATTAACGCAGCGTTAAATTAGCTCCATTTCACCCTGTGTCTCTCCTGGGACATGTCTCCATGCTTTAATGTTCAGAAAGCTCTTTCTTTATCTCACTGCCTGTGCTGCAGCACATCTTTTCACCCTCTGTCTGAAACCAGAGCCCAGTCTGCTCTGATTGGTTAGCTGGCCGGCTCTGTTGTGATTGATCAACCGCTTAGAGATGTGTTGGAGCGCTAGCCAATAGAAGCTCAAGTTCTACATAGGGGTGTCAGTATGTTACAAAGTTATTTGGTCCTTTTTGCCTATGAGATAACATGTTGAAGAGATTTAAGTTTTGCGTATCTCCGTCAATATAAATGCTACTTTTTATGGCATTTGTTTTTACTTCTCTAAATTGGGTGCATGTTCTTCCTATGAGAAAAAACACTAAAGCAATCTCAATGTTTGCCGATATCTTTCCATTTATATTTAAGCATTTTAAAACCTTTTTAACATTAAAGAATTCAATGAAATACCCGTCTCAAACTGGCCAAAGTATTACCGTATAATGGAAAACCATTTGGAACAACATGGTCTAAAATGAAGTAAATAAAAACGATGAAATAGGAACTCACCCTCTGCTGAATGGTCGCATGTTTATGCTCCATTTCCCTCTTCTCCATGGCTGAATCAATCACCAGCTGATCCAGCTAGAAGCCCGTCAACATATACACAAAGAAATAAAAGTTCAGCGTTTCAGGGAGACATTCAGTCGAGAGGGCTTCCTGTGAAACTCTCCGTTCTGCAGAGATGACTAACATGGCAGTAAAGGTAAAAAGAGGTGAAGAGAAATCAGAGAGCAGCACTGACTCTGGGTCAGCGTCTGGTAATGAAGCATCGATTGTCCTGCAGCAGAAACAACATGCTGCTACAGTATGTTGGTCCAGTGACACAGCACTCAACATAGCATACTGTGTAAGATGTCTATTAAGGCTTCACAATTAATCAATGTGTAATCAATATAGGCTAGTGCAATAATCTAATGGCGATTTCCCATCGGCGAAAACACGTGGGTTTGCTGTCCTGGCTCCAAGATGGTGGAATGAGCTCCCCATTGACATCAGGACGGCAGATAGCTTGCACATCTTCCGGCGCAGACTGAAAACTCATCTCTTTCGACTCCACTTCGAGCGATAGAACTATTAACGAAGCACTTTTATACTAATAAAGGACTGGCTTATCTAAAGCCAGTTGAGTAGCACTTGAAATGTTTGGCTCTATGAAACCTGATCTACTTATATGATTCTGTTTTCTTCAAGGTTGTGTCTTCCTGGTCGAATGTACTTATTGTAAGTCGCTTTGGATAAAAGCGTCAGCTAAATGCAATGTAATGTAATGTAATGTAATGTAATGTAATGTAATGTAATGTAATGGCATGAAGCAGAATATTTGTTGAAGGCTAAATATGAGTTATCATTTGGAATGAAGTATTCACATTTTGACGTTTTTTTCTGGCTTTGTCGACAGTTTTATTGTGGTGTTGTTATTCCTCGTGTTTTTCGTGTGGCTAAATCACAAATAGTCAATGTATGTTTTGTTTTGATGTAAAAGTGCAAAGATATCCCGGACTACAGATCATATTCTACAGACTTAACGAAACATCAGATCGTTTTCATTGATAACGAGAATAATGATTCACAAATGTCTCCAATATCATGAATCATATCTTAATGTCAAAATAATGTCAACAAGTCAATGTTGTTTTCAAATTGTGCCGCTATATTTTATGTACATACTGTACAAGCTATTATTGCACGCCAAGAGGAAGACTTTTTTTGTATCAGTACACCCCGAATTTCATCAAAAATCCAACATATTGAATTAAAAAGCAGAAATGCACAATATATATTACACAACTGTCTCTTGTCAATAGTTCAAATGAGGATCAACCAGTTAAAATCAAGACACAGAGCACCTAGAATCTTAAATCCCTTTTAGTAGCTGCAGACACAGAGGGAACCTTGATTTGTGGGGAGATTAAAATGTTGTTGTGAATCATAGTAGAGATACAGTGCCTGTTTCTCTCACCTCAGCAGCCAGCTTCTTCATGTACGGGTTGATCTCATCCAGCAGGTTGTAGCCTTGTTGGAACAGCGAGTACTGCGCGTGCATGAAGGACAGCATCTGGATGGGACGGGTGTTATTACTAACATTATAAAGTGTTTTAACTCAAATGACACTCTTTAAGTATGTGGAATATATGATAACGATACAGGTTTATTGTTTTGACTTACAGCGTCCAGGATCTCAAACTTCTTCTTGGCCTGGAGGACATTGATCTGCAGAGAAGAAGACAGACATGTGTTACTAAACGTAAATAATGACCTCCTGGAGTATTGATTATGGTGGTGATGATGATCCGCTACAAAACACCACATTTGACACCTACTGTACAGGCTAATGAGATACCTCCATCTAGTGGACAGCCATTTCCTTTCTCTCACTGTAACACCATTAACAGACCAATAAGAGTTAACCTTATTATACATCCATGGAGTTAACTCGGAAATAAACAAACCACCAGCCATCAAATGTAACCGAGTACTTTCACTCTACTGAATTTGAAGTACTGATGTCTCCTCCTCCACTATGTCTTAGACCACATGTGTCAAACTCAAGGCCCGGGGGCCAAATCAGGCCTTGGTGGATTTAATTTCGGCCCGCAGGATAATTTTTAATTACTATTAGATCTGGCCCGCCGGTATATTGCATGCACCCCTTCACTCCATCCTGAGGGTCTCCTCAGCTCAGAGCCTGAGCCCAAACATCGATGAACTTGCACCCAAGATGAGATGCCAAGTATCTGAACTAGCATCACAGAGCAGCACACTGAGTTTACATGGATGTTTCCTTCTGCACTTTCTCTCTCACGACAACAGGGCATGTTTGGTTTGTTCTTTGAGGGAAATTGTTTTTTTGAAGCTGTTGTTGGCCTGTGGAAAAATGTACTCATGAGAAATGACTCTGCAGATAGAGCCATAAGAAATTAATGCAACTGATTATTTAATGTTGTTTTTATAGGCAATAATTTAAGCTTTGTTAGTTCCAGGCTTAATATGTGCAATAAGTTCATTTCAATACGTTCTGCAATAAACATTGAACCAGTCCGGCCCTCGACTAGTACCCACTTTTAAATGTTGGCCCACTATGTATTTGAGTTTGACCCCCCTGACTTAAACTCTAAGACTTAGAGGGAAAATATAGAATTGTTTCTTAACTACATACTCTATATTTGAAGGCTTTTATAACCTTGCAAAGTGAGATTTCTGCATGAATAACATACAAAGAGCATATCAAATAATATATATTTTAATAGAGTTTTGGAATGCTAAATCCTGGTTTTTCAATAATGCATTTGGTAAAAATAACGTGAGATAGACAGAAGGTTAACAGTCACAGCAGCATTGAATACTTTACATTTTAATACTTGAGGTGCATTTTCATGATTATACTTAAATAGTGGTGCACTTTATTAGAGGTGTTGATCTTATATTATTATTAGTAGACTGGGCTCTGGTTTCAGACAGAGGGTGAAAAGAGGTGCTGCAGCACAGGCAGTATGAGAGAAATAAAGAGCTTTTTGAACATTAAAGCATGGAGACATGTCCCAGTAGAGACACTACATACTGATATGAACCTGAACATCAGCAGGAGAGGACTCTTTAAAGTAAAGACACTACATACCGATATACACCTGAACATCAGCAGGAGAGGACTCTTTAAAGTAGAGACACTACATACTGATAAACACCTGAACATCAGCAGGAGAGGACTCTTTAAAGTAGAGACACTACATACTGATATACACCTGAACATCAGCAGGAGAGGACTCTTTAAAGTAGAGACACTACATACTGATAAACACCTGAACATCAGCAGGAGAGGACTCTTTACAGTAGAGACACTACATACCGATATACACCTGAACATCAGCAGGAGAGGACTCTTTAAAGTAGAGACACTACATACTGATATACACCTGAACATCAGCAGGAGAGGACTCTTTAAAGTAGAGACACTACATACTGATATACACCTGAACATCAGCAGGAGAGGACTCTTTAAAGTAGAGACACTACATACTGATATACACCTGAACATCAGCAGGAGAGGACTCTTTAAAGTAGAGACACTACATACTGATATACACCTGAACATCAGCAGGAGAGGGACTCTTTAAAGTAGAGACACTACATACTGATATACACCTGAACATCAGCAGGAGTGGACTCTTTAAAGTAGAGACACTACATACTGATATACACCTGAACATCAGCAGGAGAGGACTCTTTAAAGTAGAGACACTACATACTGATATACACCTGAACATCAGCAGGAGAGGACTCTTTAAAGTAGAGACACTACATACTGATATACACCTGAACATCAGCAGGAGAGGACTCTTTAAAGTAGAGACACTACATACTGATATACACCTGAACATCAGCAGGAGAGGACTCTTTAAAGTAGAGACACTACATACTGATATAACACCTGAAACATCAGCAGGAGAGACTCTTTAAAGTAGAGACACTACATACTGATATACACCTGAACATCAGCAGGAGAGGACTCTTTAAAGTAGAGACACTACATAGCTGATATACACCTGAACATCAGCAGGAGAGGACTCTTTAAAGTAGAGACACTACTACGCTGATATACACCTGAACATCAGCAGGAGAGGACTCTTTAAAGTAGAGACACTACATACTGATATACACCTGAACATCAGCAGGAGAGGACTCTTTAAAGTAGAGACACTACATACTGATATACACCTGAACATCAGCAGGAGAGGACTCTTTAAAGTAGAGACACTACATACTGATGATATACACCTGAACATCATCAGGAGAGGACTCTTTAAAGTAGAGACACTACATACTGATATACACCTGAACATCAGCAGGAGAGGACTCTTTAAAGTAGAGACACTACATACTGATATACACCTGAACATTCAGCAGGAGAGGACTCTTTAAGTAGAGACACTACATACTGATATACACCTGAACATCAGCAGGAGAGGACTCTTAAAGTAGAGACACTACATACTGATATACACCTGAACATCAGCAGGAGAGGACTCTTAAAGTAGAGTAGAGACACTACATGCTGATATATAACCTGAACATCATCAGAGGAGGACTCTTTAAAGTAGAGACACTACACACTGATATACACCTGAACATCAGCAGGAGAGGACTCTTTAAAGCAGAGACACTACATACTGATATACACCTGAACATCAGCAGGAGAGGACTCTTTAAAGTAGAGACACTACATACTGATATACACCTGAACATCAGCAGGAGAGGACTCTTTAAAGTAGAGACACTACATACTGATATACACCTGAAAGTTAGCAGGAGAGGACTCTTTAAAGTAGAGACACTACATACTGATATACACCTGAACATCAGCAGGAGAGGACTCTTTAAAGTAGAGACACTACATACTGATATACACCTGAAAGTTAGCAGGAGAGGACTCTTTAAAGTAGAGACATACATACTGATACACCTGAACATCAGCAGGAGAGGACTCTTTAAAGTAGAGACACTACATACTGATATACACCTGAACATCAGCAGGAGAGCACTCTTTAAAGTAGAGACACTACATACTGATATACACCTGAACATCAGCAGGAGAGGACTCTTTAAAGTAGAGACACTACATACTGATATACACCTGAACATCAGCAGGAGAGGACTCTTTAAAGTAGAGACACTACATACTGATATACACCTGAACATCAGCAGGAGAGGACTCTTTAAAGTAGAGACACTACATACTGATATACACCTGAACATCAGCAGGAGAGGACTCTTTAAAGTAGAGACACTACATACTGATATACACCTGAACATCAGCAGGAGAGGGACTCTTTAAGTAGAGACACTACATACTGATATACACCTGAACATCAGCAGGAGAGCACTCTTTAAAGTAGAGACACTACATACTGATATACACCTGAACATCAGCAGGAGAGGACTCTTTAAAGTAGAGACACTACACGCTGATATACACCTGAACATCAGCAGGAGAGGACTCTTTAAAGTAGAGACACTACATACTGATATACACCTGAACATCAGCAGGAGAGGACTCTTTAAAGTAGAGACACTACATACTGATATACACCTGAACATCAGCAGGAGAGGACTCTTTAAAGTAGAGACACTACATACTGATATACACCTGAACATCATCAGGAGAGGACTCTTTAAAGTAGAGACACTACATACTGATATACACCTGAACATCAGCAGGAGAGGACTCTTTAAGTAGAGACACTACATACTGATATACACCTGAACATCAGCAGGAGAGGACTCTTTAAAGTAGAGACACTACATACTGATATACACCTGAACATCAGCAGGAGAGGACTCTTTAAAGTAGAGACACTACATACTGATATACACCTGAACATCAGCAGGAGAGGACTCTTTAAAGTAGAGACACTACATACTGATATACACCTGAACATCAGCAGGAGAGGACTCTTTAAAGTAGAGACACTACATACTGATATACACCTGAACATCAGCAGGAGAGGACTCTTAAAGTAGACACAAACCTGAAAGGAGACTCTTTAAAGTAGAGATGCTACATACTGATATACACCTGAACATCAGCAGGAGAGGACTCTTTAAAGTAGAGACACTACATACTGATATACACCTGAACATCAGCAGGAGAGGACTCTTTAAAGTAGAGACACTACATACTGATATATACACCTGAAAGTTAGCAGGAGAGGACTCTTTAAGTAGAGACGCTACATACTGATATACACCTGAACATCAGCAGGAGAGGACTCTTTAAAGTAGAGACACTACATACTGATATATACACCTGAAAGTTAGCAGGAGAGGACTCTTTAAAGTAGAGACACTACATACTGATATATACACCTGAAAGTTAGCAGGAGAGGACTCTTTAAAGTAGAGACACTACATACTGATATATACACCTGAAGTTAGCAGGAGAGGACTCCATTTAAATATTCTGTACTTAAATCCTTATTTTTACTCAACAAGATGATCTGAACACTTCCTCCACCACTTTAAACCACCAGTAGAAGTGGAAAAAATACCCCATCACATTTCCTGAGTCAAAGCATCTCCATTGTACATATTAACCGATGCAAAGCTAAATAACGTTTTGTGCTACATTTAAGAGGTCACTTATCCATATAGCACATCTCCCTGCAGCTTTGACCTTCTCTGCCTTGAGACACTTTCAATTAAGACTCAAAAGGGTAACGTGTCTGAGAGCAGTGAGAGGAAGCTTTAAAGAAAGGAACGAGGGCACGGCGTGGTAGAGATCGCACTGAATCAGTTTCTTTGTCGCCCCGCGGGCAGCCATAGTGCTCACAACTTGTGGGCAAAATAAACCGCCTGCTGCATATATGAAGAGAGGAGGTTGTGTCACTCGGAAAGAATGACGGACGCAGACACCACCGCGGGCTGAAAGAGCAACGTCACGGTCATCCTCTGATCGTACGGGAGAAAGTGTGTCTGGTGGGATTTTAATCATTATAGATACTTTATAACCGCTGAACAGATTTAACCACATTTTAACAGTAATATTCAGACTTCAACCGATTGTCACCAGATGTGTTTTGCTGTGTGTGTTGAAGCCCAGCTTCTGTTAACACGTGTTATTTTTCATCTCGTGATCTGAATTAAGGAGAGTTTGCGAAAAACTAAGTTAAAGCTGGGAGCTGTCTCAAAAGTGTATGAAAGACAATGACTTACTTCTGTTTGACTTGGTTGGTAGTATTCTCTTGTTTTTGCAATGACTGTTTATAAGTCAACTCGTTTATTTATCATAAAATAATCAGAGTATAGGGTAAAACATATTTAGGCGGAGGCGTGTGGCGCAGTGGGTTGTGCGTTGGTGTTCGGATCAGGGGGTCACAGGTTCAAACCCCACTGCATGTCGTTGTGTCCCTGAGACACTTCACCCCAAGTTGCTCCTGTGGGGATTGCCCACAGTATTGAGTATGTAAGTCGCTTTGGATTAGGGATGGGAACGATTAATCGAATATTCGAAATTATTCAGGTATTCGAATAATTATTCATGTGTTCGAATATGAGTTATGAATATTTTTATTAATTTCTTCTTTTGGGAGTGATGCCTAAGTTGATTACATATTATCAAATTGAATAATTCAATGTATACGACTGTGCCATAGCTATATGTGTTAGGTGACGTCTAAAGGTGTGTTTTGCCTCTCTCTCTCTCTCTCTCTCTCTCTCTCTCTCTCTCTACACATGAAAGCTGCAGGCCTATAGCTGTCAAACTGTGATCACCAGTTCAATACATTTGACAAATTCGACTTGGTTTCTACACTTATTTGAACATGTATGTATTTATTTCCAAAAATTATTGAAAAAAAATTGGTTAAAAAAAAAAAATTTTGCACATTTTTTTTTTATAGGATATGTAAATTTCAGTTAACCGGTTAACCGTTTTTTGGGGGGTCGAATATTCGAATATACTTTTGCTTTCAAATTCCCATCCCTACTTTGGATAAAAGCGTCTAACAAGTGAACCGTTCAGCACAAAAAATAAGGGGGTCGCTAAAATACTTAGTGCAGTTAGTGAGACCAACAATAAGTATAGTAAAGTATCCAAATACCAAAATGTGTGTGACATAGACAGAAGTATATATGTAGGTCAGAAAGAGAGTATCTTTACACGACTTGTGTGTAGACGTTGATGTCTCTGTCAGGAAGGTGCAATATCCTGAAATACCTAAAAGGACCACATTGTATATCCTGACATGTGTCTAACCTGCAGCACGTAGTCCAGCGCGAGGTGTCTGAAGCACTTCCTGGTGATGCTGAGCGTTCCGGTAGCTTCCTCCACCTCGTGAGGTTTGTTCCTCGGCGCCTGAGCATTCTTCACCTGAGCGATCTCCAGATCCTCACGCACGCGGTCAAAGTGCTTCTTCGTGTCCTTGAACTTACGAACATCCCTGTCAGAAGAGCGGATTTTAAAGCGAGACATTAGCAAACTCAAACTCAAAACAAACAGGATTACAGGTTTTTGGATATACCACAAAGTCAACGTGAGGTCACGCTGCATTGTTCATGAGCTTTTAGCACACCTGGGGTGCAAAAGGTTGTACTGTTTAATATTTAAAGACACCAAAAAGGTTTTCGGAGGTAACAAGGGTACATGTGCTCTTTTAAAGTTGCTAGTTCTTCTATTAAATCTTTAATACATCCCAAGGTACAGCAGGGATCTGAAGAAAGTGAAGTGTAGGTTTACTCACTCTTTCACAAAGTTCTGCAGCTGCTGCTTCACAGACCTCTGAGCCTGATCGAACAGGACCTGAAACAGAGGCAACAGAACACATTAGCATGGAGTTGAAAGACATGGCAAAAATGTCGTTACTTTTGCTTTGACTTTGTTACTAAGGATAAACAGTTTAGTTTTGTGGATTTATATATTCATATAACCAAGAGCTGAAACGATAAGTCGCTCAAGGGATAAATTATTCTCAAATATATTGTGGATAGGTTAATATAACGTGTGTGTGTGTGTGTGTGTGTGTGTGTGTGTGTGTGTATGTGTGTGTGGTGTGTGTGTATGTGTGTATGTGTGTGTATGTGTGTGTATGTGTGTGTGTGTGTGGTCTAGCATTACTATACTTGTGGGGACCTAAATCTGTTTACATAGTCACGTGTGGGGACTGGCTTCCCTTATGGGGACAAATTGGAGGTCCCCATGAGGGGGAATCATTAATTTTAGGGTGAAGACTTGGTTAGGGTTAGGGTAAGGTTAAGGGTTAGGGTTAGGCATGTGTTGGTTATGGTTAAGGTTAGGATAAGTCTCCAGGAAATGCCTGGAAGTCAATGTAATGTCCCCTGAAGTGATGTATACATGGCATGTGTGTGTGTGTGTGTGTGTGTGTGTGTGTGTGTGTGTGTGTGTGTGTGTGTGTGTGTGTGTGTGTGTGTGTGTGTGTTGTGTGTGTGTTGTGTGTGTGTGTGTGTGTGTGTGTGTGTGTGAAACATAAATGTTTTATATGACCTAGTGCTAGCTTCTTGAATATGAGGGTTTGCTACATTTCGTTATCTTATGTGTTAATGAACTAAATCACTTTAGCCTTTGGACTGTTTGTAAAAAAACAAGCAATTGAGTACACCTGGCTTTAGGAAATGGTTTTGATGAGTTTTTTTACATTTCCTGACATTTGATAGAGAAAATAATTGATAGGTTGATAACAAAAATAATTCCAGATCAAGCCATTATAAAAAAAAATCAGAATAAACAAATTAAAAAGCCTTAACTTAATGTAGAGTTTAGACTCTTTGGAGAGGCATAACTGCAGTATTTAACATGAATATCTTTGTACGTCTAGCACTCAAGTCAAATATCTAAAAAAGGTTTTCCATCTCTGACCAAGAAGTAGAGTATATACAAAAACAATTGGAAAATTCTTGTGTGACAAATAAAGACGTCGGACCCTAACTGTTGTTTGATTATTTGCTTACTACTATTAAAACCGATTCAGCGTGAAAGTAATTAAAAAGAATATATATTTTCTGCACAATCTCACACAATATGCCATTTCTCATCCAAAGTGACTTTTGGAGGGAAACCCACCTTCCCACCGTGTATTTCTGACCAACAGAGGGCGCCAAAGCACAAATGTTTTCCCATAATGCATGCATACGTTATAAATCAGCCTTTAATGCCTGTTAGAATGAATGCTGCAGGAATGTCTCTGACTAACTACACCGGCTGAGACACAAAACAACAACATTCAAGATCCTCCTCCTCTCGATTCACCCTCTGAACACATCCTCTGATCGCTGCTGCCGCTAAATAGGTCACTCGGGCAGAGAGGAAGTGAGAGAGAAGGAGGACAGCAGAGGAGAGGAGGGGAGGAGGCTTTTGGTCCAATGTGACACTGCAGAGTAGGGCTGCTCAATTAATCGTATTTTAATCGCGATTACGATTATGGCTTGCAACGATTACGAAAACAACGTAATCGAAATAAAACGATTTTTTTTTTTTTTTTTTTTGGTTTTTCAGTTGAGTTATTCTTAAAGTTCAGGGTAATCAACTGTTAAAAACATACTGTTCACATTTTTTTTCTCCAATAAATGGATGTTTTCAAAGTCAATGAATAATCACATTTAATAATCGCAATTACAATTATTGACGCAAATAATCGAGATTATGATTTTTGCCATAATCGAGCAGCTCTACTGCAGAGTCAATGCAGGGTTCAGAAATACTAAAACTGAGCAGCCTGATTGGTTAAAGGGGTTTGAGTCCTCATCCTGTCTGAATGATTGGATAATACAACAGTGTGTGTGGATTAGGAGATTTGCAAGGCTCTTTAAAACGAGGCTTATGGGTGTTTTAACTCTGGGGTTACAAGCACTGATGATGAGTAAGACCCTTTCCTTCAGTTGACTATGTAGGCGATGTGCCAGCATAATCTTTTTTTTTTTTAAATGACTTTGAGTTCAAAAATAAAAAGCGGCTGAGATAAAGTGGTCATCGTGTTACTGCCTATAAGAGACGCGTATGTTTTAATTTGGGGTTACGGCTTTATTTTACTGCTCTATAAACTCCAAATAAGAGTAAGTGTGAGAATAACGAAGCAGCCCTCCCATCCGGTCTGTTGATTCATCAGAAGCCCACTTCACTGCCTGTGAGAAACAACCAAAGGAATCCCTTCAGTGCTGCGTCACACTTTGCAAGCTGCATGTAACTAGCAGGTGATAAAAACTTTTGAGTGAAGTTAATTGAGTGCTTTTAACTACTTCCTGTCAGATTCCAAAGCCACATACTTGACTGCAAAGGGGTTGATGGTTCATGTTGGGTCAACAGGTTCTCCTGGCTGCACGATTTGGAAGAAAATCACTAATATTGCAATTGCGATTATATTAGCGTAGAAAGGGAACGATCAATTATGAAACATTATTCACATTACCATTGGAAAATATCATAAAATGATCCTAAATGTGATATTTTTAAGGATGATCTGTGCCAAACAAGTATTTTTGTGTGAAAAACGTTGCTTTTCTGCGGCATCGTAACACTTAATTCACAGATTTTTTCAAATATTTTGACTTAAACAAATATTGCGCTTTCTGCGATTTGGACATTGTACTAGTCCATATTGGCATTTCTTTATTTATAAATTGTAGATTAGTTGTGAAGCCCTAATGCAGTTTAAGAAGTGAGAAGTGGAGTCTTGTGCCATCAAGCATTTCCACGATGTGCAGAGGCCATAAACACTCGGGTGTAAGATCAGATTGGGCACCGTGCAGAAAGGACTGAAGTGTACGAGTCCATATTGCAATTTTGATAACATTTGGATTAATTGGTCAGCCCAAATGCAGTTTAAAAATCACGAGTGAGAAGTGGAGTCTTGTGCCATCGAGGATTCCCACCAACATTCGAGGACTCAGAAACAGAAGTGAGCAGAGGCCATAAACACCCGGATGTAAGATAAGTTCGGCACCGTGCAGACAGGATTGAGGTGAACAGAGTCAACCACAACCTTTAAGAGCAGTCGAGTCAACAAGCACACATCCATGTTGGCGAGTGTGTGTGTAATTGTGTGAGTGTGTGTGTGTGAGTGGTGGCAGGGAGAACTGCTGAGAGACTTCCTGGCTCGGGGGGAAGTGCAGCTTGAAGCATTCCTGAGCTGCTTTGAGGGAAGTTGACACCGTAGTTTCGTTTGACAAGATGCCAGAGGTCGTCTCTGATGGGAACTCGCCGGACTCCAGGACCAACAATAACCCATCCAAAGGAATATTAATGGATCTGATGGTGCAATCGTGTGTGAAATATCTAGGCTAATGTTGGAGGTATGGCAAAGAGATTAGGATATTCGTGGTCCCCAGAGGTTACTTCCCACTTAAATTATCATCATCAACAAAAAGCATAAACGTATCAGACACAGTTGTTAACAGGATACGTCCAAACTGAAGCTCTACTATAAGCCAATACAAACTTTCTGTTGCCCCCTTAAACTAATTATGTTGTTTGTTATTATTTTGAACACTGGATAGCGTATTGGTGCAACACGTGATGTGAGATGGCAGTGATTGAGGCCGTGACGAGCACCGTGTAGCCCTGCACTCACTGTCTTTGGTTGTAAATAAATAGCATTGCAAGTAAATAATGTTGTAGTCAGAGTGCATGCGTCCAGATTGTTTACCCAGTTTAGCAATCTATCAGTGATATTGAGAATAATCACCACACTTTCCACTTTCCTTTCAGTAGGTCCGTGTTTGGTCCTTTATTTTCTACGCCAAGAGGAACCACACAATAAGACACAAGTTACTTTCAATGGTTTGACACGCTAACAGACAGTGGTGGAAACGTTCCTTAAAAATGGACAAATCCAATAAAGGTTTAAGAATATCTTTTGAAACGCGGCTAAATGTCTGCATTATCATACTAGCATTCACAGATACACACACGCGGTATGTTTGGATGAGAACATGACAACTCCACGAGTACAACTGATGCTAACATAGCATTCATGTCTCTAGCTTCTGAAATGTGAACCTTTTCTAACGAGAAAAAGGGAACAACCTAAACCATGGTATTTTGGAAACAACTTTTTTCCAAATGAGATCCACACAGACCCCTCGACCCATAGCCAATGATAAAGGGCGGTTATATGTCATGGCCGTTAAGCTTGGCGCCCCAAATTAAGTTTGACTGGATAAAGATAACAGTATAATTTTTTGCAAGAACATACTTTTTATTTAAATAAATACAGATATTTAAGAGACAGGATTAGGCACATTGAATTATATCTTATAAAACAAATAGTAGTGAAGGCTTAATGTTATGAATGAGATTCCTATTTGTTTTGATTTTAAATCAAAGCTGATGACACATTATTTTTCTCATACTCAATAAAGAGGTCAACATTCAGTGTTTCTGGAATGTGGTGGAACAAAGAAAACTCTGTCCAACATGTGAGTGTGTAAGTGAGGAATATCTGTCTCATCTTCTGTGACCTGATATCAGAGCTGAGGAATGACACGGCAACAAACTCCCTCACAAAGCTCCACTGTACCGAAACCAGCTTCTGCTCCCATTCCTCAGACATGTCGGGACACACACTGATCTAATCCAACCAGTAGAGCAAATTATCTTCAGCCAAATCAGTGATCCATGCGCAAGAGTAAAGAACACAACTGTTAAATCTGAGAGGAAAACTGTTCCTGTTGTTGTTGTTGTTGTTAGACTTAGGCTTCATTCAGTCAGATAGGTTTCTAACCTTCAGAGCATCTCAACTAGCTGCACAATTCATCAAGCAGATGTGCTGCAATCTTCAAATAGCAGAAAGCACAATATTTTTAAAGATTACATTTCTATTAAAAACCCGTTTCGAGGAAAAGGTATTGGCCGACAAATTGTTTAGTATACGGACTCAACCAAACCATTTTTTCCCGTTACATTTCCTCTTAAGTCCAAAAAAAGTTTCCAATGATAATGAGAATGTTGATACTAAAGAGATCTTCAATCGTAAGGCTTTACAGAGGGGGGTGAAAACTGCAGAGCACATCACCAGGACGGAGCTGCCATCCATGGAGGACCTTTACTCCCAGCGGCTCAGGAAGAAAGCCCTCCGGATTATAAAAGACCCCCATCACCCCAGCCACAAATTGTTCAGTCTGCTGCCGTCTGGCAGGCGTTACCGCAGCATCCGGACTGGTAAACGGACTGTACTTATATAGCGCTTTATCCAGCCTTTAAGACCCCTCAAAGCGCTTTACATGTCGTTCACCCATTCACACAGAGCAGTGTACCTTACTCTAGGACCTAACATTCACACACCGTTAGCCATGCCATCGGGATCAACTCAGGGTTAAGTATCTTGCCCAAGGATACATCGACATGTTGACTGCATGGGCTGGGATCGAACCCACAACCTTCTGGTTGAAAGACGACCGCACTTCCTCTAAGCCCCAGTCGCATCAAAGACAACCAGATTCAGGGACAGTTTCATCCCACAGGCAATGAGACTGTTAAACACCTGAACTGTTGTAACAACATCCATAACATTCATCTGCTACTTAGTAATTATGTATCTATTTATCTAATATATCATTCTAATAGCTTGCATATAGACTCTTATTTCACTTTTTTAAAACAATTTTTTCTTTTTGTATTTACTTTTTAATATTTACTCGCACTTATGTTTGTGTTTATCTGTATTATTGTGTTGCACTGTTGGAGAAGCCTGTGACCTAAGACATAGATACTCTGTAGCTATGTTCGTATGACAAATAAAGAACCTTGAACCTCCAATACCCTGAATTATATCGCTGTTGCAATGCGAGTCAACGTAATTGCCATCATCTCAAGAGCATCAACACTTTTCTAATCTTAAATCAAATATAAATATATACTCGGGAGCAATTTCTAAAAGGATGTCTTTTTCTACCAGCACCGTGTATTTTGCACCATTTGCTTAAGATCATTAAAAGTTGTTGCAATAGTGATATCGCAGCTCAAACACGCCCATTACATATTGACGCTCAGTGCAGGTCACCCTTGTGTGTCTATTTTGCAACCATTTGTAATGAAGTAACTATCATTGCTATCTGTTACTTCATCCCAAAATACATGCATTTCAGTTTAGACTGACGTTCATGTTCATATCATTTCAAAGTAACTGTGTGTGGCCTTCATTGGGTTTTTTTGTTGCAATGAGGCTAATTTGTATTGAAAGAAGCCAAATGTGCACTAAAAACATGCATATGATCCATTAAATGGGTGGGTAAACATGGGTAGTGGTAAACATGGGTAAACAAGGAGGACAGTCCCATTATTGATTTTGAATGTCAGGGCTATAGAAAAATAATAGGCCAATGAACGCTAGAACAACATGGATCAAGTAATTCCTTTCATGAGTTGTGTGGTGAATCTGTCATTCAGCAAATGTGTCTCTATAAGAATCAGTGGCTATTTGGGGCCACTGTGCTCCTTTTGAAGAAATATTTGAAATAGGATTTCACTTTTCGGGACAAAGAGTTGTCTTCTGTGAGGAATGAGAAGGATTGAAGACAGGATCGACTTCTTGTTGTGTCTTTCTTTGTTTTCCAGTTTCCAAATAGACTTTGGATTAAACTCAGAGTGTACAGCCTACTGCGGGAGACACGTATTGTATTCAAATGAAGTAAATCTGTATGCAACTGAAAATAATATGCAATTAAAACATAAATTCATCAATCTATACTTAACTTCTCTCTAATCCTACACATAATCCTTTCGCAGCTCGGATGTTTGTCTCTTCTATGTGCTCATGTCTAATGGATGTTCAGCGTCAAACACAAGTCAATCATTTATTGAGTATTCATATGGAGTTTCACGCTTGAATTGAACAGAAAGCGTCAAAATGTTGGCCTGATTCTGTTGATGCAATGAGCCAAAGCAGGGGTCGGCAACCCGCGGCTCTTTCAGCCCTCTGCTCTGGCTCCCTTGAGCTTACACAAAAATAAGAAGGAAATACAATTAAATATTCGTAGGACTATTTATATTTTGTTGCACGGTTGAAAATATTTCGTATCTTGTATTTTGAGGAGATACTGTGACACGTAATTATTTTTCAAACGGTTTTAATGAGGTAAACTAAAATATGCGTCATATCTGCTACAGTCCCGCGCCAGCGCCTTTTATTCCAGGCGAATAACCTGACCCCCGGCTCGATGAGCGAACTATGGATACATCAAAGAAAAGTATCGGAGGAACACAGGATTTAATTCTGCGTGGACAGAGTTATCTGCTTTCACAGCAAACGATGCTGGCTTACCGGTATGTTTGATATGTAGAGAGAAGTTGTCAAAGGTGGTGCAGCCTTTACTATCGAGGAACAACACGGGAGAGGAAGACAGCTGACGATCTTCAGTCATCATTTATTTTATTTTATTTCATTTCAGTCTTTATTTCGAACAGATTAAAAAATTACATATAAAAAATAACAAATGTGAAAAACAGAATACCGTATTGTTATAATACAGTATTTATCCACATTCATGGTAATATTTGTATATTAAAAAAAAAAAAAGGTAGGTAGGTAGGTAGGTAGGTAGGTAGGTAGGTAGGTAGGTAGGTAGGTAGGTAGGTAGGTAGGTAGGTAGGTAGGTAGGTAGGTAGGTAGGTAGGTACATATATCCTGTTGTTTTGTACAGAAATGGGGGAAACAAAGTTAATCTAACAGGAAATGGATGGAAATAAGGGCCAATACTCTTTTCTTGGATGTGTATGAGCTCACGTCTCTGTGTATACGTCAAACATAATGTGTTCATTCGATGCATTTTAAAGGCATCTGAGCATGGCTGCAACAAGGCCAGTTGGCCCTCAGCGGTCCCATTCGTACGGGGACATTTGTTATTCCTAAGCGTCCATCACCAGCAGCAGATTTAACCATCGTCATGTTTTATTCATCGCAGCACTGCCGGAGTCCCTCGGCTGCAGCAGCGGAGCTCAGTCGAATGCACACGCTGTCTTTCCTGGTTAAAATAGTAACGTGTAAAAGATGTCCACATGACATGTTAATGCGAGTCGTGAAAATCAGCGGATCTCGAGGCCGCGTAAAGGTCACATTGTTGGAAATATGTCAATTTCTTTGAGATGTTTTATCTCAGGGGGGATCGTTCTTATCGCTTCAGTCTCACACTTTTCAAACACTGAACCCCCCCCCCTTTGTTCTGATCGTACATCATAATAACATGGAAAATATTTCACAGCCAATCATAACAATGTCCGGTCACATTCTTGGCTTTGATGGGAGCGCTCTTATGAATATGCTTACAAAAGGCCAATGAAATCAAAATATCGCCAATAAAACGGATAAAAAATAAGCTTTTTCCACCATTATTCAGACCCGGCGGCAGACATACGTCTCTGGGCAGGCATTTGATTCACCAGGGCGGGCGGCCGGCTGAGCGATTAATCGATTTTAAATCGAAATCGCGATTTGAAATGATGCGATTATCAAATCGCAAAGCCTGCGATTTTTTTTTAACTTTTTTTTTTTTTATACAATTTTTTTTTTTTTTACAATTTTGTTTTGTTTTCTTGTGTCAGTCATCCACACCAATCAGAAGTGCTGTGCTCCACATGTACCAGCCATTGTTAATCAATCAGAAGTGGCCCATGATAAAAGGTGATGCCAAGTCTTTTTGAAAGTGCCTGCCCTTTCCAAATGGCTTCCAATGGAGCTTTAGATGGTTTGGTGAAACCATCTGGGTCAGGTTAGTGATGCTCCATCACATGTTTCTATTACAGGGTGAATCTGAAACTGAAGCTTGACTTTAAAGCAACCCAACGGGAGTTTCATGTAAGTTTAGTTCTTTCACTCGTAGCTCGGGCTGCGGGGGTGCTAGAGACGGGAGTACGTTGATACGACCTTCCTAGCCGGAGATATGGCCGCATTTTACAATAAACTTCCGTTGGGTCGCTTAAAAACAAATATCGCAATCGCAATATTTGTCAGAAAAATGGCAATTAGATTTTTTCCCAAAATCGTGCAGCCCTAGGCGTGCCCACCCCGAAACTTACATATCCCGGGAAATCTGAATTGTCAACGGGGGGGGGGGGGGGGGCTGTTGGACGGCTTATTATAGGCTACATCCATTGGTTGGTTTTGTGGCACATTTGTAACGCTGTGCCAACTTGGGAAAGCATGCAGGCAAACCTGAGGAGTGCACACAGGGTGGAGAGGTGGATTGAGGTTGAGCCATGGAGAGAAAGGGAGAGAGAGAGAGAGATTGAGCGAGGCAGAGAGCATGTGCAGCGGTCTGCTTGCGCACAGAGCCGGAGTTTGTGAGAGAGCCGGCTTGAGTCAATTTCTCTTCAAAATATAATTGATTGCCAGCCTCCCTTGTCCCTGGCTGGCTTGCTAGCTCGTTGGTAACGTAACTGATATCTTCTAATGTGCCTGCATCTGGCGCTGAGTTGCCATATTCCTTTCATGAACCACTTCCTGATATCCATTGTTGCAGATAAATATAAATGATAATAGCCAAACTAACCTAGCAAGAGTAAACTGACAGGCTGCTGTGCCGCATCTCACTCAAAAACCCACACGACTCAACCATGGACTCAACCTAGAGAAAAACCAGTCTCGCAAAAAAATGATATTAAACTAATCTTTCAACATAGTTTAAAACAAAATAAATATTAGGACAAAGCCCTACAAATAACAATAAACATAATAAAACAATTAAAATGTTTTATTCAGCCCTGATTAAAACAGAGGGCCCAAATCCTGGATGGGCAGGCCCGGCCATGACGCCGGGTCTGCCATTATTGCATTATAATGTGATGATATATATAGAGTAAGAAGGAATCAGTAGTTCTTGGATTTTGAAATAAAGATCCGAAGGTTCGGTAAGATAGTTTTCCAATAAACTATTCAGGGATGTTTTTAGTATTTTATTTGTATTTAACATGCATTATAGAGTGTGCTGCTTGTAAGGGTAAATGTACACTCAAGTCCAGGGGTGTCAAACTCAAGGCCCGGGGGCCAAATCTGGCCCGTGACTTCATTTGCTGTGGCCCCACAAGAGCTTGCAAAGAATATAATTTATTATACGGTTACGTGCAGCTTTACAGAAGCACGTTGCCCATAAACTACATGTCCCACAATGCATCTCAGATATTCCTTTATCTTAGAATTTGCCATTTTCTCAGAATTGTTCTTTTTTTTCAAAATGTTACTTCTTTTTTTTGATTTTCAGAATGTGTTTTTTCTTCAAATCATTTTGTGACATTCTCACTGAAGAGACTTGCAATTATTTGCGCTAGACTTCTGTTTTCAGACGTAGTTAATTATGAAGTTATTACCCTATTTGATAAAAATCCAATGCAGAGGAAATAATGTAATATAATACATTATTTTATATATTTAAAATATGTATATATGTATTCTTATATAGTCTTAAAGTTACAACCGGCCCTTTGAGTGCAACCATAATGCTGATGTGGCCCGTGATGAAATTGAGTTTGACACCCCTGCTCTAGTCGAAACAAATACAGTCTGATAAAGTCCTGTCGTAAACCATGCTATTACAAAGTATTCAAAATAGTTTGTATGACTTTTATCTTCTGGAGGACGGGGTCCAAAACTAATTTCCTTACAGAGATAATAAAGTATATTCATCTACATTCCTGCTCTGATTTGTTTTAAAGCCTCTGAAGCAGAAGAGAATAATATATAACATTTTTCTTTGCTCGGATAACAACCTTTGCTTCATTGGCTGATATTGTTGTCCCTGATACGACTACATATTCTTCATATACCAAAGCAAATTCATCGTATGTGTAACCCTACTTGGTAATACAAACGATTCTGATTCTGACAAAACAACATTAAAACATTTGTGGCTGAGGTTGTGACCTACGACATCAATTTGAGACGCCAACGCCGAGAGGCTGCTATAATAACATTTCAATCAAACTAAATGAAACTATGCAATCCTGGAGGATACGCCAAGAAGAACAAAACGATGGAGGTCACACCAGGGACCGTAGGAACCAGATCTTCCTCTACTTAAAGTAAAAGGCAAATGGATAACCTAAACTAAAAAAACAGCAACAACTGGACAACCAGATCCTCCATCCTCAAAAGAAGCAACATGAAGATTTAAAGGTCCCTATTATACTGTTTTTCATCAATATATTATAGGTCTCATAAGGAATAATGTGTCTGGTAGCAAAACAAGAGTTTGGCACAAACACATCAGCTTGGAGGACACTATTGTCTGACTACATGCTATAGACAGTCACACATACATACTGTACACATGCCAGACCATATATAACACACTCAAGGTTAACTAAGGTCACTTTTGTCTGAAGCTAATCCTCGCCTGGCTGAGCATCGCGGCTCTATTGACCCTCACTCTGTCAGCTGACCCCCGACACACACACACACACACACACACACACACACACACACACACACACACACACACCCACACACACACACACACACACACACACACACACACCACACACACACACCACACACACACAACACACACACACACACACACACACACACACACACACACACACACACCCCCCCCCCCCCCCACACAACACACACCACACACACAACACACACACTCACACACACACACACACACACAAGGGTCCCAGCTAATGGACTTCAAAGGGCCTCAGGGGTCAAGAGGTCAGGAGCCTCGGAGGGGAAACCCCACAGCTGTAAAGCTATTACAAATATTACCTAATTGTTATTGTTATTCAAGGTTCTGATTCTGAGGAATGTTATTGCCGTTAGATGAGTGGATATGACCTTAAATACTTGTACATAACTGCCTTGTTGAACAGATAATGTACAAAAACAAGGCTTTTACTGTAGCGGTCTCTACTAAAGCATTGTTTATAATAGGTTTTTACGATGTTACTACTGCCGTTAATAACGTTAATGACTCGTTTGCCAATGCTTTATAGACAAGTTGTAAGGAAAACTAACTAGGGCGGGCACGGGTTAATTCAAATATTTTATCGATTTATCATCAAATTGCAGATACTGTAGCACAATATATGTTTAAGACTTAATATTAGTATTGTGAAGCTGCAGCGATATCCGGGCCAATCAATCATATTCTATAGACTTCACAAATACAGACCCTCTGAAAAAATGGAATAATTTAAATGTATTTTTCAATGATAATGTATTATACAGTAATACTGTGATTCTCATTTACAATATCAGTCAAAAATAATCAAAATGTGTATTTATTTTGCAAAACATGCAGCTTTATCAACTAATGAATACATTTTAAAGGTGGGGTAGGTAAGTTTCAGAAACCAGCTCGAGTGCACTAAAATTTGAAAGTACACAGCCGAAAAGAATCCGTCCCTTCCTTCAGACTTCCTTACAGAGCACCTCCTCCAACACACATGAACGCGCAATGCACGCCCAATGACGGCACGCCCAATGAGGGCACGAGATACATTTGTGCGTGCACGAGATGGAAGGCTGACAGACAGGGCGGCAATCCAATCCGTTTTCGTGCTTTTTACAGTACATTTTTTTATGGATTTTTTGTCAAAGCACTTAAGATATTCATTGCTATCGGGATGTTAAGAGCATTCCATGGAATATAACAAAAAGTGTATCTCGAGCGGGTTTCTGAAACTTACCTACCCCACCTTTAACAGAAATTGTTTTGTACATTTAACAAGTAGTTTACAATGCATTTAATGTTTATGCATGTAGGGAGGGAAAGGTTTTAAAGGTCACCTATCATGCTATTTTTAGGCAATAGCATAGGTCTCAGATATATAAAAATATGTAAAAAACATGTCTATGAAGTGTTTTGCTCAAAATACCAAACAGATCACCCATTCTACCCATGCCTCATATCCCTCTATATCACTTCCTGTTTCAAAAGTGCTGATTTGGGTATAAAGCTTTAAAAATAAAAAAGAATTGATAAAAAAATAAAAGAGGAGGGGTCTGAGCTCACGCGGGACCCGGCAGCTGCTGTCTAAACTAAATGCTGCCGTGATGAAACGCCATATCATGGATTATCAAGGATCTGAAACAGTCTGGAGCTCAAAGGCTTTCTCTCTTGCCGGTTATACCACAAGGTGAGTTCCTTTTTACTTCCTGCTTCTTCACACACATGCTCTCCAGTACAGGTTAGCTCTGAGGGTTAGCGATGCTAACGTAAACACAGACCATATTACGTCCAAAACAGTCGGGCATTATTTCTGACAGCAACGTTTCTGATTGGGCCGTGGGTCCACATTTCAGATATTACGTCATATCGGACGCACATCTGGATCAGCTCCGTTTTTAGAGATTTGGGTTCGGAGGAAAAGAGAGAGGGTTTTATTTTCTGACGCTGCGTGAGTTCCCTGACGCACCGGGGACATATATTGATGTATGAAAGACATCAAAAAGTGCATTTTGCAGGATAGGTCCCCTTTAATATCCAGATACATTTTTCTAGTTCCTGTTCGTCAAAATCCCCAAAACTGCTGCACCAACAAATCTTTTATGTCTCCCCACACTTCTTATACAAGTTAGATGCTTCTTATTTTCAGTCGTTGCTGATCATTGGTTTCAACGGTTAATATAACCAGTGGTAGATTTGGATCAGCTGAAGCTAATTATCGTTAATTTCAACTCTGTAAAGCCGTTTACATTTACAGTTCATATATTAGGATGCTCATCTAGTTTTGAAGTTGTGCTTTATCAGCAAAACAAATGATAAGACATCTTTGAGTTCTTCTTATTTTTCCTTTAACATCCAATGAAGGATTTTAAAGGATTCAGATTCAACAAATGGATTAAAGTGTTTGTTTTCTTTCATTTAATATCGAGTAAAGTGTATTGCGAATCTCTGAGTGAGGAACACACATACACTGCGATGAGGCTTATCAAAAATGTATGATAAACTATATATATATACTGTATATACGGCTTATAAATTATAAATAGGGACGGGTAACTATTCCTGGAAATGGGCTGACGACAATCGGCACATTTCTCAGCAACTTATAAATAGTTAAATCATCAAAATGCATGATTTAAATGATTTAATTTAATATTTTAACACTTATATCCCCAGAAGGGATTTGTTATTGGAAGGTAAGCGTGTATTTTGTCCGGCAGTTGCTCAGTCAGTAGGGACTGTGAGCCGTAGGGTCGCCGGTTCAAGTCCCCGACCAGACCTAAATATGGAGTGTGGACTGCTACTTGGAGAGGTCCCAGTTCACCTCCTGCCCTGCCGTGGTGCCCTTGAGTAAGGCACCGGACACCCCCCTGCCCCCCCCCACTCCCATTGCTCGCCGGGCGCTGTACAATAGCTGCCCACTGCTCCTAGTACTAGACTCCTGGTACAAGGATGGGTTAAAAGCAGGGAACACATTTCACTGTTTGCTGTGTGCTCTGCATGTGTGACCATCAAAGAGGGTTTCATCCCTCCGATTCTATTTAATAATGGGATACCAACATATGTAAATTATTAACAAAAATACATTTAAAAAAACACCTGCTAATGAGAGATTTCACAACCCTGAATGTGTTCTAAAAATGGCTTAAAACTGATATTAAAGGCATTTATTTTCAATGTTCAAGGGTTGCCTTATTAGTTAGTAATTCACTTAACCCTCTTACATACTTTTCTTATATAAAACCCACTTTTGTGTGTTTTCCGGGCCGTTTTGCTCTCTGTGGGACCATCTGAGATGTGATACAGTGTTGACTGACAGTCCTGACAGCTTCACAGCGACGGACAGATTTAATGATGTGGGAAAGAAGAAGTCCATGTGGAATCAGTTCAAACACAGCCGGAGCTTGACCCTCAGTGAAGTCGGGGATAAAGGAGCCTTGTGAGGCCTGTAAAGCTCAGCTAATGTTGGATGAAATCATTGCATCTCAATATGTGGAGCATGTGCGGAGCGGAAGACTCACCATGTGGTAGTTGATGATTTCCTGGAGGCTCTCGCCGCACTTTTCCAGGCACTCCTACACAGAAGAAAATGACATAATTCTTTAAGTAGTACATGAGGATATTTTCTCCTCAGAACAGCTGCTATATTTGTATGTGGAAGTAAAAGAGAGAAATAAATACAGCCAAAAACCATAATAGAAAATGAGATGATCTGCAAAGCTAAAATTAAGCTGGTTAACTTGAGGTACTCTGAGGGATTGAATTAACTGTAATTGAATGGTTGCTTCAGTGTTTTTTTACAATGGAAACTACAAATACTTTACGAAGGAACTCTCAATTAGTCTGACGGTTGAAGCCAAGAAGGCTTTTAATAGCACTTAATGTCAGAAGCAATGAAAAAGCATTTGGTGCTGCGAGACGAGACAGAAGTATGTTTCCAGATCGGATCTGATGCTCACTTCCTGTTCTGTTAGTAATCAGGTTAACTCACACACACGAGACACAAGTCATAATCACAGGAGACTTTCACTATCATACATTTTACATTACATGTCACTTGTTAGACGGTTTTATCCAAAGCGACTTACACACTCAATACTGTGGGCAATCCGCACAGGAGCAATTTGGGGTGAAGTGTCTCAGGGACACAACGACATGCTGACAGTGGGGTTTGATCCGAACACCAACACACCAACGCACTAACCCACTGCGCCACACACACCCTCCTTGTTATCATACATTTTACCTCCTTGTGTCTATCTGATAAAATGTTATATTTTGCTGCATGTACCTTTTAAAGTTCTTAACAAATAATCTGAGGAGAATTTCTTGTTGTTTGTTTTTAACTTGTGATTTTGTAAAGCACTTTGAGCTGGATGTGTTGTATTAAAAGTGCTATATAAATAAAGCTTTATTATTATTATAACTGTCGTGGCTCTGATCCTAGGCACTAAACATGGCTAAATATGACATAAATAAATAAAAAAGGCTCTAATGCCTCAGACAGAGACACCGGATTAAATGGCCTGTCCTCACCGATATCGACTCATCCTTCTTGCACTGTTGAGATAAATCCCGGACGCCGTTAACGAAGAGTTTGTTGGCGCTGACGTACGCCTTCCCGGCTTCGATCATCCCACTGCATAGCTTCACCAGCTGTGGAGCACAGAGACACATCAAATGAAAATATATCACTTTAAGGAGTGGAAACATGAGAAATACTGTAGAAATCAAGTTCATATCTTTGACGAAATATGGGGACATTTGGTGAGGAATGCAGCACAAAGATTTAAGGGTATTGGTTAGTGTTCAGTGTTTTTTACCTTGGGATTTTTCTGTATAATATAATATTAAAAAGTTTTAATAGCGTTGAAGGCAAACCAGGTGATGCAAAGTGCGACTCTTGCAATATATACATTTTCTGTCACAGGACAAGATTGACTGATTAGCTGTGTGTTCTCTCTTATCCATAAAAGTTCAAATATCCCTAATTGTTAGAAATCAAGAATTAAGTCGGAATTAAAATGGCTGAGCATGGATGGCACGGTGCAGCTTCCCATAAACATTTCATGGTAATTTCCTGAAGGCCATGTTTCCCCGCTAATCTGGTGTGTTTTCGCCATAAGAGTTACAAAGGAAATACAATTGTAGTAGAGAAAACATCAAATCAGTTTTAAGTTTTTTAGCTGTATAAGCAAAAATAACTGCAAACATTAAGGGAATTTCTCCGACAAAATTATATTCCAAGCATTGAGGAGGTGGGAGAAAATATTCACCAAATATGTATTTTGTTTTGTTGGGGGTTGTACTGCATGTGGCAATTTGTTATTGTGGCCTAAGTTTGTCTAAAATCCTACAGCCCTGAATTTCTGTTATCTAATATTGTCTCGTCATACACAACCAGGCTCTGTGAATTAGACATTTTTATAAGCTGAGCCACAACACTAACATGTGAGTGAGGAGCTAAAGGGATGTCCAAACATCAAACTATTCAAAAAGAGGTATAAAGACACAATTCTCACAAGGTACAGGGACTGCTAAACCATAACTGTTTATATTCTTGTTTTGTATTCTATTTATGAATTTGTGTATGTATGAATTTGTGTATGTACATATGTGTGTATATATAAATATATAGACACCATTCTCCTAACTTGCCTGTATATATTATATGAATGATTATATAAAGTATTCAAGGTTAAAGTATACATTGATATTGTATGTTAACATATATTAAGATGTTATAAAAAAAAAATAAAATAAAATAAATAAAAAGGGGTCGGATGTAAGTGTAAACTTCTTCCGACTCCTTTTCGGACGTGTAATTAACTAAAGTTTTGTTGTTTATTGATATCAGACAATGATACAGACTATTCAATTATTAATTAAATATTTCGTGTTGTTATTGCATTCATTTGTATAGTACTGTATCATGTCTGTATCATCTTTTGTTTCATTTGTATTTTCTTTGGTTTTACACGCTCGAAAAAAATAAATAAACTAAAATCAAAATACCACATTTTCTCCTCTGTTTTCAGCACATTACCACACACAGACCAGGACGTGTCCCGCAGTTTGTGTATTATCCCTGTGGTAACAGACGGTGGTGGGTGACTCTCAGGTGCGCTCCATATGTTCGCCCCCTGATAGCACGTCGCTCCACACAGATCGGTAACACTGTGACACGGTTGTTTTCTCTGTGGCTGTCAGCAGAATGTGTGATATCTATCGGACACAGAGCGTGTTTTGTTTAGCTTTTATGTTCATCAGAGGATTTATTTGGTGTGATCTAATGCCAGGTTTTTCAGCACCAAAGTCAAACAGCTGCTAACCAGACATGAGACTGATTTATATTAGTTTAAAGACCAATTATTCCTTGACTTAAAGAAGAAATCGGTACCATGTCTGAACACTTAAAGTTTTAGCAAGACGCAAATTAGCTTAGCATTAGCACCTCTAAAGCTATCTAGTAAACACATTGTATCTTGTTTGTTCAGTGTATATTCATATATTAGTGTCTTGCAATCAACCTTTATCTACATTTTTTTTTCATTTTATATCATATATAATATTATTATTAATATGATTATTATTTGTATGATTTTTAATTTATTTGTAACTTTTTCAAAAAAAAAATTTTTTTAAATGTGTATTTATTTATTTAGGCTATATGTGTTTTTGTATATTGGTGAGTAGATACTTGTATATACAGTAAATGTATACATACTTTTATTTATTTTTGTAATGCAAATTAGCTTAGCATAAGGGATGAGAGGAAACTGCTAGCCTCACAATTAAAAAAAACACTTCTAAAGTTAGTAAACACATTATATATTGTCTGTATATAAAATATATCTTTCAGTGTCATAAAATCACAATATACTACAAACATGGAAATAGAATACAACACACAACACAATACACTTTGTTAAATGACAGTACATTTGCACACAAAAAAGGCTGAAGCTCTGGTTTGCTTTTAGTCAGCGCTTACTCTAATCTTTGTGGAAAGGATTTTACATCTGGAATACATTTTTAATGTAATGCTAACATGCTGACGTTTAGCAGGACTAATCATTCCTGACTGGAGTTCATGAACTATGATGGAGGATTCCTGCACTGATGGCAGAAAGAGAAGGCTCTCTCAGACACGTTCTGTAATTTAATGTCAAATGGAGCAGATGGACCGGTGACACGAGCATCACCGGCAAAACACCTGCCTCTTTATAACGGGACGCAGTGTGAGAGCCACGTCACGTTTAAAAAATAATAAATATGGCCAAAAACTAAAACCATGATAGAAAATAAGAAGATCTGTAATGCTATATTTAAGCTGGTTAACTCGTGGTACACTGGAGGATTTCTTGTCTTGTACAGAGAAATAAACTATACTTGTATGGTGGTTTCTGTGTTTTTTTACAATGGAAACTACAAATACAAACACTTTAAAGGTCACCTATCATGCTATTTTTAGGCAATAGCACAGGTCTCAGATATATAAAAATATATAAAAAACATGTCTATGAAGTGTTAAACTCAAAATACAGATCACCCATTCTAGCCATGCCTCATATCCCTCTATTGCACTTCCTGTTTCAAAAGTGCTGATTTGGGAATGAAGCTTTCAAAAAAGGAGGGGTCTGAGCTCATGCGGGACCCGGCAGCTACCGTCTAAACTAAATGCTGCCGTGATGAAACGCCATATCATGGATTACCAAGGATTCTCTCTGAAACAGTTTGGAGCTCAAAGGCTTTCTCTCTTGCCGGTTATACCACAAGGTGAGTTCCTTTTTACTTCCTGCTTCTTCACACACATGCTCTCCAGTACAGGTTAGCTCTGAGTGTTAGCGATGCTAATGTAAACACCGACCATATTACGTCCAAAACAGTCGGGCATTGTTTCTGATAGCAACGTTTCTGATTGGGCCGTGGGTCCACATTTCAGATATTACGTCATATCGGACGCACATCTGGATCAGCTCCGTTGGACCCCCCGTTTTTAGAGATTTGGGTTCGGAGGAAAAGAGAGAGGGTTTTATTTTCTGACGCTGCGTGAGTTCCCTGACACACCGGGGACACATCTTGATGTATGAAAGACATCAAAAAGTGCATTTTGCAGGATAGGTCCCCTTTAATAAGGAACTCTCGATTAGTCTTACGTGAAGTGAACCTCAGTTGAACTAGCGACACTCTGCAGTCCTTTTTCAGTCACTAGAAGCGAGCAATATTAGCACTTTGGCATTAGCTAGTGAGTATCATGCTGGGAGTGAACAGCTTGAGGTGATGGGCAAGCTGTTTCCAATGTCTGTTGCAAGAAGAAGCTGTGACATAATATGGAAAAAATCATAACAACGTTCCTCCTTCTTTAGGTTTTTTTTTTTTATCCCAATATATATACACATTATAGGCCTGGGATTAGTGTGTGAAATACCCTCTGAAGATCAAGAGGGTCCAATATCGGTATAATGTCAAAGTCTGTTTACGAGAACCAAAAGATAACATGCAATTATCTCCAAGACATCAAATATACAACGCTAATACATGGAGATGACAGGGTGTCCATGTTTCCAATCAATATTTTTCCATCTGCAGGCTCTATACATGTTAAGATGCATTTAAATGCTAAAACCATGCTGGTAGCTGATGTATGACTCCAACACATACAAAAGAAAAGCAGATGGGCTGATCTCAATTTACGTTTTTAAGAGCAAGAACATAAGCGTATTATAAATGGCAAAGTTGTTGTACTGACTTTAAATGTTGAGCTGGATGACTTCTGTATATGTTACCCTATTTGATCTTTATTAGAAGAAAAACACTAAAAAGCAAAAAAGGCACAGACATCAAGAGAAAGCCAAAGGAAACAAACTGGTTTTATGATGCTCTGATTTGGCTTTTAAGAGATGGCATACTGAAACAGATAGGTTAGTGTCAGCTGCTTTAGTTAGTATGCAACATGTGGCCTTGGAGAGATGCTGCAAACATCCGCTATAATATCAATGATTGGAGAGAAGCGGCGACATGCTTGGAAGTTTAACCCCAAGAGAGAAAAGTGTACCAATCCTTTTGTATCCTGTAATGCAGTAGATTGGTTAAGCATTAGTAACTAGTAAGCATGTGCCGAGTTGGACAGTATCAAATAAATGAGGGTGTAATACAACATTTCTTACCTTATCTAGTTTTGCCTCGATCTCCACAACCTCCGTTTCCACCTCCGCGATATTTGCCCTGAAAAATACAAATAAAGAGAAACCGTTAAAGCAACACATGTTGAAGAACACATGTTAAAGCATGTGTTGTAATGTGTCACCGTACAACTGAAAGAAACTCTTTAGAAAAACAGCCGTTCAACAATCTTTCCCACGTTGCTCAGAGAGCATGAAGCGCCTCCATAAATCGGAGAGGGACAGATGGAGATTTTGCACGGGGCCAAACGCAGACGTGTTCGTGCAGAAACGGGCCAGAGTTTTGGGCTTTAAGTGTGGAGAAGGCGTCTTGGGAGCGGTTCAGCTCTGTCAAAACAAAGTGACAGACGGGGTCTCGACACAGTGAGGGGGAACATGGCTGTTTTGGACCCCCACCCACTCATTTTCACTGTCAACACAACCACCACTATTACCACCCCCACTGAGAGGTGTGATTTACAACCAGAGGCTCACAGCTGCATCGTGGAGACCCTAAATCCACTGCTTTCCCACTTCTTAAAAGGTCCCCTATTATACTGTTTATCATCAATATATATTATAGGTCTCAGATATATAACAAACATGTCTCTGTGGCTCCAAACACCAAACAGATCATTGCAGTAGGGCTGTGCAATTAATCGTATTTTAATCGCGATTACGATTATGGTTTGCGACGATTAGGAAAACAGCATAATTGACAAAATACGATTATTTTGCTGGGTGCGCTTTCGCCCCTCCCTAAAAGCCCACTCGGCCACGTGGGAGTGACATGTGTTGTGAGTGTTCAGCGCAAGCGAAGATGTCAGAACAAGAGCAGCAACTAGTTAAAAAGAAGGGTCGCGGGGAGATTCCCAGTCGATCGCGAGATGTGTCTAAAAATAGAACAACAATATTCTGTTTTATCGTTAATGTCCTGTAACATAATGTTCCCGTGCCAGAATAATGCACTTGAACGCATCAAAGCTTTGTGATTGGCCGGCCTCACCCCATGTGTCCGGGCGTGGCTGGTGAGCAGTGCACTAGTTCGCTGACGTTGTCCGTGTCAACAGCATGGATGGTCAACAGGAGTGACAGATATAATTTTCACTCCAAGTGGGAGGATCATTATTTTTGTATCTATTCCAATTCAAAGTCCATCTGTCTCATCTGCAATGCGAGCGTGGCTTTATCGAAGAAGGGTAATTTAGGAGCGGCATTTCAAAACAGTACACAAACGCTACGAGACGGAATTCCCTCCTAATTCTGCCCTACGCTCCAAAAGGGGAGGGGCCTGAGAGCACAGCTAAATGCACAGCAGCCCATTTTCACCAGGCCCAACAACAAGAGCAAGGCTGCTACCACAGCATCTTATCGGGTCAGTCACGTTCTTGAGAAACACATGAAGTCTTTCGAAGACGGCGAAGTTATGAAAGAAGCTTTCCTGGAGGCTGCGACGCGCTTTTGTGGGACAGTAAAATAACAGCAGCATTTCAACAGGTTTTTGATATAATAAAAACTCAATTTAGATACCGTTATTAATCAGCTGTAAGTTTTAGTTTGTTTGAATTTATTCATGATAATTATTGTACAAAATGGTATAAGAATGCAAACATTAAGATCTGTTCTGTTTAAATTGATTATAGTCGATCAGTTCATAAACTAGTGTTGCTTGCATCCTATTTTAAAGGCATTTATTTGTATACTCTAATAAAATGCAACAAAAAATGGGTTTGATTCTATTAATGTTGTCTTTTTTATTGCACTGTTGCTGCAGCAGATTACTGTGTAGCTTCAGATCTGAGTTGTCTTATTAGTAAGCCTAATTTATACTTTTGTAGCAACACTATTTTTATATAATGGCTAGGGCCGGGACTTTAACGCGTTAATTAAGATTAATTAATTACACAAAAATTAACGCGTTAAAAAAATTAACGCATTTTAATCGCACTTATTTTTGCACCGCGGAACGTTTCTCACTGGATGAGTTTCAGGCGTACCGATTATACTGGAGCACCAACTAACGTTCATGACTTCAGACAACAACAAACCACAGTGAACAACAGTGGGAAATGTTGTTTTAAAAACGGACGGATGGAAGCGTCGATAAGAGCACGGTTGTGTGCAAATTATGCAAAAAGGAATTCGCATATCACCGCAGCACATCAAGCCTCAAGTATCACCTCAATGCAAAACATATAGCAGCTAGCGTGGAAGCTAGCGTGGACGTTAGCCTCTTTTATCGCGTTCACACCAAAAAGAGCCGGTACTAAAATTAGTTCATGAGAACCTTTTTACCCTCACGAAAGTCCCTGCTAGAGAGCAGAGAGCTGCTAGAGAGCAGGGACTTTCGTACGGCTCTCTTGTGAGAAAAGAGCTATATTTCTGATTGGCTGGGCGGATTGCAAACCACGCCCCGTAAAACTCCCAAAAAGTTTTGTGAAGCCGCCATTTTATTATCCTCGCATTAGCATTATTAGCATTAGCCCAGCGCAGAAACGCAGAGAGACTAACTTCTGGCAACACAAAATAAAACATGGGAGCGGTGGAGATGAGGAGGTGTCGGCGTTCTGGCGATTTACTCGGAAGGCTTCAGTAGAAGCTGCTGGGACTCCCAGCAGCTTCTACTGAAGCCAGTCCCTAACTCCGGGGACTTTGGGTGGTAGTATACGCCGTGAAGTGGTTTGCGGCCTGCCAGTAAAACCAAAGAAGAAGAAGTGACGTCAGCGGCTTCATTTGCCTAATCCTCCCCCAGGTTCAAAGAGTTCTCATGAACCTTTGTGGGAAAAGTACTGCGGTGTGAATGCGCCTAATGGTATACTAAAATCCATGTGAAAAAAATTGCTTCTCACTGTTCTCAGGTAAAATATTTATATGTGATTAAAAATGCGATTAATTTCGATTAATTAATTACAAAGCCTCTAATTAATTAGATTAATTTTTTTAATCGAGTCCCGGCCCTAATAATGGCAAAGAAAGGGTTCTTCAGAGTCTTTTCTTTTTTTCCTGTGTCATATGTGGCAGCACTGCCACAAGTTCCTCTTCAGAGAGGGTCTTCAGTACAGGTGGCAATATTGTCACCTGCCTGCGCTCATCTCTGAAACCAGACCATGTAAACAGCCTGGTGTTTCTTGCAAAAAATCTTTAAGAGATGACATGAGCAGCCCTACCAGCATGGTGTGACCATGGTGGCCTAAACATTTTTATTTGGTCTTAAATTGTAGTTCAACATTTATTTCCTGTTACTTCTAGACCATGACGGTTGGCCAACCTTCAACGTTTAACTGAGTGGAATATGTTGAATATGTTTTACCAAAATGTTGGCTATATGTTAAGGAGTTTTCAGTAGGTTGTGACAGTGCACTGCAACATGTAGGATTTAATTTATTTTGGTCTAATTTATTTTTATTTATCATATTAATAATATATGTTTAGTATGGTTTTGGAAGTGCGCTCCAACACATTTATTGATCTTGTTTATTGGTAAAATATTATTTGTTTTAAAGTTCAATAAATGGTCAATGAATAATCGTCAAAATAATCGTGATATCAATTATTGACCAAATAATCGTGATTATGATTTTTGCCATAATCGCACAGCCCTACATTGCAGCATTACCCATAATCCCCTCTGTTTCAGCCCTGTTTCCAAAGTGCTGATTCTCTGTCTGTTACTTTAGATGAAAATAAGGAGCCCCTCCCCACGCCCCTCTGAGAGAGGTTTGGTTACAAAGAACACAATGGTGCTCTAGGAGGAGATTCAGGCGATAAGGTGGGGGGGGGGGGGGGGGGGGTTACCTTGGTTGGTGATTGGCTAATGGTTACTCAAGCCAAAACATCGTTATGACATCATAAAGTGGCCAAAATCTGATCAGCTCATTTTCAGACAGGTTTTTATAAAAATGGATCAAAAAGAGAGAGAATATTTGTTCCTGAAACTTTCAGAATCTCTTTCCACATGTTGATGTAGAAGAGACATGAAGAAGAGGGGACACATGTTGATGTAGAAGAGACATGAAGAAGAGGGGACACATGTTGATGTAGAAGAGACATGAAGAAGAGGGGACACATGTTGATGCAGAAGAGACATGAAGAAGAGGGGACACATGTTGATGTAGAAGAGACATGAAGAAGAGGGGACACATGTTGATGCAGAAGAGACATGAAGAAGAGGGGACACATGTTGATGTAGAAGAGACATGAAGAAGAGGGGACACATGTTGATGTAGAAGAGACATGAAGAAGAGGGGACACATGTTGATGAAGAAGAGACATGAAGAAGAGGGGACACATGTTGATGAAGAAGAGACATGAAGAAGAGGGGACACATGTTGATGTAGAAGAGACATGAAGAAGAGGGGACACATGTTGATGCAGAAGAGACATGAAGAAGAGGGGACACATGTTGATGTAGAAGAGACATGAAGAAGAGGGGACACATGTTGATGTAGAAGAGACATGAAGAAGAGGGGACACATGTTGATGCAGAAGAGACATGAAGAAGAGGGGACACATGTTGATGTAGAAGAGACATGAAGAAGAGGGGACACATGTTGATGTAGAAGAGACATGGAGAAGAGGGGACACATGTTGATGTAGAAGAGACATGAGGAAGAGGGGACACATGTTGATGTAGAAGAGACATGAAGAAGAGGGGACACATGTTGATGTAGAAGAGACATGGAGAAGAGGGGACACATGTTGATGTAGAAGAGACATGAGGAAGAGGGGACACATGTTGATGTAGAAGAGACATGAGGAAGAGGATTTTGCATAACGTTTAACATGCTGATGTGTATAGAGTGGTGCAGTGATGACGTTTTCTTTACATAACATTTTGGATTATTGCAGAAGAAAAGATAAGTGGCAAACACATAATTATGTTCAGCAGGATAATCTCCTCATTTAAGCATAAGTGCAATTGCAAGAAGCAAAAAGCTACGGTAAAGATCCACATCACGGTACCATTGCTGCACGTCACAACCGCTAAGCTAAAGGTGGCTATTTTTTGGCGGGAAGAGATTTAGTATTCTTATTCAGTCACTTGTTAGCAACCGCCAGAAGCTAAAAACGTTCACTGGTGAGGTATTTACTAATCGAACAAGGAGTGGTAAAATGCCAACTCATATCCAGGTTTTAGGTCTCATTTCTGCACCGCTCAATAAGGAGTGAGTTTATAATGAACACACATGTACAGTATGAACACTTGTTTTTGTTATGCATTTTTAAACGTTATGTCATCTGAGTATTATGGGACTACTTTCTTGTGTACAATTATGTGTTACTTTCTTATATTTCAAGGAGCTAGGCTACTTTGTCTAATGCTGCAGAAACATGAAGGTGGTTGAACAACATATTGCCTTAAAACGTGATTTTTGGTAAATATTTTTACATTTTTGTCTATGGACAAACATTTAAAAAATTGTGTGACTGCTCTGATTTTTAATTGCTAGTTTTAATCTTGTCGAAGTCTTGCTTTCCTCTTGAAAAATAGGTCATCAGAATGATTTTCGTCATCGTTTTTGGCGACAAAAACAACATTTGACAAGCACTTTGGAAGAATCATATATGGCAGGCAGCTTCTCCATTCAATAACACACACACACACACACACACACACACACACACACACACACACACACACACACACACACACACACACACACACACACACACACACACACACACACACACACACACACACACCACACACACACACACACACACACACACACACACACAGCTTTGTGATGAGAGTATCTGTGGCAGAAATCGGCCACGGCTGGCAGGAAATAAAACTTGTATCTCTGTCTCTTTGGCCTTGGGTGGATTAGCCTGCTCAACGGAGGATGGCTCTTACTCTCCCCTCCACCCCCACAGCTTTTCCCTTTTCTCCTTTTATAAAAGATCTGAGGAAGTGAAGAGGGGGGGGGAGAGAAATACTCCAGAGAGGATATATCTGTCAAAAGCTCCGACTCGTGCAAAATGGAAACATACATTACTAAAATAATCAATGGCATATTATTCCACATGTGGACGTGTGTTATTGTAACCTCGGATGATCTCCTTCAGCTCACCACACCCCGGGATTATGTTGCTGTGAGCAAAAGCTGTTTTCATAGCTGATGTCATTTTTTTGAAACTTCCCTTTTTACTGCGATAATGCAGAGCTTAAGCTTTTCAGGACGCTCGACCCCGTCACGCCTTCCAGCAGCAGCAACTCTGATCTGGAAACGACTGCAGATTCCCAACATGAGTGACCGAGAGAGTGACTTTAGGCTAGAGCGGATAGATACATATTTTGTGAAATAGGCTTGGGGTTTTCTGTAGTGTGTTATATAGGTTTTAGTGCATGTAAATGGTCTGCAAAGGCTAAAATCTGTGTGTTTCCTACTACCGGAACAAAGTGAAATCACTATGTAACACTCACACTGATATCGACTAGCGCTCCAACATATTATACGTGATAGGCTAAGGGGCGGGACATCTCTTAGTAGTTGACCAATCACAACAGAGCCGGCCAGCTAACCAATCATGTTGAATCGGCCGTGCGTCGGCCACAGGCAGTCGGACAAAGACATCACTCTGATTGGTTGTTCAGCTAGCGAATCAGTGCATGAGAAGTGAAACGGTTGCTTGAGAATGTCGTCCACAAGCAACACTCCAATGGCTGATAGCTCCAGTACCGCACGAAACATGTTTTCGATGGACGAGAGTGAAAATGGAACGCACACGCTATTTGTTGTTTGTTTAGATCACGCAGTCTGTTCTTCTTCTCTGTCTTCCGGTTGTTGCGTCTTTTGAATGACGAATACACACTACCGCCGCCTGCTGGTAAGGAGAGTTATTGCCACTCACGCATACGCAGTTCGTACGTGCTCGGCTGAAGTATGAGAGTTCAGTCTTTGCGGTGTGTTCCAGTGCGACACATGGCCAACAGTCGGCGTCGGCGAGTTCTCTGGTGACTGCTTGGTGTGTCAGGGCCTTAAGGGACTGTATGAGAGTTCAATGGGTTCAGAAAAGGTCAATGATAGAAAGTTGACCCCTACACTACAGACTTCTGACAATATGACGAGGAAACGACTCTTTCAATACATTTCTCACAGTTTTGTAAGCAGTGTCTTGGAGATGTATAACCCAGACTTCAAACCCTGAAAGAGAGCCTTACATATATATATATATATATATATATATGTATGTATGTATGTATGTATGTATGTATGTATGTATGTATGTATGTATGTATGTATGATCCCTGGGCTACTCCACCAGGCCTAACATCACAAATCTTGGGATAAAGATGGACCCTGAACTCAAGCTTGACAGCCAGATCAAGGCAGTTGTTAAAAACAGCTTCTTCCACCTCAGGCAGCTAGCCAAAATAAAACCTTTTTTAAATAGTGACCTCTTTGAAACGGGAATCCATGCCTTCGTCACCTCCCACTTGGATTATTGTAATGCACTATATATGGGGATAAGTGCATCCTCCCTTGCTCGCCTGCAGATGGTGCAAAATGCAGCAGCACGGCTACTAACTGGCACACGCAAATACGAGCACATTTCCCCCCATCTTATCTTCGCTCCACTGGCTGCCCGTTCATTTGAGGATTCATTTTAAAACTCTTTTATTTACTTTTAAAGCCCTCAATGGCCTGGCCCCGCCCTACCTCTCTGAGCTGATAGACAGCTACACGCCCACTCGCACTCTCAGGTCAGCTGATCAGTTGCTCCTGAGGGTGCCAAAAACAAAGTCTAAGCGTAGGGGACCGTGCTTTCTCTGCTGCCGCCCCTAAACTGTGGAACGACCTGCCCTTGCTCATCAGACAGGCTCCCACACTGACTGCTTTTAAATCCCGTCTTAAAACCCACCTCTTCTCCTTAGCATTCGGAAACAAGTAGATTGTTGCTTTTATTTGCTTTCAGTGGTCTATTGTTTTTATTATATGGCTGTAATTTATTTTTTAATTATTACGTTTATTCTGGTTTGTTTTGTGTTTGTATCTTGTATTTTAAATGTATTTATATTATGTTGTGTGAGCTTATCTCTCTGTACAGCACTTTGGTCTGAAGGTTTTAAAGTGCTATATAAATAAAGTTGGATTGTATGTATGTGTGTATGCATGCGCGCGCGTGCGTGTGTGTGTATAAAAAACATAATTGTGTAAATGTAGGTCCAACAGCATTGAATCACACCAAATTTAGAAATGTGGGACGATCACTGAATACTAGGGATGCACGATATTGGTTTTTTGAAACCGATACCGATAACTTCCTGCTTCTCAAGACCGATACCGATAACCGATAATAATATAATATATATATATATATATTAAATGTAAATGACATGAGCATTACTACTATGAACAAAACAAAGCCAAGAACAGTTTTGACTCTTCAAAGTGACCATATTTATTTTCCCAAATAAAGTTCTTGCCTTTTTCAAAAGCCTTGTTGATAGGTAAAAGCCCCGGTGCCTTTGCAGCTGGCTTTGGATTCCCCGCTAGTTTAGCAGCGCAGGCGTCTTCGTACGCTTTTAACACACCATCGTAGCGATGGCAATGTTTTAGGTGACTAATCAGGTTGGAAGTATTATAGCTTGTTGCCTTTTTCCCTCCTCGTGGAACTTCTGCATTGCATTTGTTAATACAAATAGCAAGCGAACTATCTAACTCTGAAACTTTGAAAAAGTCCCATACTACCGACGACATGTTTGTTTACTGTCCTGGCTTCACGGCCGCACACCATTTACGTCACAGCCAGGCATGAGTTAGGGAGCGCTGGATTTGTGAAAAACTCCCCTCTTCCTAAACCACTAATACCACAGTACTGGCAAAACGGGAGGAGCCGAGTGAAAAACAAGCGCCCCTCATCCCAATCCACCCACACCGCAGTATTTATTCTTTTTTTTACCCAAAGAATATATTGTATATTATCGGGGCTATTAATACTTTTATCGGGTTTATCGGGATGACGTCATAATTCCTAATATCGGACCGATAATTATCGTGCACCACTACTGAATACGATACGGTGAATGCCCTGAAGGAAATTAGTTTTGGACTCCACATAAAAACCACATACTACAAAGCAACCGATAAAAGTAACTAACATGTTAACCCAAGACTTATGCACACACACACACACACACACAACCATATTGCATAACCATCAAACGTCTCATATAAAGGTATTTTTTAACGCCACTTTTTGCTGTGACACGGTAAATGTCCCCGCTGTGTGACGAATAAAGGAAATCTGATTCTATATTACATTTACTTCTGAGGCAATAAAAAGGGAATATTTCAAAGCCCCTCTCCACACAGGGCTGCTCTATATATCCTTATTTAACCAGGTAAAAGTCTCATTGAGATTAAAACCTCTTTTTCAAGAGCGACCTGGCCAAGAGGGCAGCATGAACAAAGTTACAACAAATGAACACAAAACAATACAGGCAGACGAATACAGCGGTCGTGTCTGAATGAAACTGAACTCAACACAGCGACATCTCGGCTCCTTGATCCAGATGTGTGGACCAGCTGAGCCCCCCTCCAGGCTGAAACCCCCCCTCACTGCACATGCCTCTCATAATGGATGCACACGGTTCCACCCCGGGTCCCGTAGTCACAGCAACCGTCTCCTAAGTGGGCCGGAGAGGTCCCCGATGAGCTTGTGGATCGACCCTTATTCACACCATGGGGAACGCAGAAGCTAAGTAGACAATAACACGACTTCATGACAGGAGATGACCATCCTCACACCATTAACAGCTCATCAGGAGACCCTTAAACTGCAGTAAAGCAACAGTGACTTTATCACCGTGACTTTATTACCTGTCAGTGCAGATTGAGGTTAAGTGCCCCCGTTTGTGTGCAGGATTTAAGCTTCAGTGTAAAAAAAAAACAATTAACAGTGGGATTGTGCTGAGCGAGCGGTAGCTCTTGTGGTTTCTAGATGCTGACGGAGCGTTCAGAGGAACGTCTGAGGTACTTTTACTGGTGCAAAGCAGCAGAACACCTCGATTTGGGTTTAATTTATAAACAACCGCGCTTCTTAATCCCATGATGCAGTATTACAGCAACTAAATGTTTTCCAAGCTGGCTTTCTATTGTCGTGTGCAAACTTTTAGAGCTTCAGCAAGCATCTCGCAGCAACAATGTTTACATTATTCCAGAAATAATTTATGGGAGAAAAGTGTTTACCTTCTTAGCTGCACAAATATTATTAGCAAAATAAACTTTAAAGTAAAAGTACTTATAATACCGAACAATGGTCAGGTTGTAGTTTTCATACTGAAGTACTTTTGATTATTAAATAGACTGTTGAGTGGTTTGTAAATCTTAGTTTCTAATGCATGTTAAATAGTATGTAAAGTAACCAGTTGATCAAGCTACTAAATAAATGTACAGTAAGTGAAGTAAAAAGTATTGGGATCCTGCTAATTTAATATTGCACTTCAATATTGCGATTTCAATGACATTTAAATTAATGGTGCAGCCTTATAAGAATCTAAAATCTGTACCCAAATATCGCTCTTGTGGCCTGGCTGCAGTTTGAGAGGATGCAGCTGGGCTCACACGCCCCAGAGGGTTGTGTGTTTTGGAGGGTGAATCCTCCTGGTGGTCTGGATGGAGAACGAGCAGGTGGGGCACTGAGGAGAGAGCCAGCACTTGGTCCAGGTAGTGACCCCTAAAATAGAGCCGTGTACCCCATCCCAAAAAACAATCCTCCGGCTGGGGCACAGAGACTAAACCTACTGCACTCGTCCCTCTGGGAGTGAAGCACACAATGGGTGATGTCTCTCTGCCAGAATACAAATGAGAACAGCTGTAGCGCAGACTGCAAGTGATCCTCAGTCTGATGTCAGTCTGCAGCATCTGCATCCAAACACTGCCACAGAGCTACCTCTTCTAATCTGCACAGCTTTCCAAACAATACAGCACATATTTAATATTTATTCTACTTTATTTTATGAGTATTTTGTCATATGACACTGAACATAGTTGTTGGTATCAATCAAACTTCATTTATACAGCCCTTTTCTTTCACACAAACCAAAAATACAAATAAAACTATACCCTTCCCAAGCGATAAATACTAAGCAACACATAACTTAAAATAACTAAAACAGAAGTCAATAAACACAGGACTGAATAAACAAGTATTCAATTATTTAAAATAGATAATTCAATTAAAAAAATTGAATAAAATAGAAATAACAAATAAATACAATATTCATAAATACATGTTAATTAAAATAGGACTGGTTGAGTGTTATAAGTATGGGGGTTAACCAGTTCAAATCTATATCTCATGTTAATATTTCTCTTTATTTTAATGTTATAACATGTTGTTTTAAAATAGCTTTTTATAATGGTTTTATTTTTTTGTAATTTTCTCACAATGTATCTTCTTTGACTGTGTTTATGTAATCACCATACAGTATACACCAAGGCCAATTCCTCACATGTGTAAACCAAACTTGGCAATAAACCCGTTTCTGATTCTGATGTCATCAGGATGGAGTATTTGGGAGTGTGGAGGAGGGGGAACCAAAGGGTCTGGAGAGGGGGGCGGCCCCGTCTGTCTGAGGGCCCCATTGTGAAGAAGCCACTTCCTGTCTGGAGAAATGGCAGCATTTTTGTCATATTATTGATTGCTTTATTGTCCTAATTAAGGCTGTAGTGGCTGAATGGCTGGCTGACTGAAGGGGGGGGGGGTCAGGAGTGTTTTCCCTTCAGCAACAGAAGCTTGGGTTATTCTTAGCTCCCTGCCGCCAAGCACTTACACAAATACTACCATTTTTTTTATTTGTGCTGTTGTATTTGCTGTAAAGTGTTTTTATTGTATGTACAGCACTTTGGCTCGACCAAAAATCGTTTTAAAAATTTGCTATATAAATAAAACTTGATTTGATTTACCAAGTGTATTTTCAGAGTCACTTCAAAAGGTCCAGTACAACGACTGTCATAATAACAGATGAACGACCGTAACCAGGCACTTCAGGTCAGTCAGGCTTTGAATTGTTTAATATTTGGAGCGATACTTAACATTAAAAGCATTTGGATGGTGGTGTTCTTTTCCAATATATACTTACTTACTTACTTACTTACACTACTACATAAACTAACGCAGGCTCGAGGAGACCTCGCTGGCTATGCAATGCCACGCACTTACACAAATACAAGCCAGAGCATTTTCAGACACTATAAATATCTTCCAAAAAACGTTACGGTCATTTAAACTCGCCCGCGGTACAACAACTGTCCCAATAACAGATGAACAACCGTAACCAGGCTCGACAGGTCAATCAAGCCTTAAATGTAGTAATATTTGGAGCAATACTTGGAAAGAGTCTGGATGGCGGTGTTTTATTTCCTAAATAGAATTTAACCATATATACAAGAACAAAACTGTAAGGATTATTAAATATTTGTGTTTATCTGCAGGTCCTTCTAACTAGCTTACCTCCAGGAGTAACATTATTTCCACGGACAAGATGCACATAACTACCAGTTTGTGTTACTGCATGTTAATTGAAAAACTAGCACACTTCTTTAACTATTCCCATTGTGGATGCCAACCTTGAATGCTCTATCAGAGTTTAAGCTAACATTAGTGGTTGTGTCTTTTGCTTTATTGGACTTAGAGTAATTTATAGTCTAGAAACCGCTACTAATGTAACCCAATATATGTTTCCATGTCTTCTACATGATCAGTGGCTGGTGAAGAGGTCAGAATATACCCCTTATTATACCATATAAGTCAGACATTTTCACTTACTCATGAAGCTAAGTGGCAGTTATTTCAGCCATTAGAAGACATTAGAAGTCTGCTTTTGGTTCCCTCTATATGAAATCAAGGACCAAATATATAAAAAAACCTACTAAGAATTGAAAGTACTCTTGCCTCGTCTATCATTGTAAACTGCATGACCTCAGAAGAAATTCTGAACATCGTCATCCTAATAATTTGAAAAAAGCCCTGCCCAATAATCTCTTGTAACCCAATCCTAATGCATTTAAGGTGCAGAGGGAGTTCAAATGTCTCCAGTAATACCCTCCCCTGCATACGCTCAAATCCCTGACTATTGTTTCATAAACCCAGGATTGTATTTCCACTAGAGAGCTTATGTGTGTTTCTCATTCTTAAACAGGTCTGTTCTAAAAGAGGAGAGAGCTTGGTCTATAAACACCGCTCACATTTCTGCAGCAGACTGTACAGAGTGTGCTGCTGTCCCTGCACTAACCACCAACCATCTTCAACCACGTACATCTGCACTAATGGCTTCACAGAAGTGACATGTCTGCTTCTGCAATAATCATTTATGCTTCGATGACAACATGAAGGTCAGAGCATGAAGTCATTCAGCTGCATGTACTGGATGGGTGGTATCCATCACAAGGTTAACTTTTATGTCTCTGGACAGGTGCTGTCAGTGTGTGTATTAAAGCCTGGTCGCTCTTCTACAAGAAGCCCCAACAACCTCCCCCCTACCCATTTCTACATCATCAGCATCCACATTAAGTGCCGTTTCCAATCCATCTTGTAGGAGTGGGTTATTCAGCCATCCAACAATGAGTTATTAAACCCTCTAACACTAAATCTGCATCGGTTTTGAGTAACCAGATGTTGGTGTTTTGAGCGACAGACTCAAAACCTTGGTTACGAATAGCTAGGATAGTTCCTGTTTCTGCCAAAAGGAGTAAGGGGCATTTCCAGCAAAAGGTCCCTGGACTAAAAGCAAAGAGATTTTTTCATTGGCTTTTAGAATTTTGCAGAAGATAAGCTTTGTTTCCAACACACGTTCGTGATATCCAGGTTTTGTTCAGCAGGATAATCTCCCACATATGAACCCCACTTTATTATTTTTGAAGCGTAAATTCAACCGCCAGAAGTAAAAAGCTAACATTAGGCTATACAGGAAGTACATCACGGTCCCATGACTTCACATTGCTACTGCTAAGCTAAGGGCGGCCTATATTAAGCGTCATGGCGTTTAGTGGGCGGTAGGAGTCCGGTATTTACTGACATGTTTTCTGTTGCAGAAGAAAATCTCTTCTGCTTGTGTTAACAATTTCAGGCATCTGACCAAAAACATGTTCAGAAACCAGTTGATATTACGAGCAAAACAAAGTAACCGGAAATGATAACTCGTTTCCAGATTTTTGTAGTACTCATTCCCACACCACTCTATTGGTTGTAGTGTTTAGTGCTCACCATCCGCCCCCCCCCCCTCTTTCCTAATACTTGTGAGAAGCCAAAACAGCTGAGAGGCAGCCATTCACCAGGACACGTTTCTACGGCAACATTCATCTGCCCTCGCAGACAGGCGGACCCTCCCGGCCCACCCACCCATTCTCCCAGTGGACTCAAAACAGAGACCACCAACACTCCGCAATAAACTGTTTCCACCCAGAGGCCTTGTGTGTCTGATCTCTGCCAGGTCTGTGAACGCACCGTCTGGTGTTGAGTTCAGGGGAGGACCTGTGAACCTTCTGAGCTCACATAGTTTCACATGTTAGTGCTGAAATAAATCAGTCTTCAGAAAATCCATTGATTGAAAAGTTGTGGTCATTTTATCAGGGATAAAAGCAAACCCTTCATTGGTTTCGGCTGCTTAATTGTGATTTTTTTTTGGACAGAGAAAAGGAATTTGAAGATGTGAATATTGGCTGTTTGTCGACCAGCTAACCAATCAGAGCAGACTGGGCTCTGAAATACAAATATGAAACCTGAAAATGTACATTTAAGACCTCTTAAATAATTAATTGATTAATCCAATATATAATTGCAGCTTTATTTTACAAGCAGAAGTTTTTAAGTATGCAATTACCTCATGGATCAATTATTTGGTCTATAAAACATTGACCCTCACAAACGTCTACAAAAACAGTTATATATCATGATTGAGAAGATTTTCTAAACGTAGCTGGTTGCAAAAACAGTAGCGACAAATCAAATTTGTAGGAGTACAAAAAAAACGTAATTATTTCACCGTCCATTTGAATCCGCCCAAAATGAAATCTGCTTTACATCACTGCTTTGAATACTACAGAGTGTCATCTAAATCTGCCAGGATGAAAGCCAACCCCTCACCGCCCTGAAGGCTCTCTGTGAAACAGCAACTACATCAACAGTGACTCGCACAACTGCCAGCTCGTCCACGTGAAGGAGCCCAAAAAAACTCTGTGTATTTTAGCAGGAGAGCACATGAACTCCCTCTCACGACAATGAAAATCCTCTTAAATAACTGACAAGGACACAAACTCATGGACAGCTATGTCTATCTGCAGGACAAGTTACCCAACAGCACTCCAATTATACGAGACTCAGACATACTGAAAAACCACAAAGGCATTCAAATAGAAAAATGCAGGGGTGTTCAAATTAACTCCATTAAACAAATTCTGCAGTTTTGTCTTTGCATGCGACGAGAAGCCTCTGAAATGCAAATTAGATTAGAAGCGGTGTCTCAAAATAGATACATGATTAATATTTTCAGCAGCAATTTTCTTAGGCACTCGTGTTTTTCACTTTTTCAGAGTAAATTCAGGTCAGAGCAGCAGACGTTCACTGACTGTATCATAAGGTGATTTTGGAAATTGGAAATTGAAGCTGCATATCAGAGTTCATGTTTTCATAGCAAGGTAATAAATGTGCCCAGAGCTAGATAGGAAAACACAGATGTAGCCATAGATAACTTCACTAGAGCAAGAATGAAATGTATTTTCGAGAACAGCCACCATCATCACTCGGCTTGAGTAAAATGGATGGTGATATATTGTTTATTTCTTCTATTCTCAGAGTGTGAAGGCAAGTGTCACACTGCTGCTGTTATTCCTGGTCAGCCACGTTTACCCTTAGTGCCTATAGGCAGCCAAGTCTCTCCAGTAATGGGACCACAGACATTCTTCACAAAGACAGCCTCAACAGGGTCAGTCCATCAAACATGAAAGCATTGTGTTGCTAGACCACCAACAGATCAATATGGACTATGGACCACTGTTTTGCCATAACACTTGTGCAGTATTTTACTATTGCTATTACTGGCTGCTACTTTTGTATGCATTACTTGATACTGCATAAATAATATTGTGCAATACATAATTGTTACTATTTTACTACTTCATTACTTTTATAATGCTGCTACTTGTTTTTTTCTGATTCCATTTGTATTTCTTTATTATGTGCTTACCTCTTTATTTAATATGTTAGTCTACTCTTTTATGTTGTCTTCATCTGTACTATACCCTTTACTGTAACAATGTAAACTTCCCTGTTGAGGGATGAATAAAGGATTTCGGATTACTATGCAATTGTGAAAACATCAGGCTGCCATGTTTTCTCTGTAAGGAATTTCCCAGAGCTTTAAGTGGGATCGGATGATGAAACGTACAGAATCGGCACGACTGCAACATCAGAACATCTAGAGATGTCTGGACTGGAAAGAACGAAAGGGAAAACATAGCCAGAGATTGACAGAAGAGGAAAAGGGGAACTTGGCTGACGATACATATTCCTCTCCAGACTGCACGACGTCTCCCAAAATCAACACTCCTGATGTTTCTCTAACTGAAGGAGCTATCTGGTCTGGCGGCAGGTTGAGCGGCTTATGATCAGTCTGCCGTCTGTGGGTGAACTTTTGCCTGTCTGATCCTTCCTCTTCATCATCCTCTTCCTCCATCCCTCCCTTTCCTACTCTGGTTGGCTGTGTTTTGCGTCTTTGCACGCTGAAAACCACAGCACATAAATCCTGACAGAAAAAGCCGCAGCCCGTCCTCTCAGAAAGCAAACCCCAAAACTCTAAAAACAACCTTTGGTGTTGGCGTAATCCAATAAAGCCACGAACATAATTAAAATGTTTAACTAATGAGTTTTTAAAGACCAACGCTTATACCAACATGACTTATTGATTAATACCAGTGTTGAGTATATTTGTATACTGTGTATGTGACCAGTCCTATGCCAGAAATTACAAATCCCCCCATCATTTTCTAATTTGAAATATAACTCATAATACTTAGATTCTAGACACTTTAACCGCCTAAAGAACCAATGTGAATTCAAATGTCAACAAAGAAATCAAAAATACAATTTAGTGCTGGTTTTCCTGATTGGTGTTATGTAGCTGTGGTCAGAGAAGACCCTAAATCATATCATAGGAGGACCACATGACTTTAAAAAAACATATGATAATAACAGGGCCACAATAGATGGTGCCGTGATGACGTATTATTGGAGGCCGACCCGGAAGTAAGCTGCGCGTTGGTTCCCTCGACAAAAAAGGGATTTCTCCATAGGATTTTGGAATATTGATAAAATAAGATCAGTGGAAAACGAACCTGTTTGATAAATGCACGTTTTGTTCAGCCAGATAATCTCCACGTCTACCCTACTTGTATACTGTTCGATTCATAAATCTAATCGCCAGAAGCTAAATGCTAACGTTATGCTATAAACAAACTACAGCCGAGTACAGCAGGGTCGCACGACTTCAACGTCACGCCAACTTAAGATCGATATTTAAAAATAGACTCAACATTTTACATGTTGAAGCGTTTGTTTTAACAGTTTGCAAGAGCACAGGTACTTGCTTTCAAGCAGAACAGGGGCAAACAAATTTAGCGGGAGTGTTTACGTGTTCGGCGTATTGACGTACAACGTCCTCGACAAGTTCTGTAGTCCTATTCAGCCACTTGTTAAAAACCATCGTTTTTCAGACACGCAAACTCTTCAAAAATCACCAGTGGGGTCACTGCTGATGGATTTAATGTCGTAGAACAAAACGTGATCCGTCTCTTAAATTTGTGTCAACCACAGACCTTATTTCCAGCTATTTTCCAAAAAACATGTCCAAAAAACCGTAAAATGCTAACTCACTTCCAGGTTGTAGGACTCGTTCCTGCACCACTCTATTGGTCTGAGATATTAGCAAATCATATTTTTCAGCACCTTATTCCTCTGGAAAAGTGAATGCACTAGCAGCGCTTTCACACCTTGTGCACACAGAGTAGATCCTGACCCCTCAGAGACACTGTGAGCGACCCGACCCTGCAGGGAGGAGCAGCTGCCCTCCACTCCCCCTCATCTCCCCCTCATCACACTACAGGCTCAGCAGCTCAGAAGTGGGTTAGCGTGCCAAAAGAAAAACACACTCAGCTTGTCTCACCCGGTTCCCTTCAGAGAGACAGGCTGCTGTTGACCAACTGCAACAGCTGAAGACGCTTTTCCCGCTCTTTTTCAAATCTTGTCAGTTGACATTCAAATTTGAATCAGTTAGAGTGTTAGCGCCAGGTTAGCACTAACAGATCTGTTAAAACATGTACAGAAGTACTTTTTATATGGCACTTTCTACTTCTACTCCCCTACTGCTCAGGGAGAGTACACAAAACATACTTAGAATTTATAAAATATGATGTACAGGTATACAAATTAAAACTACCCTAACACTTTTTACTTATACAAGTCAAACAAAAACGATTTGTTGATTATTTTTGTAATATTTTGATGCATATAATGCTATATAATTCATGTTTCCAGCTACTCCAATGTAAACATTTGCAGCATTTCCTTTCAGTTATTTAATTTTAATTTATTTTAGGTAGATAAAGGTTTGACAAAACAAACACTTTGGGACACTATTTAAAGTAAATTAATCCTTGGCATAATTGAAAATAATAACTAGTTGCAGTTTAAAAAAAAAAAAATGGATACACTAACTTCAACCAACTATAGTCAAATCCTACTTTGACATTAATGCAATAATGACCTTTTGATGTAATTAATAATTGTATAACAGCCAGAGGGGACATTTTTCTACAAAGAGCACTTGTACATTTCATATTTCATACTTAAAAACATGTAGTAAACACCATTAGCACTGCAGGACATTTACGTAAAGGAGCATTTACAGTGGGGTATTAGTACTTTTACTTAATACGTCTAAATACTTCCTCAACCACCGACAAGACATCCACATCATTTGAAATAAAGCAAACTCATGTGATTTAAAATGCTATTTAAAGCACAGAATATGCCATCATGACAAACACTGATGCTTTTTATGTCATTGAAGTCGTCCAAAGACGTTTTTTTATGTCTAAAATAAGGAAAGTGATGTTATTTCCATTTATAACTCTGTCTGGCTCAGGGATTTTGCGCAGCAGACAAATGGCAAAACATCTGGATTATCTAATTTTAGCTTCGACTCAGACAGCCTGGTTTAAGGGGACGCGACCCGAGTGGAGTCGGAGTTATAAGCTTGAAAGTTAAAGTGGAATTATTTCTGCTTTGCACATGCTTGAAGTCTACAATTAAAAGCCCTGATGCCCGTAATGTGGAAGAACGTTTCCGTCCTGGATCTGGGAGCGTTTCCTTTTCCTGTGTCAGCCTTTCCACTAATATTTCAAAGCTTTAACTACAGGTCAGCTGTGGAACAGACGTCTTCTGCACAATATCGCCTTTCACTCTGTAGTCAGGCTGCTGGATGGATTTCAATACCGAAGACAGTCGTATGAAAATGTCTGAAAAGCAACATCTCCCTCACTTAACTGGCTGCTGATGTTTCTCCTTTTCCTTTATAACACGCAGCTTTTAGAGCGCATTTGATTGGTGGTACATCCTGGGTATCACAACATTTAGACATTTCATGACATCTCGTCTCTGTCAGGTGTCATGTTAATAAGTATGACTGACAATAAACTGAAGATTATAGGTTGCACAAGTGTGGAAAAAAATACTAATTTGGTTTATTTGACTGATAGAGCATATGTAGAGTTTATTACATTTTATTTTATTTATTTATAGTTTCATATGTAGGTTTATTTGACTGATAGAGCATATGAGCATATGAGCATATGTTTGAAATATTAGGGGAATGATCATTTTTGAAACTCTATTTAAAATGTGCACTGAAAGACATATTAAAATGATCATTACATGGTCTGTACTAGGGATGCACCGAATATTCGGCCACCGAAAATTATCGGCCGAAAATGGTTAAAAAGGCCCTTTCGGCTTTCGGCCGAAAAATATCACCGAATGTCAGAACAGGCTTACGTTGGTAACCTAACGTGTTGTTGTGATGACGTAATAAAGACGCGGCGACCATGCTCGCGGCTGGCTCACAGGGGGGGGGGGACATTGACCTTTGTCATCGAGATTGCCCTGAGCCTTTAACAAATCGTATTAAATAATCTGATGACAGACTGTAAACAGAATAGCTGAAATTTTAACAAACTAAATAACTCAGTTTCCTCTAATCATTAACCCATGTTTGTATCATGTAGTTAACTGCGTGTGTTGCTGCTAGCATACATAACACCTGACGTGGAAACGTTACTCGTGGATGGGGCTACAGAGCTGCTAGAAAGACGGTCGAACCCGGTACATTCCTCCGTCTGCATGCGGTGCACTTTTGCTAAATGTTTAGACAAATTGCTCGTGCTTACATGCTAAACTCTTATTGCACTTATGGTAACAAGTATTCTCCACATCGAGACGGGTAAAGTTTAACCACACCTCGGAGCGCGTTCTCTCCGCCATCTCCGCAGTGTGCTCCGCTGCATGTAGCAGCTGCGTGTGTGTAAACTGCCCCGCCCCCTCGCACACAGACGGGAGAGAGATCTCGTCTGATCGAAAATACATCATAGACGCATTTGTTGTCTTTGCATATTAGAAACGAGTTGGCGACACTAAGACTGCGATATAATGTTTTTTAGCAATAATACATGACATATATAAATGTACTGTATGCATTCAAAAGTGCTGAATAAATGTTTTATGGACCCATAATAGTGATTATTATTTAAGTTAAGTTTTGCCATAATTATGTCTATTTCCATAATCAGGTAGCTGAACAACATTGGTAAAAAATGTATACATTATATATATATATATATATATATATTTCTATTAATCATTTTCGGCCTTTCGGCATTCGGTTTTCGGCCAACTGTTTCCTATTTTCGGTATCGGTTTCGGCCAAGAATTTCCCATTCGGTGCACCCCTAGTCTGTACCAAACAAGGAATGTTTGAAACATAGGGGTTGTAGCCTTTGCAGACCATTTACATGCACTAAAGCCATAACAAACTAAAGGAAAGGGAAAATAGAGATTGTTTAAATCTTTAGACTATCTTTTGTAGTGCAGGACTTCTCTGCAGCATGCAATATTCCAATATTAAATATCGTGCTTACTGCACTAGACCACAACATTTCGATGCTCTCTTCTAAATCTGAGAATGAAATGATGTCTTGAAGGATAAAATAATGAATGTGGTTGCTTCCTTGAGTTTGCCTCAGACCGTCTAGCCCAGGGGTACTCAAATACAAATCTTAAAGGTCCAAAATAAATGTTTCAATAAGACAAAGGTCCGTTTATTACGGTCATTCAAACTTTTAAACAATTGCAACAAGATTCTTAACACGAGGTTGCAAAAACAAAAATAATCTGTATGCAGCAGTTTTCATTGTTATTGTGTCTGTGCCTGACCCCTCAGAGTCGCAGTGTAAGAGCTGCACAGTTATGAATAAAGGCAGCTGCACCCTCTTTCATTCAGCATTCCCATTATTGCTTTATAAATGTCTTGCCCCCTTGTGCGTCCACTGAGGTTCGTCAGGCCCAACACATCTTCAACAAACTCCCCCTTTGCCTCATCATAAAAACTCACAAACACCAGCAACTGAGCATTGTCAGTGGTGTCAGTGGACTCACCCACAGCTAAGGAAATGCACTGACTTAAAACAGTTTTTTGGGGGCAGACCCCCTCAAAGAAAAAAATATATTTACACACGTAAGGTCATCATCTTAATAGTTGTGTATGCTCATCCGTGAGCAGAGCATCAAGTTGACATGTCTATTACAGCTGAATGCGGCGATTACCATTTTGTTCAGCAAAACGCCTCACAAACGTATTAAGATCACAGCTTCAGTGCGTTTTGATTCAATGCTGAGTACAGCCACACTGACAGTCTCTTCTCTGTCATTGTAGAACGCAAATACCTCATTGCTTCAGTGCTTGGGTCCGAATGCTTCTCGTTTTGCGCCGTCCAGTTCAAAATGAAATCGCCGCCAATCGTATATCCACGCTCGCGTTACATGACGTGCATCTTGTGCTGCATTCACTTGCACTCGGACATTAGAGACTTTCTCTCATAAATGTCCGATGAGCCACAACTTTTCTTTCAAAACAAAGCTGCCTACCGGGGTGGCAGCTGGGGTGTCAGTTGCCACCCCGGTAGGTGAAACTAGGCTACTAGCTACAGTACAGATGGAACTAGATGAGCTGTTAACTCTCGCTCTGAATTTTTTTTTTTAATTCTCGCTCTGACTTAGACAGGTTGAAAGAGACACACACATTTTTCCCACCCGCAGTCCGCGAAGACCCGCCCTACTGTGCCTCTGATTCGCAGATTGTTTGGGGGGAAAAAACGCTGACTGGATGCTGAATGTGATTGGACCAAAGCGTTGACACACACAGGTAGAACACAGTGGAACAGTCAGACATGCAGAGCGCTGTTTGCAGTGGACATAGTGGAGAATTTTGACTCGTTGCGAATGCGTTGTGGCGATGTCTCACATATAATACAGAGAGATCATACATATGAAAAGTATAATTTGCTCGGAGTCCGGAGACAGTGGTGGTTCGGTCCGGATCCGGACCGGAGTCCGTAGTTTCAGGATGCCTGGTCTATGTCCTAAAAGCCTCTCTGGATGTTGTGGTTGGATTGTTATTAGTTATTTATATATCCTTATTCTGTGATGAACCAAACAACCATGGATCCAGGAGACTGTAGAGATGACAAGTGATGACAATCAGTCCAAACAAAGAGCTACATAAACTGTGTATAAAAGACAATGAACATAGACAGGACAGACGTTTCTATAAATGCCACTGTCAATCTCAGCCTAAAGTATTTACAGTGAATTGGCAGCATGCGCTTCTCTACTCCTGAACTTCCTGCTGTCAGCTCAGTTCTTGGAAGCTGAACTAATGCAGCCGGAACAAAAAGAAAAAAGGACAATGAATGGGAATTTGGCCAGCCGCGACCTTGAGTTGTTGTGGGGTCAGCGGTGAAGTCATTCTGGAAATCCCATAAACAACCACTCCCTCTTTGATATCAACACAGGAAGAAACCACAGTCCCTGCTTTCACTCTCACTCTTAAAACATCCGTGTGAACTCAGAGCACTGCAGGTGTGATGCAACAGTCTGTAACCTGACATGACCAAATATCACATCCAAATTCAATATTCTGCAGGATATTTCAGCTTAAAGCTTCTCAATTTTGAGATGTTGGTGGCCTTTTTTTTTAAAATATCTTTGCCAAATAGACAATTTAATTTATTGATTATGGCGTAAAACAATAATAAAAGGTCACATTTGGTTTTGGTGATAATGTTACATTTCCTGAAGGCGCCATATCACCAAAGTTATTTCGATTCATCCTCTGGGGACTATTTCACGGTATTTTACATGATTGTTGTGGAGACATTTTATCATAAAACAATATAGTCAAATCCAGAGTGCCAGGCACGAGATGAAAAATCAGGGGATCAGTGGGATTCATTGATTGGAGAACAAGAAAGTCCTTGCATCCAATAGTTACCGAGATAACTAAACCTAACCAACTTAACTTGGATTCTAGCCGGGCTAAGAATATCATTACCAATTCAACCAACCCTAAACTCCTGAGTCTTTCAAAAGCAAATAAGATCTTTGGTTGAAGTGCCATATCATTTCTTATTTGCAATTGGAGCTTTGAATCAATCCAAACTGAGATGACCCCAGGTTTAAAAAGTCTGATCACTGCACGATTGTTAAATCTGGCAAACAGCAGGGAGAAGGTCTTTAATATCGGCCGCAATTGGGCTTTTTGACAAACCAGCTGGGTGTAGTCGCCATGCATAATGCAATGCCATTAGCTATAGTGGGAGAGTTGGGGGGTGCTGCACAATTAGGCCACCACAGCCCATGGGGAAATGGCACTTCAGTCAGAGAGCCTACAAAGATGGTCATGTAGAGGAAATGTGACACAGATTAACCCTTTCAGCACAACACCACTAAGTAACTAACTAACTAACACGTTAACACCACTCCTCGGCCAATAATTGGATGAGTATGTGGAGCTTCCTGTGCTCAGGGGAAACAGACTTGAATGGACAGTCTCAAATCTTGTGTTTATTATTACTCTGGATGCTAGAGGATGTGTTGGATACACAATAGTATTGTAAGAGTCGGGATGCTGTTTATCGGTGGGGGTAAACGGGAGAAAAAGGCCGGAGAAAGGTCAGGATATGAGAGGTCTCGGCTGGCGGCGCAGGTTTATATTAACCCAGGGTGGTCCGACATGACTGCAACACGCAGAAATGTCAAAGAAGATATTTGGGCCGTAAGAGGGAACACACACAGGGAGGATCCAGAGGAGGCCTGGGCTGTGAGAACCGGCCTGGACAATGTATTTCATTGACGGGAGGAAGACAATAAAGCCTACAGACGTGAAGCTCCTCGCTGCCTTTTTCTTGGCAGAATACCCAGAAAGAAACCAGCAAATAGAACAAAACTCTCATCCCAATAAACTAATCCAGTGTAACATCCTGACATTTTGGTGAAATAGCTAAATTCCCTCTGTAAAAATCCCTACAAACACAGGCGTGATGTGGTGGGGCTGAGCTGGGAGTCTTCCCAGCATTTTTGTGGGCTAAACATCCAGCTTGGCTTGCACTAGAAAGACATACCAGACGTGTGAAGCATTCAGCGCTTTCCTGTCTGAAAGCTCCAGAGATGGCTAGCAAAATAATACAACAGCTCAAGATGCTTCCACATGAAGTGCTGTAGTATATTGGTCTTTTGTAGAACAGTTTAACTTAACTATAACATTTTATATTGAGCATTGTTTGTGGTTGATGTCCTTTCTTCTGTAGATATGTGTACAGTATGTCACTCCCAAAACCTGATTATGTTTGGAAACGCTACAGATTTAGGGTTGATGTAAGCATGTGGAGATGGTGCTTATTCGGACATCATGTCAACGTCATAGGGTCAAATCAGCTGACTCAGAGACAGTCAAAGACAACAGGAGAGATGTTACTTCCTGCTTGGTTTCCCCCAGGTGTTTCCTCTGGTCTGAGGTCAGAAACACACCCCTGACGTCACCCTTTGGCTTCTGTGACCTGCAACCCCTCCCCATCCCTCTTTGGACCTGAAAGCTAAACAAGCTAACCCTGACACTATCAGTGAGGAAGCAGAACAAACCAGAGAGGATACTGGAAACTATGGGACATCACAATTGTTATTGCTTCACCTGTAATGGGACTGGGAATGAAGTTACGAAGACGATCCGGGACAATTTCTTGCTACTTTTTCCTCGAACTGCGTGAGAGAAATACAAACCCAGGAACACTTCATGGGCAAACCACAATGGAGGAGAAGTGAAGCTTGGGATAGCTGCCTGAACCTCAGTTAACAATGCAGGAACATGGCAGTGAAAATGACTCTCTGGAGAGTAACAGCTCAGCAGTTCTGCCAGACTCAGTGAGAAAAGAAAATAAAGGAATTATACAGATTTGTGAGGAGAAAAATTGAATCCAGTCACGGCTCATTGGTATCTTTCGCCCGAAACCACACTATCCAGGGACAAACACTACAAAGAAACTGTGAGAAAGCTAAACAAAGAATGAGGAATTCAGGCTGATGTGTATGTTTAGTTAATGTTGACAAGGACCAAAGCATATGGCTCACATCTGGGGAGACTAACCATTGTTTTCCTAACAATAAATCAACTTTTCAGTTAATCATTAAATGAATAAACAACATGTCTGTCACGATTTTATCCAGAGAAGACTGTGCCAGAGACGACGTCTTCAAATCAAAACCCTGAATCCAAAGATATTAAGATAAAATCTATTTACAACTGAGAAAAAGTAGCATATTCTCACATTTTATAACTACCAAATTATTTACTGCTTGAAATGTAACCGATTTTATTAACACAATTGTTTTATAGCAACATTTTCTGTCAATAAACTTAGTGGTTTTAATTGTGGCAGCTCTACACAAATGTCTCAGCTTGCAATCATATACAAATAATTCATCATATTTAAGAAAATGGGTGCAAGACATTTTTGTCAATAAATGTTATATTGATAATTTCAGCTTTGCTAAAAACATTTTTTTATTCCACTAATTAGGAACCAGGAAACAACCCATTTCTTTACACAACTTTTTAAAAGTGGTGTCACTTCTTCACTTATAATTGTGTCATACAGAAATATCCAACTAAATAATCCTCTTTTGTGCCGCATTGTGTCCTTTTAAGTTGTATTGACGCTTGAAGTAGTTTTTAGGGATGAGTGTCGTGACTCAGGGTGTCAGAACACAGTCAGCAGCACACATCACCTCCTCTGGGTTTTCCCCTTTCCTCTGAACCTGCTTTTAATTTTTTTCGAGGTGGACTGACGCATTTCCTGCCCTGTGCCTTAGACCCGGTTCTGGCCCAGCCCCGACCAGAAGTCTGCCCCCGCATACAGGAGAAGGGAGGACGGAAAAGGGGGAGAGAAAGAAGGGAGAGTATGAGGCAGCGAGTGAGTGAGAGGGATGGAACAAATGAAAAGCAGATGCTTGTCCACGTGTGATTCAGCATTTCAAAAACTCAGCTATGCGAGCATGTGGAGAGCATTGATTCCTCCCTTTATCTCATCTTCATTTCCAATATTTGTACAGGGACACAGAGTCATTTCTTTATTCCCCAGATGACGACAAACGCACAGCTGTGTGGTTGAAATATGTATTTTCTCCCATTTCCTGATCCATGGGGTGATAAACATGTAGCTGATGTTGATACACCTGGAAACTACCCAACCAATCCCCCCCCCCTCCTGAGATCATGGATTTCCTAGCAGACTCATCATCAGGGGAGAAATTTCATAGAGACATGACATTAAACAGTGAAATCCGTTAGTCATAACTCTCTTTTTTCCACTTGTGTCAGGCTATTTTTCAAGAGTGTGGTGGTAAGAGCAAGTACAGGTCATTGTGTCTGTGGATCTACTGACAAATGACGCACAGACACACAGTCGCTGTCACACTGAGAGACACTGGAGGGCAAATCTCCTCCAGCGAAGTCGTAACAACACAGCGGAGAGATAGAGAGGCCGAGAGTTGCTGAGGAAATTGCGTATTTTCCAATTAGTCCTCTATCTCGAATGTCAAGCGCTCAGTGAAATACAGTCCAGGCTAAACACTGAGAAAATATGATTGTGATAAATCAGATTTTAGAAGCTCGAGCGTCTGTGAAATGTTTCTAGGTCATGCTCTCGTTAACAAGGACACATGTCAAACAATGCAGCCTCTTAAAGCAACAGTTTTCTGGAAAGGAGCGTATTGGCCTTTTTCACAGCATTAGAGGAGACTGTGTGTTAGGCTAAATGTGCTTCAGCAGTTGGTTTAGATGCAGCAAATGTACTTAATGTGGAGACATATAGGCTGTTAGCTGTTTGTGTTGAGCTCAGCCTTTGAATGAGAAAAAAAACTCTTGTTATTTCCTCTCAAATCTCCTTTTTCCTTTCCTTACATTCATGATTCGTAGCAGACACGTAAGGAAATGTGCTTCTTATTGAGTCTTTCCATTTACTTTCTGTGCAATAGTGATCCAGAAACGACACAGATCTGTGGTTAACACAAGCCTAAGAGATGTCCACGTTATGTTGTTCAACATAAAATACATCAGTAAATACGCACTGGTGAATGTCCGAAGCTTCTGTCCGAAAAACATTGGCTGCTAACAAGTGACTAAATGTCATCACGCGGAACATTAGCCACCTTTAGCTTAGCGGTGGTGATGATGTGCAGCCATGTAACCGTGATGTAGTTACTTTATAGCTTTTTGCTTCAGCCGACTGGTGAACAAAATGTGTGGAGAATTATAAATGTGTGTTTGTCGAAGATCTTATTTTCTGCAGGAAAATCCCATTGCTTTTTGTCGAGGGAGTCCTTTGCAATGCTTACTTCCGGGTAGGCCTACAACAATAAATCATCACCACTTCTAAATTCCCTTTGCTTTCTGCCACGTTACAGCAAGAAAACGGTTAGCTTAGCCTAGCATAACAACATGGCAAAACAGGCCTTTCCTGCAGTACATCTCTGCTTACCAGTATGGATAATCCACCAGGAACATTAGTCAGACTATTAATATCAACTCAGAATTATCGCGCATTTAATAACCGGATGCCCTCTGTGCACTCAGGTTGAGTAGGGGTCAGAAAAGGTTGAAAGAGCACAGATGATACTAATCCTAATGTGATTGATTCCTACCACCTGTTGTTGCTCTGAAACACACATTTCCAACATTTTGCTCATGTTTCAAGATGTTCTCTGCCGTGACGAAACATATGATCATGTTTGTCTCTGGGGCAAACTGGCAGTCCTTCTCTTACATATTAACGTGGAAAAGTGGATTTTTTTAGACATCGGATATCCACGGCCGTGCAGAATTGAGATCAGATGTCCCCCCTCCATTACCATAATCCAATCTGCTAGGGAAAACAAATGCCGAGTTGTGAGCGATTTTGTTCGCCCCGCGCTGTGAACCAAGACCAAAAGGCTTGAATTATCAGCGTTACAAATCTGCTGTGTGTTTCCAGTGTGTGTGTGAGACTGGCTCTTGTTTTCTGACTCCCCTGCCTCGCATTAGTCATCGCTGGGCTCATTCAACGTGGTTTGTGATAGGAATACTAATGCAAATTCAGTACAACACGTTCATCATTTCAGGGGCTCAGGATGTTGCCATAGTGCTGATTCAATGTCTGCAACCTGTGGCAACACCGGATGGCTTATTTGGAAAAAACAGACGAAAGCAATTGAGCTAAGTCTGGCTATGAGATTTTTATCCCACTTAATAAACTGTTCACACACTTGCCGGTTGCTCGCTGACTGATGGAGGTCTTTGTCAGCTCTCAGGATGTCCGACAGAAGCAGATTAGCAGCGTTCAGCATGCGGCTCCATGCTTTATAAAGCTCTTTGTGTGTGCAGTGTGTGAAACGTCTTGCTATTCACAAAAATTAAATGAGAGGGACAGCCAGGGCTCATGTGGCGATCCCCTCTCCTCCTTCAGCACAAAGGACTCAGGGATGACATCATCTCTGCACCAAGCAATTCACCAGGACATAATCTGCATTTACACAAATCATCTATTAACTTCCTGGATATAGAATAAAAAGGCACAATACAAAACCACGCATTAATATAAATGTTCAGGGACCTTGTGTTCTGCTACGTCTTTAACCGAAGATATATGTATTTTTGATAACAACAATTTAGAGTAAACTACTGAATAGGGCTGCTCAATTAATCGTATTTTAATCGCAATTACGATTTTGGCTTGCAACGATTATGAAAACAACGTAATCGAAATAAAACGATTATTTTCTTTAATTTTTTATTTTTTTTAAATTATACTTAAAGTTCAGGGTAATCAACTGTTAAAAACATACGGTTCAATTTATTTTTTCAATAAATGGATGTTTTCAAAGTAAATGGATAATTGTTTTTAATAATCGTGATATCAATTATTGATCCAAATAATCGAGATTATGATTTTTGCCATAATCGAGCAGCCCTACTACTGAATGTGTATTATTTAGGGAGTTAACAATGTAGTAATGTAGGTCGGGGGGGCTCTACTTTCTGCATGTGCACAAATATGAGTATTTTCCAGGAGAAACTGTCAGCAAAGTGTGCCAGCTTTTCACTCAGCCTTCATATGTGGTTGCTTGGAGCAGCTTTACACATTTGATTTCCAAATATAACAATCTGGAGGGGATCAAATTCACTTTGATGGAGGGTCCTAGAACTGCCAGATGTACTGCTCAATATGGAAAACATACAGTATATATTATCTGCACCACATGTACAAATGCTGTCTGTTGCACATTGCACTAGTATCAGGTATATCTGGCTAGTACTACAGTCTGATACAAGTCATGCAAAAAGTCTCACCTTGGTGAAGGTTATAACGTTCTGCATTACCGTCTCTGAGGCGGCACAGTTCATCTAAATGTATTGATAATCTAATAAACAATAAATATGGGCTAATGCAATATTCAAATCGCATGAGGCATAATGTAAATTACCAGCAAAAAGTGTGTAAATGTTCATTCTGAGGTAAGGAATATGGTGATGTATAGATATCCTGGCCTAGAGATCATATTCTATGGACTTTCTTTGGTACAGATCGTCTTAAAGAGGCCCTGTTATGCTTCTGGGGTTTTTTCCCTTTCCTGTGTAGTGTCTTAAATACGTTTTTGTGCATGTACTGCGCAAGGAGGTCCAAGTTCCCATCAGCAAAAACACGTGGGTTTGCTATGCTGGCTCCAAAATGGTGGAATGAGCTCCCCATTGAAATCAGGACAGCAGAAAGCTTACACACCTTCTATCGCAGACTGAAAACTCATCTCTTTCGACTCCACTTCGAGCGATAGAATTACTAACAAAGAATTACTAACAAAGCACTTATATACTAATAAAGGACTGGCTTATCTAAAGCCAGTTGAGTAGCACTTGAAATGTTTTAGCTCTATGAAACCTGATGTACTTTCTTCAAGTTTTTATATTTGTTGGTCGAACGCACTTATTGTAAGTCGCTTTTGATAAAAGCGTCAGCTAAATGTAATGTAATGTAAATGGTCTAGTGACATGACTCTGTAACACTTCTATTGACTAACACATTGTACATGATGGGCTAAGGGGCGGGACAATTGACTAATCACAACAGAGCCGGCCAGCTAACCAATCGGAGAGAAAAAAGCATGAGAACAATTATGCAAAACAGATGAACACCATCCGACATCTTGAGTCTAATCACCATTGTAATATCAGCCAAAATAATCGCAATTAGCTGTTTTTTCCCTATCGAGCAGCCTTAGCTGTTTCTATTCAAGGTTCAAGGCTTGTATTGGTCATAAGTACATCTACAGTGTAGTTATGACGATGAAAATCTTAGGTCACAGGCTGCTCCAACAGTGTTTTGTCCACCCCATTTTTACCAATGAGGATAGTCTGAAAACAGCTCTGTGTAAAATGCGATACAGGTTCAACAGCGCCTTAAGCAACGTCCCCTAAAATAATCATAAAGTTGAATCAACAGCAGTTAAAAGGGGGGGTTTATTGCAGCACTGTTGCATTAGACTGCATTAGCTTTAGCATGTATTAATAAACTAGTAGTAGTATATATCCTTCAAACACTAATAATATATGTGCAGCTGCTCTCCACAGTACATGCTTGGAGCCTGGTGAGCTTCGAGGCTTCAACTGGCAAAAGCCCTTCATCTGGTCTCATTTAAAATAAAAAGATGAAAGCCTTTCCAACTAATGCTGTGCCTTCTCAGTGTGAGGGCAACAGCGCCGTGATGAAGATGCCGTGTGCATCATTGGATCCGTTTGCAGTCCGTCACATCGGTATCAAACCTGGACGTTAATCCTCCAGGTGCGACACCTTGCCGTTTCCAAAGGGATTGAGCGGGAGAATGTGGGCCAATCCCCGATTAAAGAAGCGCCGCATGAACGTCAAACTCCACACCGCGGATTTAATCCCTGTCACTTTCATTACCTGCAGGCGTTAGCTCGGGGCACATAGCTCACTGACGGCCTCTAACGAGATAGAAGAGGTAGAAATGCCCACTGAGCCGCTCTCGCTCATTAAATCAAGCACATGGGTGAAGATTAAAATAGCAGAACAAACACTAAAGGGTGGGGGTGAGGGTAGGAGAGTTAAATAGGTCGAAACAGGAAGTAGGCTTAAGCGAAAATATTTGTAGCTACTAGATATTAACGTTCAGTAATATTCAATAAATTCAAGTAAATGTCATATTCAGGAAATATTAAGCAATTTCCCACAGATATTTAGTAGATGTTAATCAATTTCAACAAGAGAATTATAACTCAAACTACAGCAGATATTTTGAAAGTCCAACCCATTTTAACTGTTGATTTCATTAACATGTCATTATTTTTTATTTAGTCGATTTATTCAATATCTTTTAATCAAGTTGTTTGTTCATAAGACTCAATTATACTGTATAACGTGTCACTTTGTTGCCACCATTTTTGGAAGTAACCAATGGTCACATTTTTCTAGGGTGTAAATATTAGGCTTCCACAATAATAAATGATATACAAATCGCAAAATGGACGAATACAATGTTCAGACTGCAGGAAGAACAACATTTGAAAAAAGGTTAAATATGTGTGAAAATACCATTTATGAATGAACTATTGTGGAGATATCCCGACCTACAAACAGAACAGACTTATTAAACCCATATTTGTCTGGAACAGATGTCCGGCAGTGGCTCAGTCAGTAGGGGCTTGGACTGGGAGCTGTAGGGTCGCCGGTTCAAATCCCCGACCAGACCTAAAATATGGAGTGTGGACTGCTACTTGGAGAGGTCCCAGTTCACCTCCTGCCCAGCCGTGGTGCCCTCGAGCAAGGCACCGGACACCCCCCTTCCCCCCATTGCTCCCCGGGCGCTGTACAATAGCTGCCCACTGCTCCTAGTACTAGACTCCTGGTACTGGGATGGGTTAAAAGCAGAGAACACACGGTGTGCTCTATGACCATTAAAGAGGGTTTCATCCCTCCCAATTCTAATTCAATTTTATAAAAAACTATGATAATGAGAATTATGATTTAAAATCCATCCAATATCATGAATCATGTCAGCCAAATTGTGCAGCCAGATATAAACTGAACAATCTTATCCATAAATGATTAAAATATCAGCTGCATGAGAAGATGGATGCAAAAGGGGACCAGCTAGATGTCTGCAAATTGTTGTTTTATTATAATATGGCTGCGTCCCCTCACCCATAACTGGCCGAAGTCACAGCCTGGTTGTGAGGATCACCGCTGGCTGAACAGAAGGACCACTGACACACATTCAAGATGGAAAGAGGTCAGTCTGAAATAGAGCAGAAGCAACAACACCTCGCAGAATAAATCCCTTCCAGCTCCATGCAGCTGGAGAAGCAGATCTTCCAGAAACTTGAGAAACCTCCTCCAGCTAGAGCCGCTCCATGTGAGGGGAATACGCGATAACACTGTTGAATATCGCTATAATGATACATCCCTCATGCACAGAAAACCAGAACTTAAAATCATTCGGGTTGTGTTTATAAAGTAACTAAAGCAGGCACAGCGAGTCGTCCACCACAACCTGAACCATGCTTGCCAACCTTGAGACCACAGAAATCGGGAGAAATTAAAAACCACGTGCCGGGGGGGGGGGGGGGGGGGGTTGCTAGTGGATCGCCGGAGCTGTTAGAACTGTTAGCGCCAGAGCCTCGCAGCGGGGAAACTGACTTTTAAAGATGAAAAGAACATCTACACATGCTTGTAGTTGTAAGTGTAATGCCGTTCTGCCTGTAGCACCATCCTTGATGGAGCATATGTGGGCTGGACCTGTATAGGAAAGGAGTGAGCAGAGGGTCGAGTTGTCCATTCCTGGACACTCCTCACCATGCTGAACACCCGCTCAGACTTTCAGTTGGCGCGCTACTAAAGAGATAGCTACCATTACATCACATGACATGATGTCACTTGTTAGACGCTTTTATCCAAAGCGACTTACATACTCAATACTGTGGGCAATCCCCACAGGAGCAATTTGGGGTGAAGTGTCTCAGGGACACAACGACATGCTGGCTGCAGTGGGGTTTGAACCTGTGACCCCCTGATCCGAACACCAACACACAACCCACTGCACCACACGCCTCCCTCATGGAAACCAAACAATGGTGTAGCTGTATTAAAGTCCGAGTGGAAACAGAGTAAATCTGATTTTGTCAGAAATCGGGAGACATGGGACCCCGGGAGGAAACCGGGAGAGGGCAGTGAAATCGGGAGTCTCCCGCGAAAATCGGGAGGGTTGGCAAGTATGACCTGAACATGAGCAACAAACCGAAGAACAGGAGGATTTGGTTGGAGAAAGAAACTGGATGGAAATGTGTCAGCTCCATAGAGGATGATGTGACTTTGGCTTCATCCGGTGTACAATCCTGTATTTTATAAACAGGCCTATACACCACAAAAAAGCAATATATTAAAACAAAGAATATTACATTTGTATTGAAGAAAAGAGGCCCACTGACACAAATTCAAGATGGAAGGAGATTAGTCTGAAATAAAGCAGAAGATGTTGAATATTGCGATTACTTGCCATAAATATGCAGACATTTAGATGTTAAGCCTCTACTGCTTTCAGTTTGCTGCTCAAATACAACGAATATTATCGTTGAAGTAAGTTGTTTCCAACATCCTTTAATTGAACAGAAAACAAAAGGCACCAATAACAAGATCAAAAAGGGCAGTTTTCTATGTAATGACTGTCTTTAAACTAGCAAATAAAACATTCTTTGGTGATGCGTTTGTTGACAACAGATGAAATTGTTTTCTCCTGCAGCCCTGCTCCCAAAACGTCCCTCCTGAACTGAGATGAACCCGGATCTTTTAAAATTGAACTCCAGCTTTATCTGCACCACTTGATGTTGTGGTTCCATTATGAATTCAACATGCCTCGTTGTTGTGTGTAGATTCTTATTTATGAACAGCAACAGACTCCAATATGAAATCTGGGCCTTCCTCTCGGTAACATGTATTAAATATGAAGTCATGAAGCCAATGTAATCCCTCTATAAATTAATTTCCTTTTCCCACAGAGAGAGAACCAGATGGAAATGCATCTTGAAATATATTTAAACTAATATAGAGGCAAATTACTTTTCAGGTCACTCAAGGATACAGAAATGAACTCAACTTACAAGCAGTGGGATGAAATTAAATTGGGTAAAACAGCAATCAGAACTTTTGTTTTTTACATTTGTATACTGAACATGGAAACTTGTTGTTAACAGTGATAATAAATAGCATTTAAGACAAAACTAAAACACAGTCTTAGTGTCTAAAATGTTGTTACTTCCAAAGTCTTTTAATGTAAGAATACGTAACAAATAACGTACTTAAATGAACTTATTCAAGCTGCATTTGTTTGGCTGATGTGGTGATAAACTGAATATTTGGGGTATTGGAAGGTCTGTTGTACAATGAAAGATATTGAAGTTATCTGGGGTTTTTTCTTCACTTTTTTTAAAACAAATGGTTAACCAATAACCAATTAAAACTTTAATTGATACAAAAAAAAGTCTTAGTTGCAGACCTAGTGTTACCATCTATTTACATTTTGTGGAATCATCCATTTTTAGAGCTGCAACTTAAGACTTATTTCATATAGATTAACATGCCAAGTGTTTCCTTAACCAATTGATGAATTGTGTTGTTTAAAAAAGAAAACCGAATTTATAAAGGACTTTTTTTATGATTTAAAATGGATTCAGCTCCCATGCATTTAATATCAATTTCACCATTTCATACATCCATGTTACTACGGACTATCCCAATATCAGAATATCTGCATTTTGTTGTCTCTAAACTTGTACTGTAATAAAGCTCAACTAACCCATTTTGTTTTACTATATATCATCCAACCTTAACGTCGTTATCCTTTGCATTCATTTATGCTTCACATTCAATTAATCGACTCTAAATAAAGGTATTATTCGTGTCTTCTATTCAGACTAATCAGGCGTATTTAATTCATCTCTCTCAGAGCTAGAAATGACCCTAAAATACTTTGCATTCCTTCACAGCTCGTGGAATTTGACATACACCCCCTCCCTCACCCTGTCATCTGACTTTGTGTCATGAATCCATCCATCCCGTCACTCTCTCACAGACGCTGCCGACAGGTCATTGAACTTGGATTCCCAGACTCTGCTCCGTGACTTAATGGCAAACCTCCCCCCCCCAGCTGTTCACAGGGAGAGGGAAGGATCATGGACGCCCCAGGCCTTTTCAGAGCCAGAGAAAAGAGTCTGTCTCTCAGCGGAAGCAGGAAAAGCTCTCTGGACAATAGTTATATTCTGCTGGAAGACTGTGTGGACGCATGAAGGGACGGCAGAGATGCTGAATACCCCGCCAAATAGCAAAAAAAGGGCGGTAATGAAATATCCCCTCAAGTTAAGCATAAACAGAAGAAGCATTCATAGTGGTTCAGGATCCGTAGTCATAAATCATCCTCATCCTAAAGCCCAAAATTGCTTTTTGATGCCTGAATTAGCAGAGACAATTAGAAAATTAAGTAATGAAAGTCCTAACTTTAAAGAGTGTGTAAGTGCTTATGATATTTTAAGTACATTTTGCTGATACTGTAATACTATTTCCTAAGCTCTGCCTCCAAGCACGTTATATGGTATAATGTTTGGTTAAAAATGTTTTTTCTTACCTTAAAAAGTCTTTAAAAAATGTCTGAAAATCGACTCTTTCTCCCATTCTGCAACTTTCCAGGTTCATATCAGTATGTAGTGTCTCTACTGGGACATGTCTCCGTGCTTTAATGTTCAAAAAGCTCTTTATTTTTCTCATACTGCCTGTGCTGCAGCACCTCCTTTCACCCTCTGTCTGAAACCAGAGCCCAGTCTGCTCTGATTGGTTAGCTGGACGGCTCTGTTGTGATTGGTCAACCACGATGTCCCACGATCACGTACAATGTGTTGGAGCGCTAGCCAATAGAAGCGCACGCACGCTTTACTTAGTGATGTCACTTTTTTTTACTGAAGTAAACAAAGTAGTCCAATGTTCAACACACTACAGTGTAAACCCCAAAAAGCATAATAGAAGTTGACTTGACTGTAATGGCGCATTTCCACTGCAGGGCCTCGCACGGCTTAGTACGGTATAGTTAGGCCAGGCTCACTTTATGCTGCGTTTCCATTACAGTTTAGGAACTGGGGTAGTAACTATAGTAACGCAGTCTAGGCGGAGCCGTGACGTCATCTTCAATGCGAAACACAAAACCAACATCAGCTGTTAGCTCTTAGCACTCAGAGCTCACAGCTCCTCATATCTGTTCAGAAACTAGACAAAAGTTAAACGAGTACAAACCACAGACTGCCTGTGTCATGGCGAATACAGACGCTGGTTTATTTATGTCTGTATAGGCTGTTGTTGTGAGTGTGGACGGTCGGAGCATATACAACGTTAGCTTAGCCAAGCTACATTTAGAAAACACGCATTTTAAAAGGTGTTTCTCTGCCGTCTGTCTGCAGACTTGTCAAAGCATTAATTCATGGTTTTTACTAACCGGTATCAGTATGTTGTTACTTCGGCATTAGGGATGTCCCGATCACCTTTTTTTGCTCCCGATCCGATCCCGATCATTTGATTTTGACAATCTGCCGATACCGATTTTTCCCGATTCGATCTTTATGCAATGCATTAAGAGAAAAATAAGGTAACAGATAACGGCTGGTCATCCAACGCGATGAATTCAGCTATCTTGGCTGTTGTGTTTTTGGCCTTTTCACTGTTCTGGGGCAGTTTCTCTTTCCTTTTGAAAGTCTCTGAAAGTGTCGGTTGTTTCAGTACCGTTACCTGAGTGGCCGCTGTGTACTCGTCGTGTTGTTGTTGGGGTTTGTTTCTCAGGTGGCGTATTAGATTGGTCGTGTTGAACGTAGCTCTGTTCTTTCCACCACGCGGAACCTCCGCCTTGTAAACATTGCATCTGGCCCAAACTCCTGACATTTTCTCTGTCCCGACTCCCGAGTCACCGGCTGAACGTAGCCTCTCGTTAGCTTACTGCTACAATTAGACACTGCGCCCACTCTGTTGCCAGATTTGAGAGAAATAAACAACCAGGTCTATAAAAACAAGCCCAAAAGAAGCAACACATACATGATGTTGTGTAATTTTAAACCAAAACTAAGGCCTCAGGATGACGTTAAGACGTGAACATGGTCATTTTTGTTTTGTAACATTAAAGGTGGGGTAGGTAAGTTTGAGAAACCGGCTCGAGATACACTTTTTGTTATATTCCATGGAATGCTCTTAACATCCGATAGCAATGAATATCTGAAGTGCTTTGACAAAAAATCCATACAAAAATGTCATCTGTGGAAGTCGTAATACTGTAATACGGGCCGGCTAAACGGATTGGATTTCCGCCCTGTCTGTCAGCCTTCCATCTCGTGCACGCACAAATGTATCTCGTGCCCTCATTGGGCGTGCCCTCATTGGGCGTGCCGTCATTGGGCGTGCCGTCATTGGGCGTGCCGTCATTGGGCGTGCCCTCATTGGGCGTGCCCTCATTGGGCGTGCCGTCATTGGGCGTGCCCTCATTGGGCGTGCCGTCATTGGGCGTGCATTGCAGCAGTACTTCAATGACTCGCCAGCAACAGGCGGCCACTTTCACCATGGCAGAGTTAGGTTCGACATCGTCTACTGGTGGCAAAATAAATAATGTAACGGAGCAAATTAGGAACAAAAACAAAGTGGAAACTAGGAGAATTCAAACCAGAGTCAATATCGGAGTTGCTTTTCAACGATGGCGACTACTGATGGAACACACCTATGGGGGTTATTCCCTATCTTTATTCAAGAGCGTGGTATTTAAATTTGAGAGCATACTTTATGTATTTATTTCCCTCAAACCCTGTCCTCGCACTCAAATAGTGCCTGCTTGCACTTAGATGTGCTCTGCTTCTGCTCAAACTGTACGCTTGCACTCAGATATATTGCTGCTTACAGATTTGTTCTGCTCTCAGATTTATTCTGTGCGTGCTCGAAACTTTTGTGCAACAATCCTGTCAAAATCCCTCAACCAATAGGAGGCCAGGTGTCCTTGCGGGTGCGTTCGCTTTACTTATTACAGCGTCCCGTAAGGGCGGTTACTCTTTGGTGCGATGACAGGGTTTGAGTGAAGGAAATCAATAAAGTATGCTCTCAAATTTAAATACCACGCTCTTGAATAAAGATAGGGAATAACCCCCATACACACCGAGTTGAAATCTGACGCCGTGGTCGCTCTTTTTCTCTTGGACAGGTAATTATCTGTTTTGTATGGTTTACAATTCCCTGAACTATATAGCCAAGTCATGTGCGCGTTCATGTGTGTTGGAGGAGGTGCTCTGTAAGGAAGTCTGAAGGAAGGGGCGGATTCTTTTCGGCTGTGTACTTTCAAATTTTAGTGCAATCGAGCCGGTTTCTGAAACTTACCTACCCCACCTTTAAATAAAATAATTTAAAAATAATTAAAAAAAAAATAAATAATAATAAAAATTCCCAATCCCCGATTTTTTTTTCTCCAGATTCCGATCTTTTGAAAATCACGTGATCGGCTCCGATCCCCGATCACGTGATCGGATCGGGATATCTCTATTCGGCATCATTTTGAAACGTGTATTACAATTAAATCACGGTCAAATATGTTCATTTTGTTGTAGTTGCCAGTGATTCTCTCTCTAGTTCAGCATACTCAGCCCGGTTGTTGGCCCGGAAAGAACCTCGATTTTGGAGAGCCAGAAAAACTGTGAAAAAGTACCCGCTAGCCGGAACTACGCCGAGTGGAAACGCAACCAAAAACGGGCCGGGCACGGCACGCTTAAACTGCGCTGTTGTGGAAATGCGCCATTAGAAGGCCTAGATCGCTAGCTGTAGCATAAGTGTTAGCCAGTTGGCTAGCAAGGCAGCTAGTTTCAGTAATGCAGGCGATCAGGAGAGCTGCTTTATTTCAGAAACACAAAGGTGGCGGCAGGCTGGGAGAACTTGGTGGGTGGTAGTGACTCCGGCTGTTTAGCTCAGATCTCCACAGAAACAACGGAGAAAATGTCAATATGAAACATCATGTTTAGCCAAATTACTATTTCTAGAACTGCCCAGCGAGGGAAGGAACGTTTATACAACTAGTCCACTTATCACGCATATCCCTAATTGCTATGCCTCAACATTATCCTGCAGCAGTGTGTGAGTCCGACCTCAAATTAACATGTCAGTGGGGAGAAAACAGCTCAAACGTTGCGTGTTGCCACTGTTGAGCCGGAGCAAACACAAACAGTTCCTGCGGCCGTGTAATCATCACAGACCACTTTCTCAAAAACAGATGTGGAGCGCATCAGTGCCTGCAATCTCACATCTGTCTGGGACTTAGTATCCATAGAGAGTAAACACAGAATACACACAGTTTGGTGAAGAGATCTGAACATGACTGGTTATTTATCAAGTGCTTAAACATCCGAATTAAAAGGGAGAGAAGAAGAACCTTACTGTCAACTTTTTAGCTCTGTCCTGGTCAGAGTAACTGCTAAATCATTGAAACTGGAGCCAACGAATGGATACGTCTGAAACATGAGATAATAGTACAAATATGTGCAGGAAATCAGTTCCTGTATGATTTCACACGTGTGGGAAGCAGAGTGTCATGCCAATTGTCATAGAGAAAGGCAACATTTTTCCTGTAATCTGGGCCTGCCGCTTCCTTCCAGTCATCCACCTCCAGGGACGTTACATAACGCAACACAGCGCTGCTTTTAGCCACACAAAGGAAAGCATTTGAATGCTCCATGAAAAAACACAGTTACAGGCTTCATTGGCTGCAAGAACATGCGTGTACTTAATCTCTTTCAGCGCCTCTTCTAGTCATTTAAACAGCCTGGGCAGCAGATACAAGAAACATAAAGTGCCGAACACGGAGCGTATAAAAGCATCTGTAAAGCCAGGGAGAAAGGGTACAGTTGTTTCATTCCACATGCACAGCTTCAGAGTGATAAGAGATAACTTTATCGACCCATTCAAGGGGGAAAAAGGAAACAGTGAGGCGCCTCAGAGCTTTATATAATGAGGTGGGTTATTCTGCAGCCTGTAGCCTCGCTGCTTAGCATATGAAACACAGGAGGAGAAGGTTAGTGCACTCAGCACTTCCTGAGAAGGGCCTTTCTGCAGCCCAGATGGCCGTCATTAAGGTGCCGCTGCCAAGTCTGGAAGTCTTTGATTTATTTGGGAGCAGAGATTTTATCCAACACACACACACAATGTTGCATGTACTTGAGTATCATTTTTGGGTATACTTACTCTATTTTATGCCATACTTCTACTCTTCAAAATGTCTGGAGCACATGTTGAACTGTTTTCATTTGACAGGTGTAGTTACTTTCCAGATTTACGATAAAGACATAGCCGCATAGTTGAATGTATCGTAAGCCCCGGCCCTTACTATAAAACATTGTCTAGTCTAGAGGAGGCTGCTTGTCATGTTTCAGATGAGTTGTTGGTTTCCTTTGTTAACTCAAAACCCAATGTCACATGAGAGTACTGTTTTCTCTTCTTTCATTCCCCATTTATCATCTCATGACCCCTCAAACCAACCTTATGACCCTTTATTTGGGGCTCAACTACTACATAAAGCTACCGATTCTAGAAAGTAGTTGAAACTTGCTCTGGCTCAACTAGCTTGAAGGACCCCTATTATGCTTTTTGGGGTTTTCCCTTTCCTGTAGTGTGTTCTATAGGTTTTAGTGCATGTAAATGGTCTGCAAAGGCTAAAATCCCGCACACTCCCCGCCTGAAACACCTCCATTGGACTCCTTTGTTTCCTCCTCCTTTACTTCCAAAATATAGTGACATAGTAAGTGATAAGACCAAGTGCTACCGAGGTGTCCCTGAGCAAGGCACCGTTCCCTACACTGCTCCCCGGGCGCCGTTCAAAATGGCAGCACACTGCTCCTAACACTAGGATGGGTCAAATGCAGAGAAACAATTTCCAGGGATTAATAAAAGTCCATCCATCCATCCATCTAAGGGGCGGCACATCTCTAAGGATTTTCTACTGGTTTTCTCATATAAATAAAGCGAATATGTTTACATCGTGGTATTCCTGCTCACTTTATACTTCAGTAAAGTCACTTCTTCAGACTCCGAGTCCTCAGGTCTTCCCCTCTTGACTCGGTGGGAGCAGAGGACCAGGTTTAGATGTGGGTGTAGAAAATTCCTGCCTTATTTATGTAACATTTGCTACACAGCGGTCAGGGCTTTGGTGCAGGCTGTGTGGGATAACCTTCACTTCGCTCTGATCCAATGATTAGTGACACCGTTTAAACCAGAGCTGATACATCAATTAATTAGTCGATGACAGAAAAGTGATTGCCAATTCATCGTTTAGGTGATCTCATAGACACAAATCCTTAAGTCACATTAGTTTCAGCTCCTACATTGATGCTTTTCTTGTTTTATGTGCAATTAAACAGGATATTTTGGAGGGTTAAAACTGTATTTAATAGACAAGATAATTACCTGATTAATCAATAATGGAACAAAAATCATTACTTGCAGCTCTAGTAGTTTGAACTGCATCCTTTGGTCAGGAGATCTTTTATAAGGAGAAAACAATTCACAGAATCATCTCCATCCATAGCTTTAATTATTCTGGATTGGGACTATGTTTTTTTAAGTAGGCTGCAATGATATAACCTACTTGACACTATCTTAACTGTCAAATGCACAGGGATCAAAAAAAGCTATTGCAACACAAGAGGAAAAGCAAAGAAAACTCAACACAATGTGAGACTGAACAGACTCTGATTTCATGCTGTCCCCATGTGACAAGCATTGCTCATCATCATGCAAGCAATGACTGACATGGAGGCTGAGAAATAACTCGCAAATCCTTCTGACTGTTCCAAAATTGTGATCCAGACACCATTTATTGGATCAATGTATACAAATCCCACTGAGATTTAAATCCAAAATGCAACATAAGAGAGAAGACGAATGCAAAACAAAGAAAATGCACTTGCTTCAAATGTCTCGGATAAATAATGTGAATATACTAGAAAATCGCACCACAGTCTTGCATGGGAATCACTGGTTGCGTCCAATAGTTAAAACGTGGATTCGGAGTTTTGCCCTTACCTAAACCGGGGGGAATCCTTAATGCATTCTTCAAAATCCACCGTCATCTTGGGCTGGATGGTGAGCTTTTAACACGGTTAAAATGTGGGTGTCATGTCCCGGGTGTTGAGGAAAGTAGAGATGTTTATTATCCGATACAGCGATGCGATCCTCCCGCCGGTTAGTGCTCCTGTTGCGGATCAGTCTCTCTCTGAAGAGCCAGAGCTGGAGCACCAGCACTGGACCCTGTGCTGCCTTCATGGACTCCTGCTAACCTCGGATTTATAAGCTGCGACGTCCGAGTTGTAGTTGTTGCCTGTAAATTGACATTTCAAGGTTCAAGGAGGTTCAAGGCTTTTATTGTCATTTGTGCATAGCTACAGTGTGTAGATAATGAACATCTTAGGTCACAGGCTCCTCCAACAGTGCAACACAATAAAACAGATAATCGTGCAATTAAATAGAATAAAATAGAATATAATAGAAATTGTGCAGAATAATCTATATAAATGAAGTAATTGGAATATTGACATATATATGTATATTTTTGCTTTTATTTATTGTTTATAAGGGCACTATTATGCTTTATGTCGTTGTCCCTTTCCTGTAGTATGTTATACAGGTTTTTGTGCATGTAAAAATCTGCAAAGGCTTAAATGTTAACTTACTTACTTAAATATTTGGACATATTGGACACTAGTTCAACATCTGATGACATATGTTTGTAGAAGTACTGTGCTTTTCTTCTTTCCTTCCCAATGAATCATCTCATGACCCCTCACCTTGGGGTCTCGACTAATACATAAAACGACTTTACTGTATGTTAAGTAATTAAAGGGGACTTATAAAGGCAAGGCAAGTTTATTTATATAGCACTTTTCAACACAAGGCAATTCAAAGTGCTTTACAAAAAATGAAAGACATTAAGAAAAAGGCATTTAAAATCAGTCATTAAAAAGAAAAGCTAATAAAATAAACATTAAAAGAAAAAATACATGGATAAAAGATATATATATAAATCCTTTCCTGTCGTGTGTTATAGGTTGTTGTGAATGTAAATGGTCTGCAAAGGCAAAAATCCCTGCGTTCCCTCCAGACGGAGTTTCTCTCCCACACACTTCAGTTTATTTCTATAAAATATAAATAATTTCTTATGACTAAAATCTCAAATTTCCCTTCAAATGTGAACCTGAAAATGAGTTTAATAGGGCTCCTTTAAAGTGGGTTCCAACTAAAGGCGAAATGTTACACATACTCAAGTCAATTCCTAAGTATAATTGTAAGGTACTTGTACTTTACCTGAGTATTTCAATTTCATGCTACTTTATGCTCACTTTTACCATTTCAAATATGATTTATTATGTATTATTCATAATAAAACTGTTTTGATCCATGGCTTAAATTCCCAAGGTACTCCAGCTGCAACATTAAACTTATGAACACATTGATGCATCGACAAATATAATTGAACTATAATACATTTGCATACATTGACTTTATGTTCGGATGTAAAATAATGCTTTTACCTGAGGGAGTACTGAACTTTTACTTGAAAGCATACTAAAAATATCTTAGCACTTCATCCACCACTGATACATAATATAACACAATAAAAGCAGGCCTTCACTATTTGGAAATACACTATTTGGAAATACATGCATTTCACAATGATGTTTATTATGTTATTGTATTATATATAAGGACGCATTCATGCATCAATGTCATGTTATAGCTGGAAACAATACGGCTCTATTAACTTCCTTTATACATATACTTTGATGTGATTTTTGCTAATGTTATGATGTAAACAGCATTTTATGTTGTAGAAGATTGAGGTAAAGTGGTAATTTAACTAGTTTGACAACATTTCATTATATAATCTTTGAAGTACAGATGTCAAATACATTTAGTAGAGAAATCAAACATTTAGTGGTAAAGTACATATAAAGCAACATGTTTTCAATTCAATAGAGTAGAAGTAGCTCACGATTGTATGTATTTGTTACTTTTCACCATTGATCATAGCAAAAATCGTGCTGTTTTGCATTCAATTTGTTGAAATTATAACATTTCCGACAGTACATGAACGCACCAGGTGCTCAACCCTCTGCATGAGAATGAGTAGAATGCTGACGTCACGTTCCGTCTCATTTGAATGAATACAACGAGTTCAATAATCTCATATATTTTGAGCCTGTTATGACATTCAGTCCTTTGTCTTTGTATCGTAACACCATCAAATAACCCTTTAAATGTACAGGTATAAGCAGAAAGTAAACCTCGTGGTCCGTTTTTTTTTGTTGTGCAGATATTCAGGTCACTTTTATTCTGTAATTGTTTGCAATTTTGATCATAAAAGACACAAAATAATGTGCATTTTTTTAGGCAACATATTCATTAGGGGAAGTGTGATTCGGTATTGTACACTCTCTGGTGTGTTATTATCTTAAGCAATGAATAAGCAAACACCCACAATGGCTTCAGTTTCTTCTTTTCAGAGATGCTCTAGTCAGATTCACACCTCTAATACACTATGGTGTCAGATCTGCTTGTTTTTACTGCTTTGCAAGCTGTGAAAATCTATTTAATGTCAATATCTGACTCACTGAAACTAATTGCTTGGTTTTCTGAAACACTTAAAAGAGACCTCTAACACATCTGAGTGTTGCTATACCTATCTACTTTCCCATGCTGCTGCATGAGGGTATCTCAAGTGCATCCACTTCCCCAGCAAGGCTATTATTAATTTACAGGAAATGGGAAAGCATCGAGTAATACGCCTGCTTGGGATTTCACTGCATGTTTTCATAGAGCACCATTGTTCCTTCAGATCCTGCCTTTAAATAGGCTGCGGGTCAGGCCATGAACAGAAATGATTTCACTCTTTTTCAGTGGAGGTGTCTTGACTTTTAATCACCATCGGACAATAACACAATTAAATCTCAGAGGAAATACATTTTCAGCCATGCAACAGATGGTTGGTCCACCACTTTCACCGTCTATTGGATGGATTGTCATAAAATGTAAAAGATATAGGCTACAGAGTTCCCAGAGGATGTATCGACTTTGGTGATCCCTTTATTTTCCTCTTGCATCATCAAAAGGTGGCCATTTGTAGTTTTCAAAAATGTCAGAACACATATTAAATAGATTGCCATGAAATTGGTCGAGAAATTTCTTATGCCCTCTGGATGAATCTTAATAACTTAGATGATCTGATCGACGATCAAAAAAATGCAGTGACGTGCACCTCACATTTTCAACCTGCAAAACATGCTTGCACTTAAGGCACAACAAAAAAAACCATGGTGCTCCAATACAGCAGCTCTATTTCTCTTCCCTGCATTTGGGACACAACACTAGGCCCATTTTTAGACTCCACTAACCATCCCCCCTTTTCCTCATTGCCTCACTCCCAGTTCCTTTCACTAATCTGAGATCAAAGCACCCTCTGCTTCTTTGTGAAGGTGTTGAGTCAGCAGTTGGATGATCTGAAATGCACACTAGTGGAACTTCAGAGCAAACTTAGTGGAGTCAATATAATATATAAGGTTGTGCATGTTATTAAAGCAGGAGCAGCAGCCCATGAACATATAGATACAGATATAAAATGGTACCTGTATTCATCGAGCGAGTATGTTGATTACATTTCCATGCAACTGGCACGAAACAGGATGAAAACAAACATTTGGTGTGAATGAATAAACAACTGAAGAGAAAACAATATTCGGGAGTTTTTTGATAGAAAACGACACCAAAATCGTCAGACAAATAAAAGGGAGACAGTCAGGCTTCTTGTTTCCAGTCTTTTTGCTAAGCTAAACTAGCCTGTTGCTAAAAATAGTCAGATATTGTGGTATCAATTTACTGGGCAGAATATCAGCCAGGCAGACACAAGTGTATTTCTCAAGATTTCTTTAAGATTTGGGAATCTGGGTTTTTTGAGGCAGATTCTTCATCGTATTATGAACAGATTTAAGGTACTTGACAGCAAGATGATTTACAGTGGAGACTGCCTAGCTATCATATTAGTAATGGACCGTTCAACTCCTGCTGCTTTTGTGTAATTTAATAGGAGCAGGGATGATTCTCTTCTGCCTTTGTGCAGGAAAAAGAGTGGACTGGAGCTGTCGACTCTCATGTTTGAGGCCCTCTGATGGCAGACACATGCACTGCTGCAGTGTGAAATCACTGGGAGAGATGTGTGGGTCTCTGGGAGGGTGACCTACTTTTTCTCCCCTCTTTGGTCTGCTGGAGAGAGAGCTGCAAGTCGCACTGCTGAGCACACAGCTTGTAATGTTATCCCTTCTGACTGCAGGTGCACGGCTCTACAAGACACCACCGATGAGGCATGTACAGATGCTGCATGAATGTTCTATTTTATGCAAGTATAAGTCTTCTCAGCAGCGACCTATTCCAAGTGTTATGTATTCCCATGTCTTTTGTAAAGGAATTTGAATCTTACTAAAGGACTGCTGCACTGTGTGTGTGTGTGTGTGTGTGTGTGTGTGTGTGTGTGTGTGTGTGTGTGTGTGTGTGTGTGTGTGTGTGTGTGTGTGTGTGTGTGTGTGTGTGTGTGTGTGTGTGTGGTCTAGCATTACTATACTTGTGGGGACCTAAATCTGTTTACATAGTCACGTGTGGGGACTGGCTTCCCTTATGGGGACAAATTGGAGGTCCCCATGAGGGGAATCATTAATTTTAGGGTGAAGACTTGGTTAGGTTTAGGATTAGGGTTAGGCATGTGTTGGTTATGGTTAAGGTTAGGATAAGTCTCCAGGAAATGCATGTAAGTCAATGTAATGTCCCCTGAAGTGATGTATACATGGTATGTGTGTGTGTGTGTGTGTGTGTGTGTGTGTGTGTGTGTGTGTGTGTGTGTGTGTGTGTGTGTCATATGTACTAAGAAGACATTCTGGCATTGTTATAGTAGTATTTATATAATAATATGCATTTGACAATTCTTAAGATTTTTAAAGAAATTGGCTGACAAAGAAACGTGCTTATTTGCTTTCTTGCTGAGAGTTAGATGAGAGGCTTGACACCACAATATCTGTTCAGTATTTATGAAACTATCATCAGCAACTGGTTAGCTTAGCATACACAACTGGAAAAGAGTCAGGCGCTCTCCAAATGTGATATTATACCTACTGGTCACTCTAAATCTCACAAATAATTTTGTTCACACAACAATTTGCGCTTTTTTGGAGGGGTTATGCTGAATGATATTGGCTCGTACATATTGCCAGAAAATCAGAGGAGAAAGTTACTCGATGCAAACATAAAAACTGCTAAATTGACATTTTACACTTTGGCTTTAGTACGTATTAGACTAGAGAGATAGTAAGTGTAATTGTACAATGAGAATAAAAGTAAAACAAGGCCTGGTACCTGCTTATACCTGGAGGACTATTGCAACCAGTGACAGGGGTTACCAGTAGACATAGCTGTTCCCATGCAAATACTGTATGTTGGGAACCACTTCAGCAAAGGATACTGCATGTCGTGAAAATAGAGCTCATTTTAATAAATAATATTCTTAATTTGCATACTGGGTCATATTCAAAAGCCACTCACACATGACCTTCGTGAGTTTGAAACCCCCGTTCCCAGAAGCTGTTTGCAGTCATGCTTACATCACTGCTGACTTATTTAGCATCCCCGCCAATGCACATTAACCCGTGTTGCTAATGTCTCAGGCAAAGTGCTTCTGTGCCGCTCTAAGCATCGCTCCTGGTGGTAAAACAACTTCAGCATCAGTTCACCTGCATCAGCTAAATAACTTGATGGTGGAAGGAGAGGGTTTCTTGCTTTTAATACAGCTATATGTTTTCACGGTTCTCTAATAGGCCTAAGTAGATGATGTTTGTATTGCCAACAGAACAAATATGTTAAATACAACAAAAGAAAGTAGAATTTCAATTAAATCATTTAAAAGTAATATACTTTTGAACAGAGCTAAGTTGTCCCCCTTTGATTACAGCTAAGCTAAGTGGCTAAGCAGGTAGCATCACATTTAGCATACAGATACGAGTGGTACTGATCTTCTTCCCGTATTTCCCAAAAAGGAAAAATACCTCTTTAAAGTATGGTTTTAATAAATAAGTACAGGTAATACATTGAAAGCCTTCACATGTGGAATTAATACACAACAAATTATGTTTTTCTGAACCACTCGTTAGCGCCTTATCAGGTCACTTAGCATGTCAGTCTTTAAAAACACACTGTGCTAAACAGTCTCTTGAGCAGCGAGTCATTAGGAGTTTTGACCTTGGCTCCGTTGTGTGTTAATCGTGTTAGGGTAAGCTTAATTGCTTGAGGGATTGCAGGATGTACAGCCCAGAGCCTGTCAGCGTTGGCCCAGCTCCATATCCACTCTGCAGTATGTTGTTCCTGTCAGTGATTCCTTTGAGGAAACTGACAGGATCCCATTCAGAGTGGATGGGGTGAGTCCTGGGTCAAAGCTGGAACAGAGACATGGGAACTTCATTTTGAGGAAGTCTGTTTCACTGTGTCAGCTAGTATCAAATATTCAGATGCCCAAAGGCAATCCGAATCCTTGCCACCAGGTGTAGTAAAAGTAAGGCAGTTGACCTACTCAAACACGTAATTATTTGGTTGAAAACATCACAAAAGAATAATATGGCCAAAAAATGGCCTTTTATAAAAAAGTGTTGCTTTATTGTGCTGATTTACTTTTGAATTACAGGCTACAAGAAGATCGATGTCACTCTCATGTCTCAATGTCTCATTCCGGTTATTTTTATTTTGAAATTAACTGACTGAGATTATGGAATTAAGGCGAGACACGGCAGGCAAAAACATCGTTTTTCAAGTACTGGTCAATTTTGAGATTTTGTGCTATTTTGATTCCATAACATGTTTTCTTTCAGGCTTTTGGAAGGAAAACGTACAAAATACACATTTAAGTGTTTATTTTACTATAGTTTGTCTATTTGCGTCTGTAGATTTCTCCTAAATTCACCAAAAGTTAGCATTCTAACGTAACATAAAGTACCGCGACCGCTGTGTGCACCATGTCAACAGAGGTATCGCTGGAAAGCTCCGTCTCTCCTGCACAATCTCATCGGATCCAAATATGGTCATTTCCTTTGTATCAGTAACCAATCGTGAAAGCACAAAGGGGTCTTAAACCAAGAAACGAAATCTCATTGGCTGGTGTCAATTTCTGACAACGTGATTCGTTCAGATGCGTCACGTGGTGTGCTAAAACACTTCCTGGTTAGCTTTCAGCTAGAAATTGAAATCTCAAAATGCCAAAAGAACGGCGAAAAAAACGTTCACAGAGAAGACGACAACAATTGTCACTTGCACGAAGCAAGGTTATAAAAAAAAAAATGACCCTGAACATGAAATACCTTCACGGAGTGCGTAGCGCGTCACTGCAATCTTTAAAGGTCGTTTTCTCAAAATGAGTTTTTTCTCCTACTCTGAGTTCGAAATTTCAACTTCAGTAGCACGTACATACACCAAACCTTCCAGTTATATTCCTATCAATATTATGAAGGCTTTTACAGAAGGGTTTGTTCATATATAATTCATAGCCTGAATTATACAACATTGTATACCTAAAAACATGGCGAAAATGGATATTTTAGGGCTGTTGACAGTATTTTCTGATTTATGGAGTGATAAAAAGAGATATCCAATATCCCTTCTGTAAAAGCCTTAGATACTAATATGACTACAAAATGAAACAAGAATTTTGAATCTGGCTATATCCAAAGTTCAGATTTCGATTCCTGAAATGTGTTCAAATATGTGCATATTTAATGAGATAATGGGTAATTTGCATATTTAAACATGCTATTTCAGAAAACTTGTAATACAAAAGACAATTGCCTTATTGTAAGTAATTAACTGGAGAAATTTTAAAAAAATTACCCTAAAAATTACCCTATTCACCTGGGGTGTCTCGCGTTAAACCAATAAATAAAAGCAAGGATAATTGTGTGTTATTGGTGAGTAAATAACAGTGTGTTATTTTGAAAAGAATAACGAATTAGAAGGAAAAAAATATTTAAAAATACAGATTTCCGTATTCTGAGGCTCTGAGCCCCATTTCTTTTCCTCACAGACGGCAACAAAAGTCCGAAATTATACGATTTCAAATAAAAGCAATAACTGTGGCTTGATATTGAGTAAGAACATGTTTTTATGAACCACACAGCTTCCGGTCTTCCTCGACCCGACTGGAGAAAAAGACGTGCTGCAGGCAGTAGAAAAACATTGCTTTTAAAATCGTGCTGTGCAACACGAAAAAAAGGGGCAAATCGTGTTGGTGAACACGAATCAATAGATTAAAAATCGTGTTGGTGAACACGAAATGCCGTGAGACTGGGTTTGAAACCACAGCCAGGAGACAATAAGCTTAGTTTAGCATAATAATGACTGGACTTTCGCTCTACGCTGTTTAAAGGTTAATGTGTAGTGGCTAAGCTAGGCTAACAATCCCCCTTCTTCAAATGTAAAAGTATCTCTAACCCTGTTACATATTCACACAAAAATCATGCTTTATATTGATGACTAAATCAAACCAAGCGTTTCTATCTGGATGTTAAGTAAACAGAGGAACAAGCTAAGCTAAGCAGTTAGCCTGCACCCCTTCACCCTTTGTCTTTTAAACTGTGTCGTAGCATCACAGATTTTTAACAATTTAGCAGTTTTTAATAGTGCAAATAACTCCTAAGTTGTGGTTGTCTAAGTAAAGATCAACCAGCAGCAAACAAGGAACTGTGAGTGCTTTATTGTGTCCACTTGGTTCTACACACCATTCAGTGTCCTTTTTGTTCATTTGAGAAATGTTCTGGCAGATTAAGGTGAACATTGTTTGTATCCTGTGCATTGTTAAGGGGGGAAAGTAGGGCAAGATGAGCTGGAGGCTTGTCAAGTACCCGCCCACTGAATCATAACACAGGCTGATAGTATTACAATCAAACCCAAATTGATAAGCAGAGAAAGAATGTTGCTTTATTTACTGTATTATCAGGGATCATGAATATATTGTAGTTTTTGTTGCATTTTCTCATTTTTCTTGCATCTCTTAGAATCTAGTTATGATTAAAAGACGTCCAATCCAACACATGATTGATTTTGAACATGAAAGTATGAATTTCGATGACCAGAAACATCAGATGTGAGTGTCTGACTGAAGCTCCTCTCTCGAGTTCGGCCGGACGAGATCCTGAGAGAAATGAGACGGAGGATGCTGTTGCTAGGCGACGGCTGTGGGAGGCGGGATGAGGAGGAATTTAAAGGAGTCTCAAACATCTGTGTTGCCTCAAATACTTTATTTGGTCGAGGTTCACCTACTGTCTCCTACTGTATCTCCACCCACACCATGTCATATGTAACAAAGCTGCTGTGAACAGTGATTTTCTATGCAAAAAAACGTTCCCTTAAAAACCAAAGCAACAAGAAACAAAAAAAAGCACGAGACGTGAGGTTTTGGTCAGTTTATGTTTGGGACACAATGCTGCCATCATGTGGTCATTTCTGACAGTCCAAGTCAACCCTTCTTGATGTCAGGAGCTCAAGTTGCACGCTTCTTTCTTTTTCTTGTGTTTAACTCTGTAAAATAGACAAAAAGCAGATATTTCAGCTATAAAAGAATTCATCGACTCTTAAATCAATGGGTCATGTAACTAAAAGTTGATGACTTACTGACTGAAGCACTGCTGGTTTCACTGTGAAGAGCAGCTTCTTCCTCTGTTGTGACGGCAGCCTTTGAAGCCCGTAACAGATATTTAGGTACATGCTGAGAAAAAAGATAGAATGTGTAATTAAAGTTATGTAAGGTTGCCTCTGACAGACGAAAAGCAAATGTATAAATCAACCCCTATTTCATCAACTGAATTGTGTTTTAGTACAGTTAGTATTTCAGGTTACAGGAAATGATGATGAACTTCAGTTAAACAATTCAATGTTAACAATGAACTGCCTCTTAGCATTGTATCTCTATTTGTATGGTTGCACTTTTTTTTCACCGAGCCCTCCGTCTTTTCAGAATCATATGACTGCCTGTAAGTAAATCACTGAAACACCACTCTCTGTGTTTTGAGCTCATGCTGTCTGATAGGTATCCAGATGTTTCTCTCTTGCTCCCTGTGTAATGTTGTGCTGACCCAGGAGGTTTGTTGCAGAGGAAGAGGATCGGCTCTGCTCTGGATCCTGCCGCTGTGTCGTCGTTCAGTGGAGCTGCTGGGGCGACTTATGGTGGACGGCCGAAGACGACTGCTGGTGGATTCATCTGCTTCAGCTAGGAGGTCTGTTAGCTCTCCATCACTGATCTCCCCCTCCACCACGGAGCCCTCTAGCACAGGGACAATTTCACAAAAGACAAAACTAAATGTATTGAGCAAATCTTTGAAATACTATACTTCCCGTAAAACTTACTTTTCTTTAGCACTTTTATCTGGATCTTTTCCTATGTCATGTGGATTCACTAATCCACCACTACCACTATTATTATTATTATTTATTACGCCCTAAATGCTTGGTGTAAAGACAACACTGGCTTTGATTGTATCATTATTTCAGTATTTACACATATTTCAGCTTTGTCTGAAAATGTCAATCTCCTGGAACTTTCGCCCCGTAAAATCATATGCGAATTGAATTCACAGCTTGTACCTGTATGTTGAGGAGTGACCGCACACTCAGCACAAATCCAGTCGCCTGCATGAACTGTGTTTAAACGTCGCGTCAAGCAGTCCAGATGATACCTGGAACAATAAGTACAACCACAGAGGACTGGATTAGCATCTTGTGTAGCAACAAAGCTTTGAATAAAGGAAGTTGCTAAGCCTCATTACTTTGACTCATTTCAAATAAAAGAGTCCATGCTAAAATGGAGGTCTGTGATATTTAATAAAGAAAATTAAAAATGTCTCTCTGTACCACCCTTTGCCCTCTAGCAGCCAAACAGGCGGACTAAATACCATTTAACGCCCAAGTGACAATCGCTGGAAGTGCCCAAAACAAATGTGTGAAGTGTTAACAAATAATGATAAGAGTAAAAGAATAAACTGGTGCTAAATTAGCATGTTGGCTCTTACAACATGTATTTAAAGTTTGTGGGTGTTTTGATGGTAAAACTTCAACAACAACAAAATTCAAGTGCAACCCACTATAATGCTTCTGCTTTGACAAAACCACTGATATGTACCAACACATAAAGATCAAAATAACACTCGATAAAGCTGTGTTAAGCTCCCAAGCACTCAAATGCCATACCCTGAGTCACAGTGAACGCACACCAGCAGCCGGTGCCTGCGGTCGCTGCGTCCACATTCCTCACAGATAACAGCAGGGCTCTCCTCCTCATCATCATCATCTTCTTCTCTCTTTTTCTTTGTCCTCACTTTTATCTGCAGAAGCGGCACCGCAAAACAGTTTAGCTCCAAAATATTTCCATGTATTTCCAAATACTTCAGGACACTGTAAATACTCACCTTCTCTTGAATGTCCCCTCCAGGACACCGTCTCTGGTAGATAAAACCAAAACTGATCCGGTCCACGGGGCAGGTGTTGGCTGTCTGAGATTTGAGACGAAGCAAAAACACATGAAACTTAGCTTATACATAATAGTGTTTTACACTTTGATTCACATCGTGTACAGAGGCAATCCATCAAACATCATGTCAGAGCCCCTGGTGACACTTTTTAAAGAATTCGATGGTATTGTGCTGCAAAAAGCTTATAACACTGCAATCCTAATTTCCCAATTATACATATAGACAGATTTTATTTTTTATTTAATCGTTTATTTGAACCGGGACAGTGCACATTAATGAACATTTTAAACAAAAATAATGCTTTCAAATGTAAATGAGTCGGATTTTAGCTTTGAGCTCATTTCCATCTGTAGTCCCGTCACATACAACATTTATGAACATAACATTTATATAAATGGCAAACAGAATATGAATATGAAGAAAGAGCATGAGCAGCATACAAGCATTTACCACAAGGTAGCAGCTACGACATATAAAGTGCAGGAGATACAAGAGCTACATAAAGTGCAAGAGGAGTTACCCCTGTGTTAAAGTGCATTTCGTACTGATTGCACGTCTGTTTCTTAACCATTCTTTGAGTTGACCTTTAAAGCTATTGGGAGTGGGACAATCCCGTATCTCAGTTGGGAGGCTATTCCACAATGAGATATATAGATAGATAGATAGATAGATAGATAGATAGATAGATAGATAGATAGATAGATAGATAGATAGATAGATAGATAGATAGATAGATAGATAGATAGATAGATAGATAGATAGGAAGAGTATCTATGAATAGACACTATCAAATATACAGAATTATTTTAAGTTATTAAAGGATAAACATGTCTACTGACACTACTTTTCAAACACAACTTGTGTCAATATTTGTATATATTGCCAATTTGGGATTGTTGCACCTTGGAGTATTATACATTTTATACTGATAAGATAGTATGATGGCTGACAGCCTGACACATTTAGCAGGACAGGGGTGACAGGTGAATTGTGTGTGTTTACCTGGGACCATTGCAGAATACATTTAAGGCAAAATACATGCTGGCATTTCTCCAGAGACGCCACTGTTTGCTTTCCAAAGGGGCTGAGGCAGATATAGCATTTATCTGCTCCACCGGCTCTGTTTATCACGGAGGAATCATCCATTTTTACAATATTGCGGGACAAAAGAGTTTCGGTGGAGGAATTTTAAACGGCTTTTGTGACGAACTCGAACTCAACCGTTAGCGCAATGACAACAACAACACAACGAAGCTAACGTCTGTTAAACGTTTGAAGCTAAATGAGAAAAATACGATTTGTGAAATCAAGGGTAATATAGTCAAATCCTGTACACCTTTTTCTGCCTTGTTACAGAATATATTCCCTAAAACAATTAGCTCTTTGTTAGTTATTTAGGACATTTAAAAAGCTGACTGCTAATATTAAGTTCTTCTTCTTCTCTTGATGGCGGTTGGCAAACAGCTTTTAGGTGGATTTAGCGCCACCTTCTGGAATGGAGTCAGTGTGGATCTAAAATCTAAAAATAGTCCTTTTTAAAAACCTAAATACGCTACTTCCTGAACCCCTCTCTATTCTCTCCAATCTCTATTAAATGTAGTTCTGTTTGGCTTCTGGTTTCAGAGATTCCTTTAGTGATAAACGGTCTCATACTTACACTTACTTTTCTTTTTGTCGATGCTTTTAATTGAACTATTCATATCTTAGACTGCACTGTAACTTTTATCCATGTACTTTTTCTTTTAATGTTTAGTTGAACAATTCATATCTTAGACTGCACTGTAACTTTTATCCATGTACTTTTTCTTTTAATGTTTAGTTGAACAATTCATATCTTAGACTGCACTGTAACTTTTATCCATGTATTTTTTCTTTTAATGTTTATTTTATTAGCTTTTCTTTTTAATGACTGATTTTAAATGCCATTTTCTTAATGTCTTTCATTTTTTGTAAAGCACTTTGAATAGCCTTGTGTTGAAAAGTGCTATATAAATAAACTTGCCTTGCCTTGCCTTGCCTTGCCTTACACATAGACTGAAAAAAATACGTTTGAAACTTACAGTTGTTGCAAATCTTTAAAATTGACTGTTTATTTTGAATGGCTTATGAATGTCATAATTGAAGCTGGCAGAACACTTAACACATATGCAAAGTTATTATCATAATTGGCTCTCAATTGCAATTTTATTGGCAAATCCAATCTATCTGGAACCAACAAAGCTTATTGAATGATGAAAACTTTATGCAGAATAAAATATTGTTTTACAGTAATAACGTTTTTATTTATGGATCACAAATTACACATTTGTCTCAGGGGTCTTTACAGACCGTACAGCATACAGCACCCTCTGTCCTTAGACCCTTGCAATGCAAAATAAAAAAACTCCTCAAAAGGAAACCCACAATAACGGCAGAGAAATGGAAGAGATTTCAGAAAAAGGAAAGGAGGAGGGGTCCCTCTCCCAGAACGGACAGATTTGCAATGGATTTTGTTTTTTCCAAATGAAAAAACATAGTAAAATGACAAAATCCATATGACAAAAATGATATAGTAAATAGTTGGATCCATGCAGGAGGACGTGAAAAAGCTTCCGGTTTCCGCAAAAAAGTAATGTGGTCATCAGGTACTGTATGACCACAGAAACAAGAGACAAACGATGCAAATTAAACCGTCCATGCCATTAGAGCTTGTTAATAAAATGTTGATAGTTTAGCACACACTTTGCGTAACACGTCAACAACAACAAAATACCATAAGCTTCATAATACGTGTCATCTATGAAATACCATAATAAAGCCGTTTCTTTCAAGTTTTCTTTAATCCATTTTAAATTATTATTTGTTTTCACAAGATTGTCCCTTGTCGGAATATCTTTTCAGCGTGACACATTCTTGAGTCTTAACGCCCCGTTGCGAATTAAATTAAGAAGTACAAATATATGTTGTCATGAATACTGTTATGCTCATCTAACAGAGCATGATAAAATACAATGATGCAGGTCGACATATCAAGTTGACAGCTCTGAAGCACTCTTTTAAATGCCTGCTGTACCAACTCCTCTCTTCGTGCCAAGTTATTTTTCTGTGTGTGTGTGTGTGTGTGTGTGTGTGTGTTTGTGTGTGTGTTGAATCAAACTAGAACACAACAGAGGACAGAAAGACATGATAAACGCTTGCGTACTTAAAAACGAACAGGGATGTAACGACTTGTTCGCCACAACTTTATATACCTGCAAAAGGCTTTCTGTTGTCCCAGTATCTGTATTTGAAAACCTGGGAATGAGAAAAAGCCGCACACTTTTTTTTAACCTAGAAATATCCCAACAACAAAAAAGAACAGAGATAATACAGGCAGAGGGCAGCAGGGTCAAACACTGCCACAAACTGCTAGTTTGACATAAGAGAGGATTGAGAGGGGTCATTTTTATTTGTAGACTATATGTGTTTTCTTTTAATATGAAAATGCTGCATATTAAACCTTTAACCAATCATAACTTAACAACAAACATGTACCAGTATTGTAATTCAAATGTTTACATAAATTCAAAATCCTGAAACTAGTCATCCCACTCATCGTCATCCTCGTCTTCATCTCCTCCCTCATCTTCACTTTCATCTGAAAAAAAGGACATATGTTAATATATATGAGACCTTTTTTATGGCCCTCTTGGCTCCATGCCGTGATGATATTGTGATATTTACCAGAGGAATGGATGGCTTTACTCCTCTTCTGCATGACCATCATGAGAGCACCAACGATGCCATCATTGGAGTCCGCTGGAGCTGCGTCAGGACTGTCTATCACCTGCAACAAGACAAGAGGACAGCGTTTGAACATCTGCTTCACATGTAGAGGCACTAGGGCAGAACAATTCATTGAAACTAAGTACAAATCCAAATATTGGTGCCTTAAGTGAAAAAATCAAATCGCAGGAGGCAGATTATTTGTTACATGCTTTGTCGTGCAGCCCTACCAAGCACAGTTTTAAAGGGGCCCTATATAAGGGGTTATATAGGTGTTTGTGCAAGTAAATGGTCTGCAAAGGCTAAAATGCGTTTGTTCACTTTCTCATCCCCCCCCCCCCCGCTGCCTGAAAGGCCTCCATTGGACTCCTTTGTTGACAGGAACCTAGGGACATCACTATGTTACACTCACGCTTCTATTGGCTATCCCTCCAAAACTTTGTGATAGGCTAAGGGGGGCGGGACATCTCTTAGCAGTTAACCAATCACAATAGAGCTGGCCAGCTAACCAATCAGAGCAGACTGGACTCTGGTTTCAGACAGAGGGTGAAAAGAGGTGCTGCAGCACAGGCAGTATGAGAAAAATAAAGAGCTTTTGAACATTAAAGCATGGAGACCCAGTAGAGATACTACATACTGATATGAACCTGAAAATGAGCATAATAGGGCCCCTTTGAATATGCCTGATTCAAATCAAGAATTGTGTATTATAGCAAAAATATTTTAAGAGAAATAAGTTTGTTTTACATTTTTGAGCTTCTTCCCCAGTCGGATCTGATCCAGCAAAGCTCCTCGGGGCTCTTCTCCTCCTCCTCCGGCTGCAGAAGCTGGTGTTGATGGTTTTACACTGGAAAGAGGAGGAGGAGGAGGGGCATTTGAAGAGGGAGGTGGAGGTGGTGGAGGAGGAGGAGGAGGAGGCCCTCCGCCTCCCCCTCTGTTGGGTGTAGATGGGACAGGAGGAGGTGGCATGGAGCGATGTGCGCCGGATGGTGGAGGAGGAGGCAGGCTGTGAGAGGGGATTGATGGGGGGCCGTGACAGGGAGGAGGTGAGGGGAAGTGAGAGGGAGCAGAGTGTGAGGGTGGAGGAGGTGGAGGTCCGCCTCTGTTTGATGAAGGAGGGGGGGGTGGTAGGGCTCCACGTCCAGGAGAAGAGTGGGGTGAGTGTCCTGGGACAGGAGGCAGGGCGCCGGAGCGGCTCCGAGCAGGTGGAGGCGCCGGGGCCCCGAGGCCCGGGACCGGAGGGAGGGGCCCCTGCCTGCCAGGCGGAGGAGGGGGGGGTCCACCTGGAGGGCAACAAGATATGAGTCACTATTTAGTTTAGAAAATAAATGATATTAGCAAGTGGTGACAGTAAGATTAATAATGAGGAACATTACATTTCCGTTTGTCGAGTTAAACAACATCTAAAAGTTAAAGTTAGACATTTACCACTTCTGGTTCCCCATTCTTAAAGTCAACGTTTTTTTTGTATGTGTTCTTGGTTAGACGCCTGAAATAAAGTCTATGTTTAACACAAGATATGTTCACATTTTGTTCTACGACATAAAATAGGTCAGAAAATTATCTACTGGCTAATCTCCAACCAGTCGAACATTAGCCGGTGGTGACATGAAGTCGTGTGACTGTGATGTTCCTTTATCGCCTAATGTTTTTAGGTTTTTCCTTCAGAAATGAATGAAGGTGGTAGTAATATGTGGAGATTATCTTGCTGAGCAAAACATGTAAGTTTCAAAAACGTGTGTTCATGAAAGATCTTACTTTTTGCAAAATTCCTGAGGGAGATCTTTCAATAACCTATAAATATAAGTCATGTGTTGGACGCACTTCTAAGCCTGCAAATTACTCTCAACATAACTCCTTTTCACCTTTGCCTTGTTCACAGGATGAATTAGTGATTCACAGACTGTCTTTATATGCACTATTTATAATACAAATAAACGTGTTTCTGATTCTGATGGACCCCTTACAGTTTTCACCATTAACAGATTTTACCGCCAACAAGTTTTACAACAGACAGAACGTTTTTTATATACTCAATGAATTCCTTTGCAGTCTGACATAGAAGTTTAAGTGTAATCTGAGTGAGTCTCAAACTGATTGAGAGTGAGTCTTACCTCTGTTCATCTCCTTTTGACGGCCTCCATGCCTCCGGACTGCTCGATGACGTTGAGAACCATCTGCGACGTCTGTTCGTCGTTCATCGCGTCCGCACTGATCCCGGCCTGAGAGAGCAGCTTCCACATATCAGGGTCGATGTTGTTCGGATCCCAGCCCACATGACCAACATGCCTGACAGGGGGGGAACAAACAGACCATTTTACAAATATTGTAAAATGAGCTCCTCTCTAGATATTTACCAAACTTCCCTGCCTGACATCCAGTGGAAGATGAGGTGCTTTCTCTTGAATAAAATGTGTATTTCCAAAGTGTGTCTATCAGTGTCAATAAAACCCCCTTCTGTATACATTGGTTTTTATTAATGTATAAAGCCATTTTAGGTAAGCTTCCACTGTACATATGTGCCAGATCTGCTCCAGTTTGTGACTCTCACAACCTCAGATCCAGAGCCTGGATACGGTTCCAGGTACGCTGTGCGGACTGAGGCTGGAAAAAGGAGTCTTTTCTATTATGGTCCTTGGTCTTGGAATGACCTTCAATCACGCCTCAAACTGACGGCACTTGTCTCAATAGCATGTTTTAAATTGAAGTTGTCTGAAGACCTTTCTTACTGTCCTAATGTGCTCAATGTAGTGACTGCTTTTCGTCTTAGTTATGTCCTCTGTATTTTATATGTTTGTGTTATGTGTAACGTTGCTGCCTTCTTGGCCAGGTCAGCATTGAAAATGAGATTCTACCTCAATGCTTTTATGGTTAAATAAAGGTTAAATAAAAAAATAAAAATAACAGCCCATGAAAATAACAAATGGCTTTTATTATAATAAGCTTGATTATTGATGCATTTAAGTCGTCATCACTTCAATGTTGCACCCGTTAAAGAAGAACCTTAGATGCTTATTAAATTGTATTTATTTAAAAGCTATTACTGGGTAGCTTATGAATTTCACCAAGGGATCAGTTAGGTTTATCATAACCCATAAGAATAACATAGATGATAAATAATCTGTTATATTTTTGTGTAAAGTAACTAAAGTTATTGAATACATTAAGTCAGTGCTTCTCAAAGTGTGGTCCACTGGTGGTCCGTGAGCACCCCCTAGTGGTCCGTGAGTATATTGGTAACATTTCACATTTGAAATAAATAAATACATTTGAGTTTGCAGAGATATCTCCGCAATGGAGCGAGCTTAAGTTTCACTTTCAATTGCATGATATAGCCCAGTGCAACACCTTCGTCACACATGTTGGCACTCGTTTGTACCATTTTCAGGCGATTTCTAATCTGTTCTAGAAAAACGATGTGATTTTCGATATTTGTGGAGTTAGGTGGTCCGCGAGTGTTTTTTTATTGGTTAAGTGGTCCTTGGTATGAACAAGTTTGATAAACACTGCATTAAGTAGAGTAAAAATAAAAACGTTTGCCCTGGGGTTGTAGTGGAGTAGAAATGTAGAGAAGCAGGGAATGGACATATTAATGTAAATTACAAACACCATAAAATTGTTCTCAAGTTCAGCACATGAGTAAACACACTTAGTCCCTTTCGACATTAAGGCAACACATCCATCTGCTAAAACACTCACTTAAATCCACTGGGGGCCCCAATGTCTGCTTTGGAGAGTTTGGGGGCCTTCTTTCCTTTCTTCTTGTCCTTCTTTAGGCCTAAGGAAACAGCAGAAGGAGGCATCGCGCGGTACCGAGAGGAATGGATGTCCGGGTTCTGGATGTCCACTGTGGCCATCTGGAGAGCACCATGGCCGCCTGGGGACGCTTCAGGAGGAGAGACAGACGTTAAGGATGGTGTAGGCTTATTATTCTTTAGATGTTTTACTTTAAAGGTCCCCTATTATACTGTTTTTCATCAATATATTATAGGTCTCAGATATATACAAAACATGTCTCTGAAGTGTTTGGCTCGAAATACCAAACAGATCATTGTAGCATTACCCATAATCCCCTCTGTTTCAGCCCTGTTTCAAAAGTGCTGATTCTCTGTCTGTTACTTTAGATGAAAATAAGGAGCCACTCCCCACGCCGCTCTGAGAGAGATTTGGTTAAAAAGAACACCATAGCCGCTTTCATACCAAGTACTTTGCCGCACTTAGTTCCCAGCACTTAGTTCCCCCATGGAACTAAAGAGCAGATCGCGTTCACACCGGAATAAGTTCCCTGGGAGAGGATTAGGCAAATGAAGCCGCTGACGTCACTTCTTCTTCTTCTGCTTTGGGTTTACTGGCAGGCCGCAAACAACTTCACGGCGTATACTGCCACCCGAAGTCCCCGGCCAGAAGTCCCCGGAGTTGGGGACTGGCTTCAGTAGAAGCTGCTGGGACTCCCAGCAGCTTCTACTGAAGCCTTCCGAGCAAATCTCTAGAAGCGCAGACACTTCCTCATCTCCACCGCTCCCATGTTTTATTTTGTGTTGCCATAAGTTAGTCTCTCTCCGTTGGTGCGCTGGGCTAATGCTAATAATGCTAATGCAAGCAAATAAAATGGCGGCTTCACAAAACTTTTCAGAGTTTTACAGGGCGTGGTTTTCAATTCGCCCAGCCAATCAGAAATTTGAACTTTTTTCTCCCGAGGAAAGTACCTGGGGATGGGGGGAAAAGTTCTCATGAACTAAGTTCTCTTTTTGGTGTGAACGCAAAATCCCAGGAACTATCGGAACTAAAAGGTAGAAGTGCGGGGGAAAGTAATCCGGTGTGAAAGCGCCTAATGGTGCTCTAGGAGGAGATTCAGGTGATAAGGTAGGGGGGGGGGTACCTTGGTTGGTGATTGGCTAATGGTTACACAAGACAACACATCGTTATGACATCATAAAGTGGCCAAAATCTGATCAGCTCATTTTCAGACAGGTTTTTATAGAAATGGATCAGGACAAAAAGTGAGAGAATCTTTTTTCTTGAAACTTTCAGAATCTCTTTACACAGAGGGGACACATGTTTATGTATCTATCTTATCTATAAAAGACATGAAAAAGTGGATTTTGCACAATAGGTGACTTGAAGGAGCCCTATTATGCTCATTTTCAGGTTAATATTTGTATGTTGTGTCTCTACTGTGACATGTTTACCTGCTTTAATGTTCAAAAAGGTCTTTATTTTTAACATGGAGTAAGAGTATAAAGTAGCATAATATGAACATAAAGTACATAAGTATCTCAACATTTAGTAAATGTACTTAGTTACTCTCCACCACTGATTGTTGGTGGTAGTAACAGTTACAGATGAGTTTAACGTACCTTTTTCAATGGGGACTCGAGGCAGGTTACCTCTATCTGCAGAGACAGGAAACAGGAAGGAAACCGTTTATTGTTTGCCACATATGTAAATGAAATTGTGCAGATGTGAAATGTAGTGTTGTCTTACCACTTGGGGGCGGGGGGCGCTGCTTCTTAACTGTCAATAACAAGCAGGTGAGAGAAACCATTTTGGGACACATTAAAAACACCATAACAATGTTTTTCATTCTTCTAAAACATCCTAAAAAAACGTTTGTTCAATAAGAATGTTTATTAATTTTAATTCACAATTATGAATCAACTCATTAGCATTTCCTATATTTTCCATAATGATATGAGAATATTTAACAATTTCTGTTTAATGTAAGTCTCTGCAGGAGGCTTCTTGATAAGGACTCACTTGTAAAATGTGTCAGATTTTTGCAAAACATAGCCTCATTAAAATTGATTAAAGCTTTTATTTTGCAGGATCGTATTGCAATGAGCCCAACAACGAATAAACACATATTGCATATTGAATTGTTGTATTCATTTCATGCTTAAAATACACATGAAAGAGGTCTCTGTGACCTCACTGACCTTGACGAGTGTTTCTCTGGTTGATTTTGTCATCCACAGCGTGTCGGAAGTCTTCTGCTTCCTGTTGCATCGAAAAGTTTAGTCCCACTTGACAGTCCTGCGTCGCGCAAAGAACAAACAAATATGTTAAATAATTGTGACGGTTTAAAAGACGAAAATTGCAGTGCACCTGGTGGAAAATGAGGGTGTGCTTACATCCGCTTCGAAGGTGTGAAAGAACGGTTGTGGTGAGGAGTAAACTATCTGGTTGTAGATCTCCTGCTCCCAAACCATCCTCCCCAGCTGTGGAAAAAAAACATGTTTAAGTCCTTCAATAATAATACTCAGGAAAGATGCGAGCGATTTGGTGCTGGTTTCAGGCTTCTCCATACAGAGCGTCCTCCTCGGTCCAATATTTTATGGTATTTTATTTATTTGTATATTTATTGGGTTTATGCCTTTTATTTCGTTTCATTTTATTTATTATTATTTATTTTTTTATTGTCAGTCATGTTTTTTTTATCTGTAAAGCCCACTGACACAAATGTGTTTTAAAAAAAAAAATATATATATATTTATATGTTATTAAACATTTTCAAAAGACAAAAACACACGGACAAGGACATGGCTCACACACATCACAAGTAGGACAGGACATAACATGAAGGGTGGGGGGTAGGGGGATTACAGTGTCAGTTACATTTGATGTATGCATATTTATACATCATTTGCGTCATTGTTTAATAGGTAAATAAATAGATAAATAAATAAATAAATATATACATATGTACATATACACACACATCTCTTTCTCTTATGATTAATTCACCTATTCACCCATTTCCCATTTAATTTCACTTCTTTCATTATTATTACCGTTATTTTTCTGTTTCTTCATAGCTCCTTTCTCTTTATTTATATTTATTTATTAATATATATTATTATATTTATTGTTGGCAGCCGAGATGGTTTGAGTCCAGGAAAGCCCTTATCTTATCCCAAAGGCTGTTGTCTGGCTTAACCAAATGTCACAGGGAGAAAGCAGCTTCTTCCATACTTAAGATGTTTAGGAAGTCCTCCAGCCATCTATTGAAATTCAAGCAGTTGGGCTTTCTGGCTTTCCAGTTCATAAGAACGAGGCGTTTAGTTGAAAGGCATGCTAGGGCTATACGTTTACTTGCAAATGTTGATGTTATGCCATTGAGCAAACACAAATGTGTATTGTGACATTGGGTTATATAAATAAAATGTAATTTGATTTCATTTAATTTCAAACCTTTATTTAACCAGATTGGTCCCATTGAGATCATAGATCTCTTTTTCAAGGGAGACCTGCAGCATATAGGTTCCACATGAAACATAAAGCAATAAAGGACATCATACATTATATTTACAGGATACATTTACATAGTTATAGACATTTACAAGTGTCCATAGTATCAACGAGCATTTCATTTAGCCTAGCTTTAAAACATGCAGAGGAATGAGATTGCTCAGTTTCAATTCTTGCTGAAGATTGTTCCAAGCAAGTGGAGCTGCGCACATAAAAGCTGTCTTACCTAAGACAGTCCTTGCTCTTGGCACATCTAACAATACTACATCATGCGATCTCAGACAATAGCTGCTTGCAACTCTCTGTGTTATCAGAGAGCAGATATAATACGGGAGTTTAACCAACAAAGCTTTATAAATAAACGTGTACCAATGACTGAGCCTCTTTACAGTAAGTGATGACAGACCTGCCTTGGCATATAGGGTACAGTGATGAGTAAGTGCTTTACAATTTGTGACAAGTCTCAGTGCGCTGTGATAGGCGGCATCTAACTTGATCAGGCAATGGGCAGGTGCATTCATATACAACAAATCACCATAGTCCAGCACAGGTAAAAAGGTCACAGAGCCTTTTCCTGGCTTCAAAAGAGAAACAGGACTTGTTTCTGAAAAAGAAACCTAGCCTAACCCTCAGCTTTTTAAGCAGGTTATTGACATGAAGTTTAAAAGTAAGACAATCATCAAGCCATATACCAAGGTATTTGTAACAGGTAACCACTTCAAGTAATTGTCCTTGCATAGTAACAATATCCAAAACAGGCTCTGGTGTCTTTTTAGCTTTAGAAAATAGCATTACCTTGGTTTTATCAACATTTAAAAGAAGCTTAAGTTCAGAGAGCTGAGTCTGAATAATGTTAAAAACAGCCTGTAATTTAACACCAGCCTCCTTAATGGAGGGACCTGCACAGTACATCACGGTATCGTCCGCATAAAAATGTAAAGTAGCTTCATCCACATTTTCACCTAAACTGTTGATATATATGGAGAATAAAAGTGGTCCTAAAACAGAACCTTGAGGAACACCATTAGCAATGTTTAACCACTCAGAAGACAGCCCATCAAAGTGAACACATTGGGACCTTTCAGAGAGGTAGTTCACAAACCAACCCACTGCATGGCTGGATATGCCGATACTGAGTAGCCTCTGCTTTAAGATGCGATGATCGACGGTATCAAACGCTTTGGAAAGGTCAATAAATAGAGCTGCACAACTCTGCTTATTATCTAAAATACTCGTAATGTCATTCACCACTTTCATTGTCGCAGTGATGGTGCTATGTTGCTTTCTGAAGCCTGACTGATGTTTAGACAGGATATCATTTTTACATAAAAACTTTTGACTTAAATTAGTTTGAAAAGGGCCAAAATACTTTAGTGCAATCATACAACAAGCTCTTGGTACAATGGCAGTGAAGTCTGAGATCATTTTGTTTAGAAAAAGGATGGGGACACTTTTCAGATAAACAAAACAAACTATAGTGAGTCCCCCACACGCAGTATCATATAGGCTATTTTCTGATATTAACACCTAAAGACGTCTGCAGACATGGCTTTGATTTCAATGCTGTACACCCAACTCAACAGCTTACAGCATAAACAAATAAAAGCATAATGTTAACCTTAGACTAAAATAAACTGTGTCAATCATGTGTTACATTATTTAATTTAGTTGGCAACTAGTTTAGCGCCTGGGCCCTGCTGCTGCAAAGCGGAAGCTCTTTCTATTTTATATTTAAAGTTCACTGATGTTAACTGTGTCACATTTGGGTCTCCGGAAATACACCAACAAGTTTGAACAGTAGAAACAATTTGTAATTTGTCTGTTTTGAATATTTTCTAAAAAGAAAAACGGGACAAACGATACAACTTCAGGATGAGGACTTTTTTATAAACCTTTAAGGCGATGGATTTGATAGAAAAATGTTAATACAACTAAATGTATACATTTCCCGTGAAGAAATGGACTGACTCTTAACCACATGTTTACACATCTTTACTTAGAATTACAACAATGATTAGAAATTTAAAAAATATTGAATTTGATAAATATTTCGCCTAATCATTCACTTTTGTTTACTTCCTTACTATTTTCTTTATATTTATTTTACACTTTATTTGTATCTGTAAGTGTACCTGTGTACACCAATGTCAATGTTTGGTGTGTATTATAGTGCATGATGTTCATTTATACTTTCTTGAATAAAATAAATTCAGAACCTTTTCAACAAGATGTACTTTAGAAAAGTGGTTGGGACTATATTGGCCATTTAAAAAAGTGTTTCCCCCAGCTTCCCCAGCTTAAATGACACCTGTGTCAGTGAGGTTACCTTCATATCAAACATCCGTATGAAGTAGGAGCGCTGAGGGTTGTCTTTGATGAAGCACACGACTCCCGTTTGCTGCAGGCTCCACACCGAGGGGCTGTGAGGCAGAGCCATGAACAGCTGGGCGACTGCAGTGGCCATGGACTGAACACACAAAAGAGATAAAACATGCATTACAAAACACATAAGATCTGATAGGACACTTTTATTGCAGCTCATGTAAATGTGTGGTGAGGATCTACTTCCGTGCATTCACTTGTTCAAACAACAACTTTTTTAAAGTGCTGTGCTGCTCTTAAATTTGCATGCACAGATAGCATACGAAATATGCAGCTAGAGTCAATGTGTTGCGGCTCACTGACAGTGCTTACTTCAGTGGCTTAAACAAAGTCAGGAACAAAGCCAACTTCTGCTCTACTGTAAGACTAAACAACACTAGAGTCTAATTCTGACACCAGAGGAGGAAATGGTTCAGCCACCATTTCCTGCTACAGCTACCTCCTCTTTTCTGATGACCTAATGTCAGCAATACATTTTAAACTGCATGTTCACAGTCTTGTGACGGAAACATATGTCAAAGTAAGACTGGAATTAAAATAAATGTCATTAAATAAATCGACTGGAATTCAAATAAACTTCATTAAATAAATCCACAGCGCACATTCAAACTCAGGATATCCAAGAGCCTTAAGGGCTGAGACAACATTACTATATGGAACAACCAGAAGAACCTGTATTATCTTGGACGGCCACTCCTTTCCACTTGCACGACAAATTCTGTATCAGGTAGTACACAAGTCAAGAGAAATACAGCAGGTGGGACCCCCCCCCTTCCCCAGTTTGCTTTAACTTACAGCACATCTTCTGCCCATTAGCTCCTCACACTTCTCATTCTCCTGTTGGCTCAGCAGAGAGCTCCTGGCACCCTCCGATTTAGTTTTAGATCCACGGCTCATGCTGATAAATCTCCCAGCTTGTCTCAAGTGAATGTGTACAGCATTTAAAGAAACAAAAAAAAGACAGTCGTCCTCTGTTCAGAATACTGAGCTCTATAGTCAAGGAAGTTTCTCTTCTCTGTTCTGCGCACACATCAACTGAAAGCAGGAAGCGGACAACCGCACTTCTCTAACCCCCACTTTTCTTCTTTCTCTCAGACGCAGGAGCACGAATGAATGTGTGACTTCCATTTTCAGAGAGAGGCAGTGCACTATGGCTTCTAATGCTGTGACTGCATTCATTTTACAACCACTTTAGTGAATTATTACACAAAGTAGTTGTAGTAGTGTCACACAGTTGTAATGCCTATTTATATATTACCTTTGTGGATTGCTCATGTTTGTATTTGTGGGTTTTAAATGTTTTTTGATAGATAGATAAATAGACAGATAAAGACTTTATTTAAATAATTTTGTCACAGTAGCAGTGTTGTCAAAACTGTTACGGTACTGGATGTGTATTTTGTAAATTGTAAATAGTAATATTTGTTTACTTTTATCTTTAAAATGTTCATGCATGCTTCTGAATTAATACTAAGTTATCTTTTTTCTTTACTTGCTGTAACAAATGTACATTTCCCCTCTGTGGGACGAATAAAGGTATTCTAAATATGCCTTTTTTCTTAGAATGTGCCCTTTTTTTAAATGTCACTTCCCTTTTAAAAAAGTCATTTCTTTTTTTAAATTTTGACTAGCTTTTCTTTTCAAATCATTTTGTGACATTCTCACTGAAGAGACTTGCAAGATCCTTTTGTCTTTTATCTGCAAAACAAATCTACGGGTCCAAATAAAGAATCCTGAACCTGAGATTAAGCTGTGGATTAAAAAGATACTTTGTACAAATGAAAGACACATTTTATTGACAGATATCAACATTCAAATTAACAAAAAAAAGGTCAAAACATGTTTGTAAGTCAAATTTTAAACAAGTTTAAAACTTAAAAACCCATAGGTCATTATTCACCATACTAAACAGTTTCTGGGGCGGCTATAACAGACGTCTTCATTAACACTGACATTATTTCATGTACACTTTTTAAATGGATTTTTCCCCGCTTAATTAATTTTTTAAAAAGTGTGATAGACCCTCTTTCAATATGACACAAAAGTATAATCTCTGGGTTTTAACGTTTTTTTTTTCAGGAATACATAAAAAACTGTACAAACCATCTCTGTTGATTCACATGTGATTGTCTTTAACTGTGTGTTTGACCTTCATAGATAGCAGCTGAACACCACACATTGCACCATTTCTGTTGTATTATTTATAAAAGACCACCACAGGCTCAGCTTTGAAGATGATCACTTCTACAGGAGTCATGTTAAGTGTCAGTATAGATTAAAAAAGTCACATTAAGAAAATGTTAAACTCCATGTACAAGTCATTGAAAAGTGTGTTTAGGTATGGTTAGTCTGGCCTCAGCCTCACTGCTCGTATTTTGCAGCTTCTTTGAAAGTTTGGGGTAATTTGGACACAAAGCACCAGCATTTTTGACAGTCCTGAATGTATATTGAAACAGCAACTGATGGATGGACAACTGAAATTTTCATTTATGTATGCAAACTCCCGGGAAAAGCAAGTGACAAAATACGACACAAATTTCTGCGTGGGGAAGTGTGTCGAAAGGAACTTTACACATCCATACTCTAAATGGAATTTCCATTTGAGTCAAGTTGTTCCCGTTCATCCTTTGGCTGCATTTCTACACATGCCTCCAAACATCCTTATAGCGAGGCATGCCTTTGTATTCAGTCAGAACACATTTCTTTGTATTCTCATTTATCTCCATTATTATTTTTTCTGTTGTATAGGAGAACTTCACATATCCTTCATCTTGTGCTGCCAAACTTTTGTTTTCCTATTTGGCTTTAAAAGAGAGGAGGGGTTTAATAACAGGGAGAGTTTGGGATGGCATTGTGTTCGTTTAGTTTCTCTGTTGAGACAGTTAGTGTCCGCCTCTGCTCCGAGACTCCCCGGTCACCCAGTCGATGATGATAAACGACGAACTCATGACCATGAAGACGACTCCCAACGCAGCAAAACATGCAGCCTGCAGGAGGGGAAAGGAATAAATGGACATTGGTATCAACAACACACTTAAACTAATTAAAATGTACGTTTAGTATAACGTATCCTGGGTGGACACAAAATTCCTAATTAAAATGGTTAAAAGAACAACCATTAACTAAGTCTTTGTTAACGTAACAATAATGTATGCATTTTTTGCATTAAACCATCAGCTCATTAGGAACTAAGGTGCAAAACCAATCATAACACAACTAAATCTAATGACTGGAAATGATACATGTAGAAGATTCTTAATCACTATTTTGAGGCACCCCATATTTGAAGTTAGTAAAACATTTGTTTTACTTCAAAATTAGAGGATGGTTAGGGCAGAAGTCAAACCATAGTCATATATTTTGGTCATCTAAGGCTTAGCGGTTTCTGGGAAATGGCTAGGAGAGAAATGTCAGCTACTTTTGGTATTTCTCTAAATACAATACCACATATACTATTACCTGGAAAAACACCAGAAGAAATTAAAGGAAACGATTCTTACTTATTCCTTGTGATAAGTGTAGCCATTATTAATTACAAGAAACTGGTAAAAAAAAATGGTATCTTGATAAATGGAAAAATGGAAAGATCTGGTACATAAATGTTATGGTAGCGATCTGTTACTATATTTAAGGTATTTGAAATAGCTAAAGGAGCCGAGTTGTACCTGAATCTTAGGTCTGGACTTCAAAGGTTCCTGGTCTTCAGGAATGATACGGATGTAGAAGATTGCAGGAAGGATGAAGATGAGGCTGGGGGCAGTTGTGGCTCCTGAAGTTAAAGGAGGAGAAGAAGTGAGTTTTCTTAAAGCCAAACACAGTACACATAACACAGTTTAGGCATGATGATAATAATGGAAGCCCAGACCGTGCAGCCACTCTTTCCTGCATAAAACATACCAATGAATCCAAATATGTCGCGGATGGAGGGCATAAAGATAACCAGCAGGTTGACCACAAACAGGAGACAAAATGTAATGCCGATGTGCACCGGCCAGCTGAAAGGCTTGTTAGGGAAGAACATCTGCAGCAAGGCCCTGCGGATCTACAGGGGGAAGGTTGGAAAAGAGGGACAATGTCATGACTTTCTTTACTTTACAACAAGATGCATCAGGATTAATAAATAAAACGATATAAAAGCTGTTTCATAAAGCCATGTGGAAGATAAACTCAATACAGGCAGCAACTTGACTACATCCCCTCCCAGCAGGTTAGCATTTTCCATTAAAATGCCTGCTTATTGTATATTAGTTAAGACTAGAAGTGCAACACACTTGAAAAATACTGTGTGCTTATTTGCTTTCTTTGATAGAGTGGGATGAGAAGATAGATATAAATCAAATTCATCAGTTCAATATGAAGCTGGAACTATAGCTGCAGGTTAGCTTAGCGATTAGCTTAGACATAGCTTGTCTGGCTTTGTTATAAAAGCTTACAGCAGAGAGTGGAGAGAATACAAAATGGATTACCCTGTTGTAAAACCCAAACGTGACACCTTAAACATATCTATGAGGGTTTAAAATGAGATACAATGTGTATAACATATTTGGACTTTTGGAGCTATTTCACAGCTAGCATTCTTAGCTATGCTATCTGTCTATTGGGAGCATGTCTATGTTCCCACAGCCCGATGGTCCCACATTTCTAATGTGTTTTTTTTCTTCAAAATTAGGCCCTATGTTCCCAAAGCCCAATGGTCCCACATTTCTAAGTAATCTAACTATAACTAACCTAACCCTAACCATTGGGCTGTGGGAACATAGGGCCTAATGTTTTTGTTTAAATATAGAAATGTGGGACCATTGGGCTGTGGGACCATTGGGCTGTGGGAACATAGGGATGACCCCTGTCTATTGGCACCAGTTTTATACTGAAAAGATGGACATAAGCTAGGTGACACTTCCCAAAATGTCAAACACTGTCTATCTGACATTTAAAGGTTTGTGACTACAGTTTGTGTTTGCTGATCTGCTCTGTATCTTTACCATTCATTTTTTATTTGGATGTTTTCCACCCATTTTAAAAACCTGCTTACATTTTGAATGGTCATATTTATCAACTACTGTATATTCAGAAGTTATGTTAAGTCCATACAGTCAACACACCATTAAGGTATAAATAGCTGTGTTCATAATTTACACACTGACAGACACAGAACTGAAACAGTACAGTTACAGTGTATTTATTTATAAAACTAGTCATGTTCTTTGAGTCAGACATCATTTTTCGGCAGGATCAGCAATGTGGTTAAGATGCTACATCAACATTTTTTCAAGTTTATTCTGGGTAGAACTGTTACGTCTCTACAACTTACTACCACTAGGGGTCATTGTCATTTCATATAATTGTGGCATATATTTCCATGATGACATTCGCATTGGAAACAATTGAGAAACACATTGAGAAACTGATTATTTTGTTGTATGAAGGTTTTTGCTTTGCTTTGTTTTGCTATCTACAGCATTTTAGAAGTATTTTGTATACATAGAAATACAAATAATAAATATAATAAATGTTTTGGCTCTATGAAACCTGATGTACTTATGATTCTGTTTTCTTCAAGTTTGTATCTTCTTGGTCGAATGCACGTATTGCAAGTCGCTTTGGATAAAAGCGTCAGCTACATGCAATGCAATGTAATAATATCATATAACATTTTAAATAAATAATAAATGTTATACTGTATAGAAAATCCTATTCAAGTATTTTGTATAAGGCCATTTTTATATACATTTTTATAAAGTTCTATAAGGCTGCAACTATGGATTACTGTTCCTAATTGATATTTGTATTATTTGGGATATCAAATTCTGGCAAATTGAATGTTTGCAGGGCCGGCCCACGGCATAGGCAGTATAGGCGAATGCTAAGGGCGCATCAACCCATAGGGGGCGCCGAAAAAGAAAAAAAAAAGTTAGAAATTTAAAAAATATATCTTTTTAAATTTCATAACAACACAATTTCCCGATTTTGGATCAACAAAGTACATCTTATTATCTTATACTAACAGAACTACACCTATATTGCGTGCAGCGCCCATAAACTATGGCACACACCCCACCCCCCCAAAATCAAGTTGAACTGCCCAGTAAAAACCAGAGGTTTATGTGAAATTGTTCTTTTTTTGAAATAATGGTTTTAGTGTGCAATTATAGTTTTTAATTTTGTATTTGCGTTAATTTAAAATAAATAAAACTCCCAAAAAACGTACACAGCTTCTGTGTGCTTTTGTTAACATTGGAATTTACATTGTAAGCGGCCGCGGGGGTGAGAGCTTTAGAGAGCTCTCTCCTGAAAGACTGAGAGGCTCTGATAAGCTCAGCTCAGTGAGGTAAAGGCACACCTTTATATGATCATTATAGTTATACAAAAATAAGAGAATAGGTGAAAAACAGGTATAAAATACTGACAGTACAAAAAAGTTGTTATTAATAAACAAGAATACAGTTTGAAAGGGGAGTGATTTGTAAAATATCCATAAAGAAAAAGAAAATCTGCTTACAGTTCTGTTTCATATGGGTGTTGAGAGATGTATCCATAGATCTCCTAATGTTGCTCTCAAAGTGCACCAGATTGATGCTTTTAACTTCAATATTAAAAAAAAAAAGTCTTCCCGGGGGTGCATGCCCCCCGGACCCCCCTAGAGAGGGTGAAGTCCCCCCCCCCACTTAAATCATGTTCAAATGGATAGGAAACTAAATACAGTTGCACATATCTTGTGTCCATATCTTTCTGTTTTGGTGGTCATGCCTCAACCGTGCATGCACGAGTCATAGTAAGTGTCTGCATTTGGGGGGGGGGCGCCAGCTAAAATCTTGCCTAGGGCGGCAAATTGGTCAGGGCCGGCCCTGAATGTTTGATTGTGGTCCAAAAGCAACAAAGAAAAACTGAAATGTACACAATTTAGAAGATGAAACCATTTTGGCGGAAACATTATTTTAAGCAAATCAATTATTCAGCAGATGGTGTCATACTCTTTTAACCTCTCTTTCGTGTCACTTCGTTTAATCTATTTTATCTCAATCTACTTTTGTTATTATGTAAAGTGTGTTGAATTTGTGGAAAGAGTAAGGAAATCATAACCTAAATATAGTTATTATTCATGTTGACAGATGTCTTACCGGGAAAAGAACAACGGGGACGGTCAGAGTGACGGCCACCAGCACGGCCAGACGTACACAAAGCATCAGGCCATCCAGGGCGTTCACCTGACTGTAGGTGTGTAACATCTCTGACTCCACAGCACCTGAACACACACACACACAAACACACATAAACACACAGAAGCTCTTTACACGTGGTCTATCCCTTCATTCACAACACTGGAAAGTACACATGGGCTCTGGATACAAGTGGCTCATTCATTTAAAAATATCCCCATTCACAACTTCTGAACTAGGTGACCTTTGACCGACAAAGCCAGCTCTTTGAGACAGCATATGGAAGAAAAAAACTTTACTCTCATTTTAGAAAATGGAAATAGAAATGAAAGATTTAAATGAAATATTCTCTTAATTGTCACGCACATGTAAACAGAACTGCACACAGAGGGACATTTAGACTGTGAATACAACCCATCCTTGTGCAGCGCCCATGTAACAGTGTGGAAGTTATTAACACAATAATGCATCAATAGTTAAGTAATGTGATATATATATGATTCTATGATTTTTAAATGTACACTAAAGACACACTTCTTCTCTCTGGCCTTCTAGTCAGAGCGGAGTATGACACCGGACTATTCCCTGTGTTTTTGTTTTTTATATTTCTGTTGTAGTAATGTGTTTTTATTATATGTACAGCACTTTGGCTCGACCAAAAATCGCTTTTAAATGTGCTTTATAAATAAAACTTGATTTGCTTTGATTCTAAAATGTGCTATTATGTCCATTAAGTACTTTAACGTTTGGTGCTTTCAGTTCAATTTGGTGCCAATACTTTTGTACTTTTACATGTAGCAGTGTATTTTCACATGTATTATTGATGCTTTTACTTAAAGGTAGGGTAGGTAAGAATGGAGAAACCAGCTCGAGTGCGCTAGAATTTGAAAATACACAACCGGAAAAAATCTGCCCCTTCCTTCAGACTTCCTCACAGAGCCCCTCCTCCAACACACACGAACGCGCACATGACCGATGAGGGCACGAGATAAGTTTGTGCACAGATGGAAGGCTGACAGGCAGGTAGGCCATCCAGTTACTTTAGCCGGGCCGGCTCAGATGATTGGTCGTGCTTTTTACAGCGCCACGGCTTCCACAGATTTTTTTTTTTTCATGTATTTATTGTGAAAGCATTTAATGTATTCATTGCTATCGGGATGTTGAGAGCATTCCATGGAATATAACAACAAGTGTTTCTGAAGTGAATTACCTACCCCACCTTTAAGTAAAAATACTTATTTTACCACTGCTTACCAAAAAACGTGAGGTAACCAAAAAGAGCCGTTATTAGGTACATGAAGAACATGGCCATGATGGAGACGTTAGCGATGTTCTGCATTCGTTTCTTGGTGGCGCTGTGGTAAAGAAAAGCAGAAAATGTATTTTAATTAAATGTTAGGAAAAATGTTAATTTTTCCCTTAACCTTTTAGCACATCTCTCTGTGTTCCAATAAGATCATTATTTTTTAGATTTTGTGAAATGCATGACGGCATTCTGACTTACTCTCGTAGCTCGGTGTAGATTGGCAGCACCTCGGGGTGGCAGACGAAAGCAAAGGCCAGAATTGGGATGGTGTACGCTGTCTAAAAGCAAGTCATATCAAAGGTCAGTGAATAACCCACCGGACAAACATTCGAGAACACATCCATATTTTAAACCAAACACTACTGTTGACATTGTACACTTTATTGCTGTTGACATAACAACCTCTACCGTTAGCCATACTAACACATGAGAGTGAATCTGGCATGCTAACCAAAAACAGCCTATGGTGCTAACCAAGGAATACATTAAAGATTCAGAGACTTAGGCGCAGGGATAGTAAAACAAATTCCTCTGACCTGTGAGTTAGTGGTAAACATTTTGGGCTCACAGAAGTCGTCTGTCACATTCATGTGTTTGATAACATTAACACTTGTAAAGTTGTTTTGATGTTGATCAACCAGGGGACACGGGATGTTGAATTTCTTGAAGATAACCTGGGAAAACCAAAGATAAATAATGATTAGAAAAACATCATAATCAGAAACAGGGTTTTGCAAAGTAGGTTTAAACATACAAGGAATTTAATGTGAATTATTCTAAAAAATAACTAACTTAGTAACTAAATAACTAGCTGACGGACTGACTGACTAAATAAGTAACTAAGTAACAAAGAAACAAACTATCCAACTTTTTAACTAACTAATGACGGACTGGCTAGCTTACTAACCAACTAAATAACTCACATACTAACTACCCTTTGTTTTGTAAAGCACTTTGAATTGTTGCGTACAGAATAGTGCTATATAAATAAACTTGCCTTGCCTTGCCTTACCCTAGCTAAGTAATTAACTAACTATCTAACAAATTAACTAACTAACTGACTAACTTAATAACTAACAAATTACCAAACTAAGTGACTAAGTAACTAACTTACTAGATATCTAAATAACTAAGTGACTAACTAACTAACTAACTGACTAACTAACTCACTAACTCACTAACTAACTAGTTAACTAAATCAATAATTAGATGACTGACTGACTGACTACCTAACTCACTAACAAGCTAGCAAGCCAATTAACTAAATGACTAATTAACAGACTGACTGACCCTTTATTATTATAATAAATATAAATATATTAAAAATAAACCCAGGAGTGTGTGAAAAACACAGGGAATGTGGTCAGGTGGTTTTGTTGTGAAATACTGTGTATATCTTTCCTGAATATTTGTACACTCACTGAAATGACGAAGAACACCATGCAGCAGAGGGAGAAGCCACTCGTGTAGCCCAGGTAACCTGTGGGCAATGATAACACCATATTAAGAACTGTATTAAGAAGTGATGGTACTTTTTCAGAAAAGCACATAAAAGTACAGTCCATGTGAAAAGGAAGTGAAAACATGATAATATGGGAAAGTATGAGGAATAAAAAGTTAAATGAAAGAGAAATGTGACAACAGAAAAACATACCAAGTTGTTTCATGAGTGCAAGAGGAAGGATGATGGCAACACTAACTATTATGATCAAGTAGTTTCCATTCAAGAACCACTCTCTAAGAAACAACCAGACAAACAGGTGAACAAAGAAAAAAGTCATTACAAAAAAAGACAAACAGAAACTGAATACATCTCAATATGACTGACACTCACCCCGTGTTTTCCTGTTTACTGAGGAAGGCTTGAATAACCAAAGGGAGCTCAGATTTGACGATAAAGAGGTAGCTGGACATCGCTAAAAGGAAATGAAATCAGTCAGTAATATCTTGTGAAATGCATTTGCTTAAATATATTAAGAAATAATCTTTAAAGGTAGGAAATAACAACCTCCAATGTTGTGTACTGAAATGATGCACCCTGCCAGTATTTTTCCCGGGGTGCCAAAAGCCCGATTTCCCAGCTGTTCATAAGCACGGATACCTGAGGAACATTCAAAATGAGTGAGGAGTTATACAACTAAATGGCTTTGTTTGCTAAGTTGTGTGTGTGTGTTGAATCCAGCTTACCGACAACTCCAGCACTTTTCAACAGGAGATGAATTGAATATGCAGACAGAAGGGCGATGGACACCAGCAGCATCCTGAAACACACGAGCAGAGGTCTCTCAGTTTGAAAGATGTAACGGATTTATCGTCATTTGCACAATAGCTAGAGCTTAGATATCGGCAAGGAAAATCTAAAGTCTGACGCTCTTCAAACAGTGCAGCATACAATATACTTTAAACAAAAGTTTTTTTTAAAATACATAAATAGTGCAAGAAAAAGGTGCAAGTAAGAAAATGGCACGATAAAAAGTCCAGGAGTAAATAAACGATGTACATGTGAACTAGAACAAGATAAAACAGGATGTTAAATTAAATACTTAAGTAAAGTACAGTGGAATACTTTGTTTTCATATTTAAATATAAGTATAAAACCCTTGAGATGCACCATTTAATTTTTAAGGGGTTACTAAGGCACAACATATTTTGTGCATACAGTATATATACATCAATATATATATACAAAAACAGTATATTTCGTACTTTTTAAGGCTGCAACTATAGATTATTTTCTCTATTAATCAATTAAATACATGGTAAATAAAATGTCAGCATATTGAAACCCCCTTGAGATCCACCGTATTGATGAGAGACACTTTATCATTATAACAACCACATCATTATAACATAAAAATACATTCACAAAATAACAAAAGATTATTATAATGGAAATTTAAAAAAACAGTAAATAGTAGGTGTGGAAGTCATGGTAAAACATAATTGATCTGAGGAAGTTAGGAAGAATATCTGTATCAAAGCTCCTTCAAATCTGGAGATTAATATAGAGTTAAAACTGAGCTCATTAATTAAAAATAAATACAGACAGAAAGAAAGAGAGAAAAACGATGTTATTCTCTTTAGAAACGAGAAGCTCAATCCGAACAAGCCATTATTGTCATTGTTGTTTTTTCTTCTCCACCTACACAAGTTAGTTTGTCTTCCAGAGAGAGCGGCTCTCCAGTCCAGACCTCCTCCTCCTCCCTTTCCTCTCCTCTCCTCCCTCCTTCCTCCCTCTCCTTCCCCCTTCCTCCCTCTCCTCCCCCCTTCCTCTCCCCTCCTTCCTCCCTCTCCTTCCTCCCTCTCCTCCCCCCTTCCTCCCTCTCCTTCCCCCTTCCTCCCTCTCCTCCCCCCTTCCTCCCTCCTGCCACATAGCACAGGACTGATCCAGCAGGCGTTTCTTGGATCTGATCACTACGGGCTATTTTTAAACACTTAAATCTGATTTAGGGAGGCTGCGTGTGTATGAACCCTGATGCGCGCACACACACACACACACACACACACACACACACACACACACACACACACACACACACACACACACACACACACACACACACACACACACACACACACACACACACACACACACACACACACACACACACACACACACACACACACACACACACACACACACACACACACACACACACATACCATGTATACATCACTTCAGGGGACATTACATTGACTTACATGCATTTCCTGGAGACTTATCCTAACCTTAACCATAACCAACACATGCCTAACCCTTACCCTTAACCTTAACCAAGTCTTCACCCTAAAATTAATGATTCCCCTTATGGGGACCTCCATTTTGTCCCCATAAGGGAAGCCTGTCCCCACACGTGACTGTGTAAACAGATTTAGTTCCCCACAAGGATGGTAATGCTAGGCCACACACACACACACACACACACACACACACACACACACACACACACACACACACACACACACACACACACACACACACACACACACACACACACACACACACACTGATATAAATATACATAAATTAGGTCTGTAAAAGCTGTGGAGACATCTGTAGAGTTTGCCTCATTGTAGGAAGATATAGTAAATGCAGTTTCCAAGGGTTTTTATGCTTCTGTATGTCATTTATTCTACGATTGTACTTGTGTTCTATCTGGACCTTAAGTCTGTAATAAAGTTTTGATGTAAAGGTGGGGTAGGTAAGTTTGAGAAACCGGCTCGAGATACACTTTTTGTAATATTCCATGGAATGCTCTTAACATCCCGATAGCAATGAATATCTGAAGTGCTTTGACAAAAAATCCATTAAAAAATGTCATCTGTGGAAGCCGTAATACTGTAAAAAGCACGACCAATCACCTACCTGCCTCTCAGCTATCCATCTGTGCACAAACTTATCTCGTGCCCTCATTGGTCATGTGCGTGTTCGTGTGTGTTGGAGGAGGGGCTCTGTGAGGAAGTGGCAGATTTTTTCCCGCTGTGTATTTTCAAATTCTAGCGCACTCGAGCTGGTTTCTCCAAAATTACCTACCCCACCTTTAATGATTGATAAAAGCTTTTTTTTTTTAAATATAAAGGAATAAAAGTATTTGTTTTTTTAAATAAGGCCTTGGAAAAACTTATATAGTAGGTCAGGAGCAGCAAAAATTACTTTAAAATCTCCACCGTATCATTTTCTAAAACTCATACCTTAAACTCTAACACATACGACAAACAGCCTTGTGTGAACATTGGCTTTCCAAATCCTGAAATCAAGATACTACTACTCAATTGGGGATCATATTACGACTTAATACTGAGCGTTGAACAAATAAAAGGCTGGAAAAATACACAAACACACAGAGAAACAGCCAGGCACGGTGTTAAACCAAAATGAAGATTGTGTTAGGCTTGCATACTCACAGAAAAAGAATAATTCCGGTGTTGGCCATCGCAAAAGCCAATCCCAGAATCCCACTGCCCATAATAGCGTTACTGAGGTTAAAGATGGACATGCCAAAAGAAGTCTTCCCCTCGAACTGTAGGAGAGGATTAAACACAGAGATACCGTTTGAAAAGTCTTTATTCATCTGAATCAACAACAGAAACCAACAATATGTTTTCTAACATATTGCTGAGCAGAAGCACTCACATCTGTGAAGTGGTTTTCCTTCTTGACTCCAGCTTTGTGGGGGAGAAACTCGTCGTGTTCAGCCAAGCCATCCAGACCGTCAAACCTTCAATGGAATAAAAGTCATTGGTTTAAGAGAGCCACCGAAATACTCCAGCTTTTTAAATACACTTTTAAAGACACCTTTGAATCATAATCTTAATAGCTTAAAGAGGCCCTATTATGCTTTTTGGGGTTTTCCCTTTCCTGTAGTTTGTTATTTCCAATTAGGTTTGTGTGCATGTAAATGGTCTGCAAAGACTACAATCCCAAAGTTCCCTGCAGAGGGTTGGGGATTCTTCTATTGGCTAGCGCTCCAACACATTGTACGTGATAGACTAAGGGGCGGGACATCTCTAAGCGGTTGATCAATCACAACAGAGCCGGCCAGCTAACCAATCAGAGCAGACTGGGCTCTGGTTTCAGACGGAGGGTGAAAAGAGGTGCTGCAGCACAGGCAGTAAGAGAAAAATAAAGAGCTTTTTGAACATTAAAGCATGGAGACATGTCCCAGGAGAGACACTACATACTGATATGACCCTGAACATGAGTTTAATATGGCCCCTTTAAGTTGAAGTTGTGACACTTACCCATTGTCCTTGCTGTGTCCGTTCATCTTCTGAAGCTCCATGCTGATTGCAGAGGTTGTGATTTTTTTCAGATTTGCTGGACTGAAAGAATCCCCTTCAAAGTGTCCCCTGGATAGAGGTTAAGAGAAAATGTTTTTTTATTTTTTGTTATACATGTCTTCAACTCCTTAACATTGTTTGCTATTAATCATGAGAGTTCAGCTTGGATTGTTTTTCCACAACAAACACGCTTCATGCATCGATCTTGGCAACTTTCCATCATTTGTTTCATGTGTGAAGACTGCAAGTAGCTTGTGACTTTTCCTTTCAGGAATCAGAAAGAGGACAGGTAAAGACTAAATAAAAGAGCAAAGTACCACGAGATAGATGTGGAGAAGGCTCTGTTCTACCACATATTTGATATAAAGGTGTGTCACAGTGGCAGACGTCTTTAAATAAACTCAGCCTTTTAAAAGGTAAACATACCTGCTATGTGTACTCAAACAGACGGATGCCACTGCACACAGGAAACACTGAATCAGATTGTTGTAACACAAACGGAAAATGTGGCGTATAAAGGGCAGACCTATTTCTAAAGTCTTGAGACTCACACCACTGTAATTTTTCCTGCAGGGGGTGATAGTTGAGTTTTCAGAAATCATTGAACTCAGATATCAGGATACTAAAACCCTCACACAAATAGTTCACAAAATAAAAAAGGGGACACTTAAGTCCAATTAGAGCTTGTGTTACATGAAAGGCTTTAAATAACAAATGTTGTCAGAGGATTTATATTGCTCTAATCTGTTGTGGCCCACAGAAAGCTGGCATGGGAACGAGCGTAGGTCTGCCGCTGCCCGGGGTCATGGGATACTTCACTCCTACTGCCCTCAGGATTTTCACATTTGACCCCTAAAGGACACACTCACACTACATTGTGCCATTCCTTAAGAGTTTCACACAAAACCAGAGTTTCTTATAGTCCTACGCTCATCAATGCGCTGGCCTGTGGACGCACAATAATCCTCAGTTTGATATAGCCACAGAGATAGACAAAGGGTTGCTGTGTAAAACGTGCTATTTCGTCTAAATACAGAGTAGCCTTTTCCCTGCATACTTGCCTCAGGTCAAGTGTGGTAACAGGAACCTTCTTCCACTACATACCCCAAGACTTTCCCATGGCCTGCGGCCAACACACACACAACCGACAGAGTTAAGGGTAAATGTCAGGAATATTTAGTCATTTAACTTCCACAAATAGCCAGTTTTGAGGAGTTAGTTAGTCCCACAGCTTTTACAAGTACCATACTTTGCATTTTCATGTGAGAGAGATGGGATACTAGACAAACCTGGTTAACTAGAAAACTTTCCATAAAACTGCTTCACAAAGGCAGCCTGGAAACAGTCACATACAAACTGTAAATTCCCCTGAGACAAATGTAAAATGTGTGATATTGGGCTATATAAATACACATTGATTGATTTTGATAGTTGGAATAAAGTAGATGAAACAACTAAACAAGCACTTTCCATCCATCTAACAAAAGCTTTATTTCAAAAAACCCATCTCAAGCCCTTGACAAACTCTCACAATTAGAGTAATAAGCTAAATATGACAATCTTTACCATGACTTCTTAATTTAAACCCAGTAGTTATTAATGTGTCCTCACTCTGTGGCTCTACACACCACATGGCTTTCGTCTGATGCAACAGCAGCTCACTATTGACAGACAGCCCTTCCTTTCTCTTCCTCAACACACACTCATTTTATCTTAGAAACTTACCCTGGTGGTCAAGAACAAATCTACTTTTCTTTTAAATATTGACAGAATAGATCCTGGTGCGAGCCCTCTCAATTTTCTGTGTGTGTGTGTCTTCCAATGTTTATGTTTGGCCTTGTGTTCCTAGGAGCTCCTCTCTAAAGCTCCTTGGTAGTGAAGAGAGGAGAGAGTGAGAGAGATTACAGGCAGGGAGGAGTGAGCGGGGAAATGGCAACACCCATACTTAACCCTTTGTTTAACCTGATGCAGGGAGAAAGAGACTGAAGGGGTCCGCTCACCAGGTGTCTGCACTGAAAAGGTGTCAACACAAGGGTTTGAACAAATGGAAAGGAATCGCCTGTAGTTTTGAGGGTCGGTTTGCAAGTACAAGGCTACAGGTAATCCCATTAATTCAACAGGGTTCATACTAGACACCAATGACCATGTCGTTACCCGAGCATGCAAAATGGGAGTGAGCTGAGGGGGGGCTTTGTTACGGTGTGGGTTGAAACTCAGTGACAGTTGGCCTCCTGCTGGAAGTCTCAGTGATGGTAATTAGCTTAGGAGATCTTTTTTAAGATAGCCCACATGTGATAAGAGTGGGAACATTGTGCATGTTTACAAGTTACTGGAGCTTGTTCCTAAACAAATAGTGTAAGACCTGAGGTGACACTGGACGTGGGACATTTAAAGGGACCGCCATATTATCAAAGTCAAAGTCAAAGTTATTATGCTTTGTTTGGGTGTTCCCTTTTCATGTATTTGTATAGCACAATTCATACAGTGATGCAATTCAAAGTGCTTTACAGGATCAAACTGATTGGCAGATTCTTGTCATACCTTTTAAAATGTGTTTAATTTCTAGAAAGCTTGACATCATAATAAAAGAGGAAGTAAATGTCCATGTTTGAAAGATTTGGCAAAATATCAGGTTCAAGGTCTGTACTTATCATGGCTGCCTCCGTCACTTTAAATGACCCAGTGATTCGTAAAAATACAGGACAAAGCATCGAACATATAATTACATACTTTTATAGCTAAAATATGGTTTAAGGAAACATTTATCAAATGTTATTTTTGTACCAAACAGTGTTACCAGAAGTAGCTTTCATGATGGTCTCATGTGTGTCAGTGCGTCTTTAAATCCCATGTGCTTAACAACTGCCAGCATGTCACCAAAAGGACAATATCACTACATCCTTTGCTTAGAAATGAAAGAAACAGGTTGAAAATAATGGCATCTCTATCTCTACTGTCAATACACTGGAGTAAACATCATATTTTATCTTGAGTAGCTTTCCACATGTATGAATGGGAATTGTCTCGTGGCTTTTGTTAGAGCAGCTTTAGTCTGCCGGCCTTGAAGGTACTCACTTCTCCAGTAGCAGTCAGACAGATGGATGTCCTCCGTCTTCACAGAAGTAGAGTAGAGTTAAAACGCGTGGCCTGGTCCACGTCAGAAAAACTGCCTTTTCTCTCAGACACGCAGCTGTGAGAGGAGATAAAAAAATGGCAGAGAATTTGAGAGTAATTTGCCGCGTGAAGATATTTCCTGCCATGTCACAAGTCAAGCCACTCCCTGTTTCTGCAGCCCTAAAACAGGCAAATAAAAAAACGACAAATGAAATACACTTCTGTCTGGCCATGTGCCCCTGGGAACATATGTGCAAAAGCTCCCACCATATCTCTTCATAGGAACATATACGTTATAACTTTTCATATTAATGATATGTCTCTCTGCATCTCTTTGTAGTTGTTAAGGCCTGTTTTTAGTCTTTTGGTTTCTCCTTCTAGTAGTTTAATGTCACTGTGTTTATTTTTAGTCTATTACTGGCCGCTATGCATCTCTTTGAGTGACATTTGTAGGTGAATGCCTGGAGGGGCCCTGTGTCTGTGCCCAGTAGGCCAGCTCAGTAATCCATCTATGATACTGGCCTACATACTTCTTATGTGTCCTTATGTGACCTCTTGCCTATTCACTTCTGTGTTAGAATCTTATACTTGTTGTTGCTTTAACATCCAATTTTCTTACGGGAATCAATAAAGGTTCATCTTATCTTTAATAATCTTGTCTTAAATTACATTGCATTTCAGTGGTTGTAATTTGGCTCTGCACGTGGTGATGTCAGCATAAAGAGTTGCTGTGGAAAGTTACTTTTCATTTCTTCTCTGCATTTTTGTCCGTCTACCATCATTGCCATCTACTGGCTACCACAGAAAGTCACTGATGTAAATGAGACAAAAGTAGGAGGAGAGAAACTCACTGGAGGGAACACAGGGATTTGAGCCTTTGCAGACCATTTACTTTTAACTCAGTCTGTCCTACAGATGGCAGTTTAATATACATTATACACCATCTGGTATGATAACAAGCAGGACTGCAACAAGTCTTTTTATGCAATTATTTGTTGTCATACTAGATTCATTATTAAAGGATCGTTTCCAAGGTGACATCTCTAATTTGCTTGATTTGTGCAACCACTGGTAAAGAAATATCAAATATATATGATGTACAATGACATGAGAGAGAGAAATGCTGCAAATCCTCACATTTCAGAAGCTGGAACAAGATTTTATTTTCTTGAAAAATTATTATTACATTTGTTGCAGATACATTTTCCGTTAAAAGACAATTAATGTATTATTTGCCTAATTGTTTCAGCTCCAAAAACAAATGTAACTAATAATTACTTTCAATAGAAAAAAACAACAATCTTGTAATACTATTATAATAAAAAAAACATAGAAACATACAGTGAACTATTTGAATGTGTGAAATGCTGGGACATGTGTGTGGTTTTCTTACAGTACTTGTGAAGCTATCTGGGAAAAACACCTTGCAGTCCACACAGTAAATATGTTACTTTCCCTTCTCCACCCAGGCAAAGAAACTACACCGAGCGTCGGGGTTGGAGGCGTGTCCCTGAGGACGAGCGCAAACAAAGAACTGTTTCCCCATGTTCGGCCCCTCCTTCTTCACCGTACGCAGCACACAGGGTTCCCTATGGACCTTACAGGAGGGCGGTGGAGGCGGACCATGAAGCACGGACTTCCAGAACCCCAACGAAGCCCCTTTTTTGGCACCGGACTGTCCCACATCGGGCGCTGGGATTAAAGGTTTTAGATTAATCGGTTTGTCGCTTTTCATTGAGGTGCAGAGCTTTGTTGAAGCATCATCGAGGAGCTCAGGGACAGTTTCGCTGCTTGTGACTGAGGATGTGTCTTTGCTGGTTGTGTACGCTTTTTGGGAGTTTTGCGAAGAGGTTACTTTGTCCGTGCCGAGTGTTTTCTTTTCAGGGGCTTCGGTAGAGGGAGCAGCCGTTGGAAGTTTGGGTTTGAAAAAGGAGAGGAGGCTGCCCTGTGGCTTTGGACAAGTCTTAGCCTTTTTCCCCTTTGGAACAACGGAGTCTGATGTTAATAAACGTTTTTTACCAGAGGCGTTTCCAGCTCCGGATGGCTTTAAATTCTCCCTCAATTCCTCCTCTTCCTGAGATCCAGGTAATCCCTCCCTGTGCTCGGACTGAATCGATTTCTGGTCCACCTTAACAAAGAAGCGGGACAGTTTCTGTTGCTTGCCTGCAAACTCTGGCAGGTAGCATGTGCCGAAGGGGGGGGCTTTGGAGCTGGGCAGGAGGGAGCAGCTCAGCTTCGCCCACACAGGGCAGTGGTCCGACCCCTCCACCTCCGGCATGATGTCCACCGCCACAAACTGCTCTTTGGCCAGCTGGCAGTCGGCGAAGATGTAGTCAATGCGCGTGCCGTAGTTGGTGTGCCGCGCTCCAGTCATGGTGGACCAGCACGTGAAGGCGCTGGTGCGAGTCGGATGGAAGTGGCGAAATGTATCCACAAATTTCCCACCGTGGACGGGATCTGAGGAAGTTACCTCAGGTTCTTCGTTGGGTTCCTCCTCATTCGTTTCCTCTGTTTGTCTGCCACTGTGCAAGAAGCCATTCAGCCATTTCCTCCCAGGGTTTTCAACGAAATCCTCCTAAGTAATGAGAAATGTAGAGTTTTGTTCTTGTTCAAAATAAGCCTGATATAATAACACCACCACATGCTTCCTTGATGCGATAGATAACACCCCTGGAAACGTTGAACAGCTGAGCAGTAGACAGTGCAGGTTATACACATGAAATATGAGATTGAAAGCTGCCAGTGATTGTTTTACATTTGATCAGCTGTTTAGTGTCTCAGCTGTTTTAGTCAGAAATAAGCTAATCCAACTGCTGGCTGTAACTTCATATGCAGACATGAGATTGGTATCAATCCTATTCTCTGACTCTTGGCAAGATATTGGAAAATCACATTTCCTAAAAGACGAGCAAATGTGAATGCATTCAAATGTACTTACAATATCGCTGGGGTCACAGTGGTCTATTTGCCGGTGAGACGTGTTTACATCTCCTAAAACGATCACTTGGCTGAAAATAGAACAGGAAAAACATTAGTTTGGAAGTTTAAAAAAAGAGAGAGGATAACAGAGTAAGTAGCAAAAACTCTCATGGTACATTTTCCAAAATAAGTCATACATTAGCTGTTTCTTTTACCACATTGTAAATTACTTTAAGTGTTTATCCACTCATGACAGCAGTGTGATGTTCAAGCTCAAACGTGCAACAGCTGTAAACTGGTCAAATGTAGCAGATTTAAAAATAACAACAGATTGAAAGTTGAAATATTTGTGTAAAGATTGAATTATAATCTTTATTTTCAGTCTTTGAAAACTCTCACCTGCCATCTCTCAGTATAGCTTCAGCCCGACTCTGAAGCAGTTTGTAGAACTGAAGCTTGAACTGCTTTCGCTCCGGCTTCTCAGGGTCGGCCCGCGGACAGTACACGTTGATCACAGTTACAGTTTGTTCTCTGTCCTGACACCTGTGAGAGTCAAAAAGAAGCATGGACACAAAACATTACGACATTGATATGGTCGTTATCAACGTGTCTGTTTTGATCTACACATTTCTTCTGATACTTGAATTGCATAATTCAAGTATCTTTCTGTGTCCTGGATCAATGTCATTAAAGTGATTCAGCCTCTTCTCCTGTCTCTCTTCCAATTTGTTTTATGGATATTCAATATTGTAATTACACTGAACACAAATATAAATGCAACACTTTTGTTTTTGCTCCCATTTTTCATGAGATGAACTCAAAGATCTAAAACATTTTCTATATACACAAAATAACCATTTCTCTCAAATATTGTTCACAAATCTGAATAACTCTGTGATAGTGAGCACTTCTCCTTTGCCAAGATAATCCATCCCACCTCACAGGTGTGGCATATCAAGATGCTGATTAGACAGCATGATTATTGCACAGGTGTGCCTTAGGCTGGCCACAATAAAAGGCCACTCTGAAACGTGCAGTTTTGCTTTATTGGGGGGGGGTCCGAAAACCAGTCAGTTTCAGTGTTGCTATTCTGTAAACACGCCATCTATTGTAGGTCCGTCCTGGAAGAGTAATCCCTTCTTAAATCGCTATAACTGAGGTTTTCTTAAATATTTACCCCAATAAAAGATTGGTAAGGGTTTTCTTTCTAGTCCAAAGCGTCTGAAAGGAAAGAGGGTATCATATACAGTGCAGAATATAAACCTTCCAGTAGTACATTTGTCATTTGTAATATTGGGCTATATCAATCAAATTGACTAGACTTGACTTGTAATAGAAAATCTGATATCTCTTACATGACTCTGTGCTGTGTGATAACGGTTCGTCCTTCATTGTCCAGAAGCTGCAGTTCCTCGCTGCAGAACTCAGACTGGTCTCCATAACATCCAACAGCTCCTTCATGGTGGGTCAGCAGACCGGTGAGACCCTCTTCAGCAGCACATGGGGTGGCACTGCCTTTACAGTAAGTGGCAACCCCTGTGCATGTGAGGAATGGGACGGGAATTAGTTTGTATGGTTATAGTAAGGTATCTGTAAAGAATGTGTAACAATGGGCAGTGGCATTAACAGGGTTCAGTGTGGATTAGTGACAAGTTAATAATAGAAGTATCTTAATCTAGACTATTGTGGGGTTTTGGTGGAAGAAGTATTTACATTCTTCAAGTAAGTAAAAGTACAAATAGCAAACAGTAAAAACACTTGCATTGGAAAGGTTACTTAAGTCAAAGTAAGTATAAACAGTAAATGTTAATGGAATATTAAATGCAAAAACACAACTAATATTCAAAATAGATTAGAAAATGAACCTCATGTTTATTGATTAAATGATTATATAATGAATGACTGATCTCTCAATTGGCCAATTAATCGAATAGGCTGTATTTGTATAAGCTGTATCTAATAATAAAACATCGTACTTTATAAACTCTTGTGTTTTTATGCAGACATCTTAATTCGTAAAGTAACTACAGCTGTCAAATGTATGTAATGTAGTAAAAAAGTGTAATATTTATACTCAAATAAACGTAATACTACCTCGATTTTGCACACAATTAAAATACTTGATATGCAATTAGCTACGTTACACTATTGAGTCTGGGTCGATCAAATATAATGTAAAAGAAAAAACTGTACATAACTATTCAAAGCCGTAAAAATCAATGTATAAGACAATGTAATGAACCTGAATAGCCGCTGCGTCCTCGACTGAAGCTGAAAATAAGAGTTGTATCCGTCAACAATGGCAGTCCTCTCATCGAGCAAGTCTCCTGTGGGGGAAACATTAAGGGGTTACACCTCTAATATCTCCCATAACAAACTTCATGTCCACATGACAACCTCTCCACGTTTTCAAGCAAACACCACTTACTTGTCACTTTTGTCTCTTGAACACAGATTATATCCGCGTCCAGAGAATCAAGAGCCTTTTTAATGCCTCCTCTGAAAGTCCTTATGCCATTTATGTTCCAGGTAACGATCTTCATTGTAAGTCAATAAATAAATCTACCGTTTTTTGACAGACAGCATGGATGTATACAGAGATTGAGCTGCAGCAGCCAAACGCACATACAGGAAGTAGAACGGAAGGAAAAAAAAGTACGACCGGAAGTGTATTTTGTACATTTATTTTATTACTTCTCTTATGTTGGTTAACTTATCATGCTTAATTCCTGGGGGAACACATGTGTTTGTTGTTGTTTTTTCAGTTTTCTTCCCTCAGTTTTGAATTAATGTAATGAACACTGGTGTTTATGTGCCTTTTTTTTACTGATTTGTAAGATGAACAATGTTTTTTAAATGTTATCTATACTTTATATGCACCATTCAATGTTATTGACTAAAACATAAGCGGCATTCAATGTTATTGACTGAAACATAAGCGCCTCAAAGGATTTTAAATTACTCTAACCCTAACCCCTACCCTAATAAATAAACAAAAAAACTAATTAAAGAAGCAATAAAATAGTGCAAGGGAATGTTGTAACTGTCTAATGTGCATAATTGTGTAGGTTAATGTGTTTTATTCTTCTATTAAATACAGAACATAAAGACATGTTGTAATTGCATTGCGCAGTTGCTTAGCTAGGGGGGGTGAAAGTGCTTTCATGATTTCGGCGCGCATTTGACATCCAGACCTGAAACCAGGATGTGCTCCGGCCATTGAAGCCAATTTTATGAATGGCCGTAGTGGACAAACGGTGGTACTACAACCTTCATGACGTCATTTTGGCACCAGAAGACTTTTCTTCTGGACTGACATTGGGAAACAGACGTCTGTAGATCAGCCAGCGTATATAGAAAATATATTTTTGAGCTAAATAAAGTACCCCAACACGAACACTTGTATAGCCCCTGTTAAAATCAATAGGGTCTCAAACTCTCAAAGATACAAAATGTAAAAAAATGAGCCGAGAGCGGGAGATCGGATCACAGGATCGGATGCGAGAAAACTCCACTGCGCATGCTCAGTAAGCGGATGATCCGGGTACTTTCTGAATCTACAGTTGCCTTCCTGCGCCACTGAGCATCTCTCATAGGAATGAACGGAGTCCCGCCTCCAGTTCTCTTTATACATCCATGCCTGAAACCAGAGAGCCGGTGGGAGGAAGGGAAGCGGCTGTTGTACCCTGGGTACTATCGTTATTAGAAACCGTTACCGCTGTCATTTCCCCAAGGAAGTAAATAGGGGACGTTTATTCTCAACTGGCGTTCTCCATCTTTGAAGGGAAACCGAGAGGGTGAGTAGGTGCTAATGGTCGCAGTTTAAGCGGTAGCTAATTAGCGCCTTTGACAGGACATGACTGACGTTAGAGACAACGGAGAACAACCCTTTGAGGCGTGGAAACACATGTAATATCGTAAATTCCGTTAAGCCTGTTTAAATAAACGAACTAAATAAAGTCAAGAAGCTAGCTTGCTAAATGCTTTAATACGACGTTGCAAGCTAGTAATTGTTAGCATTGATATAACTACACTTGCTAGCCGTCCGTGTCCTGTTCATAGTCCGTATTGTGTCACTGTCAGAATAGTATTCATCGTCTAATGATCATACTTTGAAATCAGTGAGGACTTATTTAATGTCAGAGTATTGACCTCCTTTCTTGTAATCTCAGTTGACGCTAGTTTGAGGGTTAAGGGAAACAGATGCTTATGTGATGCATCATTTGGCATCACTCGGGTGTGTGTGGTGTTTCCATCTTCGGTCAAAGGAGAGGACACGAGGAGGAGATGGGGGATGTCCGCCCCACCCCAGTCGATGAGGGTCGTCAAAGTTAATCCATATTGTTTCCAATCACTGCTACTCTGTGGAAAATACAACACTTTAACCAGCTGTCATAACCTTGTAGCTAACACCAGCTATAAGGCTAGCTTGTTCTGTAAAGATGTACCGTTGCTGATGTTGAAGGCGTGGGATGGTGCCTGCCAGGAATCACCAGTGACGGTGTTGAAATGCCATGGGTTTATCGGTACCTGTTAAATAAGGCAAATAGCAGAAATGTGATCGTTTTCTAGTCCAGATACATATTTACTAACTTCAGTCCTTTATGTCTTGGATAGTCATTTGGCTTTCTGAGTTCAAAGTACATACCCATTCAAATAATCCCCATGACCACCACACAATATCGTCTGTAACACCACGGTTGTGTTATAACACTACAATGTGTAATATATAATGTAAACTATTTACTCATGTTATAACTGGCTGCGTCTTCAAAGCTCAGACTGGTTGAAAGAGGACTGTGCTACACTATGTGCAACATATACACCTTGTACACACTTATGATGTTGTCACTTGCTGTTCACTTTTTATAATGCTGCTACTTTTTTTTATGTGTTCCTATTTGATTTAGTATTATTGTGAGCAGGTGCTTTCCTATGTATTTACCATGTTATTCTACTAGCTTTATGTCTGCCTTTGTATCCGCCCTGTCCCTTTGCTATAACACTTTAAAGGTCCCTGCTCCAGGACAAGATTCTACATTTTCTGATGTTGTGCCTGTTTAAGAAGGCCAATAGCAGCAATATGCTAGTTGTAAATCCTTGTGAGTTATACATGCTAACTACATCATTAAAAACGGTAATTAATGGCTTGGATTTTTGCCATTTTGGGCTGAAGGTACGCATTTTCCCATTCAACCAATCCCAAAGATGATCCTGCCCTATGCAGTTTGCTGCATTTTCATCACAATGTGATTTATACAAAACCTCTTTCCATTGTTGGCTTTTTTTGAAAAGGCCTTTTCATAATCACCATCTTTGTGTTTTGCCTTTTGTAGTGTGGAGTAATGAGAGTGGGGGAGAGAAGGAGGCAGGACTCCCAGTAGAACATTGGCAGCAAAGTTGAAGGCCAAGCAACGATGCTGGAGGCGGATGCAGACGCAGCAGGTGCAGCAGAAGAGAGAGAGGAGGCCGAGATGGGGAGCGGAGACTATACGTCTGAGATGAGGCGGCTGAATCTGGAGCTCCAGGAGGCCACGGAGGAGAAGCTCCAGGCAGCGCGCTATGGCCTGGAGGTGCTGGAGGAGAACTCTGCTCTGAAGATGAAACACAGGCAGCTGGAAGAGGAGCACGAAGTCCTCAAAGGGGAGCTGCTGCAACTCAGAGCGGTAAGAGCACCCAAGGCATCACAGTTATATGTAGACAACATTAGGCTGTAAAGACCAATTCTTTCAGCATTGCAAGTGTTATTGTCTGTCAATGAACTACTGCTTTATATATTCTAACATGTATCGTTCACACAATAAAAGTAGAAATCTCCCCTTTTTATAAATAACCAAGTTTGTCTTTGCATCAAATTGATTTGGTTGTTGATGAACACAAACATTTCCTGAATTCAAATGTCATAATACCTATCTGATGAGGACTATGTAAAACCTCTGTCCTGCGTGTATAATGCACATTACATTACACAGAATATTCTTCTACAAAAGCTGCAATCTTTTGTCTATTGCAGGATGTTTTAAACATGATGCATTTTACCAGTATCATCACAGCTCTTTTATCGTTAGCCTGCAATAGCATTGTACAAAAATGTAGAATTCCCTGCTGTTGTGAGACTGTCGGCAAAATGTAAATGCTCGGCTATCTATTGATGCTGCTCCTTTTAACTCAACAGTCGAGGACATTCCTTGCAGTGTACCTAGTAGTCCTATAAAGACACCATTGTTGTATTTTTACTAGGGCCGGGACTCGATTAAAAAAATTAATCTAATTAATTAGAGGCTTTGTAATTAATTAATCGAAATTAATCGCATTTTTAATCACATATAAATATTTGACCTGAGAACAGTGAGAAGCAATTTTTTTCACATGGATTTTAGTATACCATTAGGCACATTCACACCGCAGTACTTTTCCCACAAAGGTTCATGAGAACTCTTTGAACCTGGGGGAGGATTAGGCAAATGAAGCCGCTGACATCACTTCTTCTTCTTCTGCTTTGGGTTTACTGGCAGGCCGCAAACCACTTCACGGCGTATACTGCCACCCAAAGTCCCCGGCCGGAAGTCCCCGGAGTTGGGGACTGGCTTCAGTAGAAGCTGCTGGGAGTCCCAGCAGCTTCTACTGAAGCCTTCCGAGTAAATCGCCAGAACGCCGACACCTCCTCATCTCCACCGCTCCCATGTTTTATTTTGTGTTGCCATAAGTTAGTCTCTCTGCGTTTCTGCGCTGGGCTAATGCTAATAATGCTAATGCGAGGATATAGCGACAATGGCGGCTTCACAAAACTTTTTGGGAGTTTTACGGGGCGTGGTTTGCAATCCGCCCAGCCAATCAGACATATAGCTCTCTTCTCACAAGAGAGCCGTACGAAAGTCCCTGCTCTCTAGCAGCTCTCTGCTCTCTAGCAGGGACTCTCGTGGGGTGAACTAATTTTAGTACCGGCTCTTTTTGGTGTGAACGCGATAAAAGAGGCTAACGTCCACGCTAGCTGCTATATGTTTTGCATTGAGGTGATACTTGAGGCTTGATGTGCTGCGGTGATATGCGAATTCCTTTTTGCATAATTTGCACACAACCGTGCTCTTATCGACGCTTCCATCCGTCCGTTTTTTAAAACAACATTTCCCACTGTTGTTCACTGTGGTTTGTTGTTGTCTGAAGTCATGAACGTTAGTTGGTGCTCCAGTATAATCGGTACGCCTGAAACTCATCCAGTGAGAAACGTTCCGCGGTGCAAAAATAAGTGCGATTAAAATGCGTTAATTTTTTTAACGCGTTAATTTTTGTGTAATTAATTAATCTTAATTAACGCGTTAAAGTCCCGGCCCTAATTTTTACATACTAGTGAGCCATGCCTTAATTTGGTTCCTCATCCCTTTATTGCATGTTGGCCACCCTGTCCTTCTGCCATCACAATACCAGGTCTGTACCGGCTGTGACCTCATGTAATGAGTACAATGCAGAGGCTTGTGATTGCATACCGAGTCAGTTCTGCTCTCGTATGTCATTTGAAGCTGATGGCATCGAAGGGAGAACACTGTTTATTAATTAGGACAACTCAAACAGCCAATTAGTCAGCACATCCGGTGCCTTTAGAGCAGCACATGTTCTCTGTTCATCCTAAACTGCTTAACTGAAAATCATTTCATATGGATTTGGTTCATTAGGGATTTCCAATACAAAAAGATTAGCCGTCGGATAACAATGTAATCCATGTGTTTCACGGATCTATTCAAATTGACGTATGCATTGCATTGTGCTTCCCAGTATTATGCTTTTACGAGTTGAGTCATTGCCTAGTAAAGAGACTGCTTTGGATATTGTAACTACGCAAGAAATACAACTTGAAGTGGTTACCTGTTACACATACTTGGGTATCTGGCTTGATGACTGTCTCACTTTTAAACTTCATGTCAATAACCTGCTTAAAAAGCTGAGGGTTAGGCTAGGTTTCTTTTACAGAAATAAGTCCTGTTTCTCGCTTGAGGTCAGGAAAAGGCTCTGTGACCTTTTTACCTGTGCTGGACTATGGTGATTTGTTATAAATGAATGCACCTGCCCATTACCTGAGCAAGTTAGATGCTGCGTATCACAGTGCACTGAGATTTTTGACAAATTGTAAAGCACTTACGCATCACTTGTCTTTGTTTTAAGTCATTATTAAAGTTATGCTCATGCCAGCACTGGACATGTGTTGGGGGTTCACTTGTTTCCTGATTGTTAACTTTGTCACGAAAGCACCAGACGGGTAATGAATGTATTTAGTATTGCTGTAATAGGCTTGTAAATGGGTTCATATGAAAAGGGTAATCGCATCAAATGTAATGCCGTCAAGTGAGCAGATTTGTAATTGTTTCACCCACCTCTTTTACAGTGAGGTGCTTAACATCCTGTTCACAAGCAGTGGAGTATTAAGCAATACATATGTGCCAGAACCACATCAACACGGGTCCATCCTGATGTTTCATAACTAAATGTGAAGCAAAGCTCTTAATGGCTTTAGGGACGCAGTGGTACAGTATTTCAGCTATGTTTATAATCTGCATAAACCTCATGTCTGGGCTGTGTACCTACCCAGGGTTTAAACAAAGCAGGGCGGACTCGTGTTGTGAATTAGCATCATTATATAACCAGAAGGATCAGTGGAGCGTGTTCAGAAGCGTGTTTATCTAACACCTATTTGATCATTCTTTCGCAGTCACTGATGCAACATGTGTCATGGCTGCTGAAAATGGCAGACTTTGGAGAATTATTATTACAAGCTAAGTGCAATGCTTTCGGATCATCTACAGATCGAGTGTGGAAGCCGAGGTGTCTCGTTACAAAGCCATATCCTCAATGTAATCAGTTTCAACCGGATGGGTGTCAGGGAAGGGCTGATTTCATTGGTTTAAGATGTCTCCATGTGTTGCCTTGGTATCAGAAGTACAGCATGAATGCAAAAGAGTGGTGCAGGAATAGGTTACAAAACTCTGAAGTGAGTGTGCTTTCCCCCTCTTCCTGTTTCCTCGTCTGAAGGATATAATGAGAAGCGTCCGCAGAACAGGAATCCGCCTTTAGCTTGGTAACCATTGCCATGTGAATGTGATAGCCTTGTTAGCGTTTTGCTTTTGGCAATTGCATCTTGCTTCAATAATCATGAGTTGATGTTAACATTTGGAGATAACCCTTATCTACAACACGTGTAAATGTCATAAACGTTTGTTTACCGCAGATCTTTTTTCCGACACTTTTCCAAAGTCCAATGGCAAAATCCTATTTCTTTTTGTCGAGGGAACCCTTCGCAAATCCAACTTCTGGGTCAGCCTATAAAAACACATCATCACTGCACCACTCTATTGTCCTTATGCACTGAAATGTTGATCCTATATGTAACATAGCTGACAGATACCGCCGGGTTTGCCCGTTCCTAAACCATATTCTTTTTGTGTAAAGGCATTTTCAGATTCTGTGAGCAGCCAGAAGCGTGCAGCTGCCGATGGAGAGTGTCGGGAGGAGAACCTGATGCAGGAGACGGCCACTATGGAGGCCGCCTTGACAACTCGCATGGATGAAGTCCAGGCAGAGCTCAAACAAGCACGCCTTGCTCTGAGCAATGCACATGCAGAGATCGATAGACTGGGGGTGGTCTCCACCCAGCTAAAGAAGGTAAATCTAAAGGTGTTGTTTCGGGGAGGGAATCATCAGGCTCCCCACGATACGATACTATCGCGATACTTAAGCCTCGATACGATAGTATTGCGATTCTACGATATGCTATGTATTGCGATATATTGCGCATATATACAGTATGTGATTGCATGATATATTGGGTTCCAGTGTCTTTAACATGTGGCAAAAGCCTTCGTTCTCCACGACGCCGTATGGACGCAGGTCTCTGCACATGAAGCAGGTGATTGAGTTATGTTCTTAGCTCGCTCAGAATTTGCCGAGCTCAGTCGGATTTGCAATATGAATAATTGATATGATAAAATATCGATACTTGGCGTCCGTGTATCGATACAATATCGTAGGGCTGTGCAATTAATCGTATTTTAATCTCGATTTTGGCTTGCAACTATTACGAAAACAACGTTATCGAAATAAAACGATTATTTTGCTGCATTTCCCTCTGCCGGAGAATCTCCGGTCTCTAGCATACGGTCAACTTTGACTACCCTCGTCAAGCCGGAGCCTCTTGGCTACTTCCAGTTTCCAGATAAGGGGTTACCAAAATAAGAGTAGCAGATTAAACGTGACCGGTTGTGAGTGACCTTGGTTATCATATTTATATATGTTTAGTATGTTGTGGAAGTGCGCTCCAAAATATTTGTTGATCTTCTTTATTGGTATTTGTTATTTTGATATGATTTACTTAAATGTAGATATAAATGTATTATCTTTGTGTATTGGTTTTTCAGTTGAATCAACTGTTAAAAACATACCGTTCACATTTCTTTTAAAGTTCAATAAATGGATGTTTTCAAAGTAAATGAATAATCGTTTTTAATAATCGTGATATCAATATTGACCAAAAATAATCGTGATTATGATTTTTGCCATAATCGAGCAGCCCTACAATATCGCCAGGCAAAGTATTGCGATACTATGCTGTATCGATTATTATGTTGTGAAACTGTGCGACCTGTCACGTCCTGATGCGTGCCATTGAAGCATGAACCACTGGAGGATGTATCGCTGTGTAGCCTCGTTCCCAAAGGGAAATGTAATGTGAAGTTTATTACATTCATTGTGCAGTTCAAATGTTTTGCTTTGGATTGATTTGACCTTGAGTTGTGTTCTACAGGAGTGTGAGTGTCTAGATGCCGAAAAGGGCCATCAGAGGGACGAGATGAAGGAATACAAAGTACGTGAGCAGCGCCAGTTGCAGGACAATAGCGAGCTAGAGGAGGAGAACACCTCTCTGCAAAAACAGGTGTCCGTGCTCAAGGAGAACCAGGTCAGTTGTCTTTCATTCGTCATTCAAGCTACAAGTTTCTCGCACTGCCCGTAATTCTATGGATGGATTGTTGAAAATATGAATTAATGAAACTGTAGCTATCCAGAAAGTTGATATTAAAACTATCCGTAGAAATATGCAATTAAAGGAGAAAAATGTTGATGTGCCATACTATTGTTTTTTACTAAATTAGCTTTTTTACTTTCTATACTTTGTGTTGGTGAAGTTCTTGTAAGTGGATGTCAACACTTAATCATAGGGTTCATTGTTATAGAACACTATATGAGGGCAAAACTGCCTTGACTGTACAAATGTATAATCTTCGTCACATGCTGATATAACTTTACGAACTGGCCTATGTTGTCTAGACTTAGTGGCACTATGTAATCCGCGCTCCGACCTGCATTCCTTCCAAATGCATTTGACATTTTCTGACGTCGCTAGAACATTTGGTAACTTACTCTGAATGGTACTGTTGGGTGTTAATATTAAATAGTGATGTTGCTTGGATTCTAAAGGGAGAGAGGCAACTGTTTCCGTACGCAGATGTACCTTCTCCGTGTTTATTGCAGCTCTGCCAAGACAAACTGTCCATGACTAAGTGTAGCCAAGGCCTGTTATTTTGTGCAACACCCAGCCTTCCCTCTCCAGCCTGCTGTCGGGATAATTGAAGGGTTCTATGTAAACCAACAAAGAAGCTCATCCATACAGCCGCATGTTTAAAAGTGCATGAGTACTAATTTGTATATAAAAAGAATAGACCTGAATTGTCCACCCAAGCCGAAAGGGGTGTTTAACGCTATTGTACAGATATTTGATCAACACTAAATATGTGTTCGAGTACACGAATACTTTTTTTATGGAGCTGCAGAAATATCCTGGCCTACAAACAGTAGCCTACCAACTTAACAAAGCATATGTTTGGTACATACGCTCTTACAATATTACACTATAAAATATGTTTTAATGACAACTAGCATTATGAATTAAATATGATCAATCCCTCAAATATCGGTCTAAATAATCAATTGATTTTTTTCTTCCCCAAATCGTGCACCCATATCTGTTGCATCAAACGTACCTTTGCTTTTAATTGAGTGTTTTTAAATGCCCTTTTTATAATGTTTCTTCATGTCTTTCATTTTTGTAAAGCACTTTGAATTGCCTTGTGTTGAAAGGTGCTATATAAATAAACTTGCCTCTTGTTGTGATAACATTTCAGGTGGAGTTTGAATCGATTAAGCTAGAGATGACCCATAAGAACGAGGAGCAGGAGGAGCTGCGAGCTCAGATGGAGGAGACGGAGCGGCTGAGGGAGATCTTGGAGAGGCAGCTGGACGAGGCCCTGGACTCCCTGAAGGAGGAGAGGGAGCAGAAGAACTGTCTGCGGCGGGAGCTCTCCTCCCTGACCCTCAACCCCTTTGAGTCCATGGGGAACCTGGAGCTCCACCTGGATCAGCTGGATGACAGCCAGGAGGAGGGCCAGGGGGGTGAGGGGGGAGTGGACCAGGACAGCGCCATTAACAATGGTCCTGGCTCTGCTCCCAATTCTGCTCACCCTCCTCACTCGGGGGGCTCCAAAAATAACGGCCATATCCGACGCTACTCAACTCCGCGCAGCAGCATGGCGTTCCCCCGCGCTCCGGCCTCGGGGCTGGTGTCCGACCTGCTGAGTGAGCTACACTTCTCAGACAGTCAGAAACTAAAACAGCAACTCCTGCAGGTAGGTGAACTTGTCTCACAAAATGTATTAAAGGGGACCTATTATGCAAAATCCACCTTTTCATGTCTTCTACATCACCATGTGTCCCCTCTGTGGAAAGAGATTCAACAGAGAGAGACTCACTTATGGCAACACAAAAGAAAACATGGGAGCGGTGGAGATGAGGAGGTGTCGGCGTTCTGGCGATTTACTCGGAAGGCTTCAGTAGAAGCTGCTGGGACTCCGGGGACTTCCGGCCGGGGACTTCGGGTGGCAGTATACGCCGTGAAGTGGTTTGCGGCCTGCCAGTAAACCCAAAGCAGAAGAAGAAGAAGTGACATCAGCGGCTTCATTTGCGTAATCCTCCCTCAGGGATTTATTCTGGTGTGAACGCGATCGACTAGGACAGGTTCAGGGACTAAAGAGTTTGGGGGCACTAAGTGCCGGCACTAAGTACTACAAAGTACGTGGTGTGAAAGCGGCTATTGAGTTCTTTGTAACCAAATCTCTCTCAGAGGGGCGTGGGGAGTGGCTCCTTATTTTCATCTAAAGTAACAGACAGATGCCCCGGCCACACGAGGACGAAAACGGTCGTTTGCGTTACTGTTTAGTGTCATATAGACCGTTAGGCCACACGAGGACGACCGAATACGGCACTAAACGACTGCGGAAACGATAACGGGTCCCAAGGTGGATAGAACGGCATACGCAACGCTCTGGGGCGTCTAACGGCTCCGTGTGTACGCCCTATACGATCATTTTCTGATAATGATGAGGCAATAGCCCCGCCTCTCCCCACCTCTGCTGCTCACCCCCGCGTCAAAGTAAACTGCAAACTGAATTCAGATTATTTATCTTTCTCTCGATATGGACATACACGCGAGTGAAGTCTAATCTGACAGGACGGAGACACCTCTCAAACTACCTAAACTAGTTATAAATATGTTTATTTTTACTGTCGGCCGGGTCACTCATTACTGGATCAGCTGCTGCATGAAACAGACACTGGCGCTGTCCGAAGAGAGGGTGGAAAAAGAGAGGCTCCGTGTATTTTATTATTATATTATATAGAGTCGTTATTCATTTGTTTTAAAGCTCAATAAATAACAAAGAAGACCTTTGACCGGCACTTTTATAATTTTGTCGGAAGATTTAAACTTTAATACACGTTGACTGGCGAAAAACTCTGCCCGGTTCCCTCGGCCCCCACCGCGGAGAATAAACAGAAGGGCAACCATGACAACCATGCTTCTTCGCTGCTTTTATGGAGGAAGTTACAGCGCCACGTACAGGCTCGGCATATGTACTGCAGCTTCTCCAGCGGTTGGAGCTAAACGGAGCGGTCTCGTGTGGACAGACACTATACGGTGAATATTGCGTGTGGACGGAAGCTTTTTTGCGATCGCGTTAATCCTATGCGTTTAGCCGTTTTCGTCCTCGTGTGGCCAGGGCAAGAGAATCAGCACTTTGGAAACAGGACTGAAACAGAGGGGATTATGGGTAATGCTGCAATGATCTGTCTGGTATTTGGAGCCAAACACTTCAGGGACGTGTTTTGTATATATCTGAGACCTATAATATATTGATGAAAAACAGTATAATAAGGACCTTTAACTGTCAGGGCACATTTTTCCAACCTCTTGGATTTTATAAAATATTACAGCTAGTTTTTATTTGACCATTTTCACCATTACAACCAACCGGAAGATACTTGCAATCACAAGAATCACCAAACAAATGTTGGTCTTTGCTATGGTAGGTTTCCTCTGCAAGACACAGTCAAAAGACAAGCCTCCTACAATTCCTACAGCGACGTCACCGGCACTTTGTTAAGAGTTGAAATGTTTTCAAATTCTAAAGGGCGCTATGTGAACACAGGCCCTTTTTAATAGTAGCCTTCATGCTACTGCGAACACCATGCATGCACACACAGGAGACAATGTATATATACATTGACATGAAAGTATCTGTTCTCATCAGGCTGAGCAGTGAGGTTGTCATACAGGTTGCTTGTGTGTCTTGTAACGTGGATGTGTGCTTCCTGCTTGAAACTACAATCCCTGTATGTTTGTACATGATTGAGCCTTTCTACCAACACCACCTGGCACCACATTGCATCATCTACTTCACCCAGCAATTCAGTTAACTCTCACCTGATACGGTCATGCCTCTCAAATATGGGTACTCAAGAAAATTAAGAATGTCTTGAGCTGTCATTCCTCTGAAGGAAATATATTATTCATGATGCACTTACAATTGGGGGTTGGGTTATAGGGCTACTACCCACCAGATGTTGGGTGTGGAGCCAAAGGGGGTCAGCCAGTGTTATAAATAATGGATCAAGAGGAAGGGTGGAGGGGCAAGAAATGTTTAGTAATCTTTTGTTTTATTGAATCAAGTCAACAATCAATATTGGTTTAATGGCATGTATTCAAACTAAAATGGAGGATTATTGAACTAATGACAGCAGCAATTTGAGCACATTTAAGATTCAATGGTTTTATTGTCACAAAGGCTAAAGCTTATTTTAAACAATAAAAACCCTAAGGCCCAGACTCCTCCGTCAATGCAAAATAAAATGTACTTTACATACAATGAAATTAAAATGATGAAAGTAGAAAAAAACGGTGCAAGTGACGCAATAGGTAAAATAACTAAACTATTAAAGGTGGGGGAGGTAATTCACTTCAGAAACACTTTGTTATATTCCATGGAATGCTCTTAACATCCCGATAGCAATGAATACATTAAATGCTTTGACAATAAATACATACAAAAAATTCATCTGTGGAAGCCGTGGCGCTGTAAAAAGCACGACCAACCATCTGAGCCGGCCCGGCTACGATAACTGGATGGCCTACCTGCCTGTCAGCCTTCCATCTGTGCACAAACTTATCTCGTGCCCTCATTGGTCATGTGCGCGTTCATGTGTGTTGGGGGAGGGGCTCTGTGAGGAAGTCTGAAGGAAGTGGCAGATTTTTTCCGGTTGTGTACTTTCAAATTCTAGCGCACTCGAGCTGGTTTCTCCATTCTTACACCTTTAACGTGTAAAATAAAATAAGACCAATAAATACAGAATGTAAAATGTAATACTGCTTATTATATAAATAAATATGTAAACTCTAATATCAAAAAGAAAAACAAAACAATGAAAAGGCAAAGTTGGAGAGGGGCTTGAGACATGTCCGCCATTCACGCCGCCAACATAACAATGTTTTGTGTCTGTTTGCTCGTATCCAGGCAGAACGAGACAAGTCCAGTCTGGCCAGCAAGGTGGAGGACCTGCAGCTCCAGCTGGTGATGTCCAAACAGGCTCTCAGTCAGCAGGCGGACAAAGTGGGATCTCTTACCCAGCAGCTGGAGGAGGTGCAGAGCAGCCAGCGGCCCAACGGCGGAGAAGAAGACAAAGGAAACGGAGACGAAGCACAGTTTGATTATGAGGTGGACACCAAGAGCAAGGAGGTGCTGGAGTCCCGCATGCGCTCCGCCAGCGACGACCTCCTGAAGCTGAGAGATGAACTGTCTCAGGCGGGGACGCGTTACAACACCCTGGAGCACCGATACAAGCAGGAGAAGGACCGCTGGAGGGCCGAGGCTCAGGACCTGGCCGACAAGATCCGCCTTTGCATCAAATCCAGCAAGCAGGACGAGGACCGCATCAGTGAGCTGCAGAAGGAGATCGGAGCCACGCGGAAAGTGGCCATCGATTCAGAAGGGCACCTGAGCGTCGCCCAGGAAGAGCTGCTGGCTTTCTCCGAGGAGCTGTCCAACCTCTACCATCACATCTGCGTGTGCAACAACCTGACGCCCAAACGAGTCACGCTGGATTTTTACCGGGAAGCACGGAGAGCTCACCTCATCTACCCCCAGCACGGCGCCCAGAAGAAGCCGCGAGCGAACGACATGTTCAACTCCAAAGCCTCGGTGCTGCAGTTCATGGGGGAGGTGGACAGCGCGGGAACCAGCTCAGACTCTCCCGCATGTCCTGGATCCCCGACCCTGGACTTCAGGGACCCTTCAAATGTCTGCAACTTGGTAGCCGTCATCCGGTGCCAGATCAAACACCTCCGGGTAAGAAGCACTGATAATCACATATACAGGATGTCGGATTTAGATTATATATACTTATTTGAAAACAAAATCAGGAAATGGTTGCAGCAGCATGTTGACATGGCTTTGAAAATGAGTCAATGCATACAAATCAACAGTAGAAATAATATGAATATCTGTAGAGTATTAATAGAATTCAAAATGTAAAATATACAAGAAATGGAATTCACTCTTATAGACCAACTTACTACTAAAACTAAATATATAAACATATATTTTTGCAAGAGTGCAATATGTTATATAGTGTTTATTTAAATGCAATGAGGTAGAGTTGAAGTCAAATAAGTACAATTGTTATTAAAAGGGGAAAAAGTGCAATCTGGTTAAATACAGACACTATGGAGCTGGGCGTTTCTGCTAGTCAGAGGTGAGGTGTTGTAAGGGAGTGAGTCATCAGTCCTTCTAGTGTCCAGTTGTACCCTGGAAACTGGTACCATTGGAACTATCTCATGTTGGTTTGATCACTTGAAGTCAGGCTTTTGTTCTGATGAAGGTCTTCCCTTCATCAGACATTTCTTTCCTAACCTAATGCCCAGCTCAGACGTAGGTGAGTAGTAGCTCTCGTGTGCGCTTGGGTTTCAATGGATTACAAGGGTCAAAGAGGAGATGTGTCTGCTTCTAGAGAGAACATACCTTCAGGAAACAGCAGTGTGTCTGGAACACAGATCACGTGTGCTCTAGTCCATACTTCATATTTGTAGAGACATCTTAGATAGATAGATGTGTGTGTGTGTGTGTGTGTGTGTGTGTGTGTGTGTGTGTGTGTGTGTGTGTGTGTGTGTGTGTGTGTGTGTGTGTGTGTGTGTGTGTGTGTGTGTGTGTGTGTGTGTGTGTGTGTGTTTTAAATGTACAGTGTTATAACAAAAGGGGCATAGCAGGTACAAAAGAAACTCACACAGTAATAAAATAAAGACAAATAAGTACGCAACAATGGCGAAGTCATTTGAAGCTGCAACTTTAAAAAAAAAGAAGTGATATTTGATATGCAGTATAATAAAACACTCCTATGCTATTAGACACAAAAGTAAACCCTTAGATTAAGGTTTTTGTTTTTAATAATAACTCCACTTGTGTGTTCTGTAGGTGGCGGTGGACCTGTGCCGTCAGAGGGGCGCGATGCCGTACTCGGGGTTCAGCGACAGCGGAGAGTCGGAGCGAGACGCTGAGAGCCTCATGGAGGAAGTCCTGAAACTCAAGTCTCTCCTCAGCACCAAGAGAGAACAGATCGCTACGCTCAGGACCGTGCTGAAGGCCAACAAACAGGTCGGTCGCAGATAAACCCAACTACACTTTAAACTCCTTAATGATTTGAAAACCATGTTAGTCTTGTTAAAGGCTGGCATTACACTTTAGGGTTATGCTCTGAATCAACTTCACCTGCTGTCACTGGTTGCAGTATTATCTGTTTTAATGTGTTGCACTGTTGGAGGAGCCTGTGACCTAAGATTGTCATCGTCATAACTACACTGTAGCTATGACGATGACAATAAAAGCCTTGAACCTTGAACTTAATGTAATCATTTCCAATATGTGGAATTCTTTATTGTTATATCTTTATTCTAGGGCTTCAGAATAACTTGAACTTGTGAAGTATCCGAAGTAGGGATGCGCCGGTCGCCAATTTTGGGGCCGATCGCTGGAATCAGTATCGGCCGATCCGATCGAGTGGGCGGGGCCTCTGGGGATCTTCCATTGAAAGTGATGTTTAAACTCAGTTCATGCTCAGTCACTGGAGCTTCCACAAACAACAACCAACATAATTATTACATTCAAATGAAGTACATTATTCAAGTTTACATTAACTTTGGATACAACAC